>NC_045975.1:42080995-42411828 GCF_010909765.2 Amblyraja radiata
TGGTCAGCATAGGCAAGTCTTGTCAAGTCAAGTCAAGTCACTTTTATTACTATAGCACATTTAAAAAACAACTCTCGTTGATCAAAATGCTTTACATTGGTGGAGGTACTAACGTTATACAACATTGGTTCATAGATTAAGGACATACATAAATACATACATATAACCCTCCCTCAGAGGTCGTCAAGAAAGGCTTGAGAGTAAAGATGAGTTTTAAGTCTCGACTTAAAGGAGTCGATGGAGGGGGCAGTTCTGATGGGAAGAGGGATGCTGTTCCACAGTCTAGGAGCTGCAACCGCAAAGGCGCGGTCGCCCCTGAGCTTATGCCTAGACCGCGGGATGTTCAGTAACCCCAAGTCGGCCGATCTGAGGGACCAGGAGAAGGTGTGGTGGGTAAGCAGACTTTTGATGTAGGTGGAGGCAAGCCTGTAGACATAAAGAAGGATCTCGAAATTTATTCGGAACCGCACAGGGAGCCGGTGGAGAGAGGCCAGGATCGGGGTGATGTGGTCCCTTTTTCGGGTGCCCGTCAGGAGTCTCGCTGCGGCGTTTTGGACCAGTTGCAGGCGGGACTGGGAAGATTGGCTGATGCCAGTGTAATGGGAGTAGCAGTAATCGAGGCGGGAGGAGATAAATGTGTGGATGATCTTTTCCAGGTCATCAAACTTGAGGAATTGTTTTATTTTAGCTATTGTCCGAAGCTGGAAGAAGCTAGCTTTTACCACGGCATTGACTTATTTGTCAAATTTCAATGCTGAGTCAAATATCACGCCACGGTTTTTGATGTGAGGTTTGAGTAATGGGATAAGGCTTCCAAGGCTGCCTGCTATCATTTTGATTGAGTCCAGGGGGCCGAGAAGGATGACCTCAGACTTACTCTCGCTTAGTTGGAGGAAGTTCTGGGCCATCCAACACGTTATATCCTCGAGGCAGTGGAGTCTTTTAGAGGTGTATAAAATCCTGATGGCGAGTTGCCGGGTGAATGCACAGTTTTTTACCCAAAACAGGGGAACCAAGAACCAAACGATATAGGTTTAAGGTGAGAAGGGAAAGATGTAAGAGGAGGGTTGTGGGTATAAGGAACAAGCTGCCAGAGGAGGTAGTTGAGACAGGTACTGCGACCGTATTTAAAAGACATTTGGACAGGTACATGGATAATTAAGGATTAGAGGGATATGGGCAAGCACAGACTAGTGTCGATGGGGCAACTTGGTCGGTTTGGGAAAGTTGGACTGAAGGGCTATTTCCATTCTGTATGACTGTATGAAATAAGTTGAAAAGAATAGATTGAGCGGTGATTTAATCGACTCAAAATCTAAAAGTTAACCCTAACCCGAAACGTCACCTGTTCCTTTTCTCCAGAGGTGCTGCCTGACCCGCTTAGTGCCTGATCCGACACTTTGTATCTATGTTCGGTATATATTAGCATCTACAGTTCCTTTCTATACATACATCAAGGAAACAGGCCCTTAAGCTCAACTCATCCCTGCCGACCAAAATGCCCCATCTGTTAGTCCCACTCTCCTTGCATTTGGCCTATTACCTTCTAAACCTTTCCTACCGATGCACTTGCACTAGTGCCTTTTAAATGTTGTTCTATCACCTGCCACCTCCTCTAGCAGCTCGTTCCATATACCCATCATCCTCTGAGTGAAAAAGTTGCCTTTCAGATTCCTATTAAATCTTTCCCCTCTCCTAACCTATATCCTCTGGTTCTTAATCCCCCTACCCTGAGTAAAAATCTATTCACCCTATCTCTCCCTCTCGTGATTTTATGCATCTCTATAAGATCACCCCTCAGCCTCCTGCGCTTCAAGGGATAAAGCTCTAACCTGCCCAACCTCTCCCTGTAGCTCAGACACTCAAGTCCAGAGATTCCAACATCTGTAGTTCCTGAGTCTCTATTGGAATCATCCTCCCTACCATTGACTCCATCTACACTTCACGCTGCCTCGGCAAGGCCACTAGCATAATCAAGGATGAGTCTCACCCCCCGGTCACTCCATCTTCTCCCCTCTCCCATCAGCCAAGAGGTACAGAAGTGTGAAAACGCACACCTCCAGATTCAGGGACAGTTTCTTCCCAGCTGTTATCAGGCAACTAAACCATCCTACCAACAACTAGAGAGCGGTCCTGACCTTCCATCTACCTCATTGGAGACCCTCAGATTATCTTTATTTGGACTTTACTGGGCTTTATCTTGCTCTAAACATTATTCCCTTGATCCTGTATCTGTACATGTTTCAAATAGATGACCTCTCATCAACTCATTAGCATTATCAGAATCAGCAGTAGTAGAAATGAATTGCTATCAATGAGACTGCACTTGAAGTATTGTGTTCAATTTAGTTCACCTCGCTGTAGCAAAGATACCATGAAGCTGGAAAGAGTGCATAGAATCATACACCACGGAAACAGGCCCTTCAGCCCAACTCATCCATGCCGACCAAGATGCCTATCTAAGCTAGTTCCATTTGCCTGTGTTTGATTAATCTTCCTTGAAACCTCAGGCTCCTTTTAAACTTCACCTCTCACCTTAAATCTCTGATTCTAGATTCCCCTAATCTGGGAAAAAAGATATTCACCCTCTTTATTCTTCTCAAGATTTTACACACCTCAGTCTCCTGTACTCCAAGAAATAAACTCCTACTTTCCTCAACAACTCTCTGCAGCTCAGCGCTTCGAGTCCGGGTAATATCCTCATAAATCTTTTCTTCCCTGTAGCAGGGTGACCAAAACTGAACACAACATTCCAAGTTAATGGAATTCCAAGTTAAATACTTGGAAGACACTTGGGTAGTTGACACCCTTCAGCACTTCAACTCCCCCTCCCATTCCGAATCCGACCTTTCTGTCCAGGGCCTCCTCCATGGCCAGAGTGAGTCCCACCACAAATTGGAGGAGCAGCAATTCATATTTCGCTTGGGTAGTTTACACCCCAGTGGTATGAACATTGACTTCTCCAATTTTAGGCAGTCCTTGCTTTCTCCCACCTTCCCCTCCCCTTCCCAGCTCTCCCACAGCCCACTGTCTCCGTCTCTTCCTTTCTTCTCCCCCCCCCCCCCACCCACCCACACCAGTCCGAAGAAGGGTCTCGACCTGAAACGTCACCTATTCCTTCGCTCCATAGATGCTGCCTGAGCCGCTGAGTTTCTCCAGCATTTTTGTCTACCTTCGATTTTTCCCGCATCTGCAGTTCTTTCTTAAACACAACATTCCAAGTGCAGCCTCACCAACATCTTGAACAACTTTAACATAACGTTCCAACTTTCAACTTTCCTACTTAATTCCCGGTCCCATTAAGGTCAGCGTGTCAAAAGCCTTCTTCAACATCTAACTGCAATGCCACTTTCATGCAACTATTCTACCTGAGATCAATGAACCAACATATAAAATAAGTCAAAGAAATATCTGAAAAATTCGGATGGACACAAAGTGCTGGAGTAACTCAGCAGGTCAGGCAGCATCTCTGGAGACAAAGAATGTGTGATGTTTCAGGTCGGGACCCGTCTTCAGACATTAACGTAAGACAAAACTCATGTTTGGCGTGGACATTGTGGGCTGAAGGGCCTGTTCCTATGCTGTGCTGGTCTAGGGTGGCACGGTGGTGCAGCGGTAGAGGTGTTGCCTTACAGCGCTAGAGACTGGCGATCCTGACTATTGGTGCTTATCTCCCTGTGACCTGTGTGGGTTTGTCCCGGGAGCTCCACTTTCCTCCCACACATCAAAGACGTACAGGTTTGGAGGCTAATTGCCTTGGTAAAATTGTAAATGGCCCCTAGCGTGTGTAGAATAGTGTCAGTGTGCGGGGATGGCTGGTGTGTGTGGTCTCGGTGGGGTGAAGTGCCTGCTTCCGCGCTGTATCTCGAACCTAAACTAAACTATGTTCTATATTTCCATTGGTTTCTCTTTGTATGAAAGAAATAGTGGTTTTGCGATGCTCACTGCCACGACTCCTGTTGGTACAAATCTAAGAGGCACAAAAAGCTAGAGTAACTCAGCGGGTCAGACAGCATCTCGGGAGAGAAGGAATAGGTGATGTTTGTCAGTCTATCAATCATCACCACTGCTATTCCTTCATTAACAGCAATAAGTCTTGAATGTGATAGATGCTGCTGATGCACTCCTTGGAACATTTAACATTGCCTGGTTTTAACAAGCCCTCCATCATCTCAATCTCTTCATCCAATATACAAACACTTTCTTGTTTATCATAATCTAAAGATGCTTAAAGCATACAGCCAGCAACTTCCTTACACAGCGCTTCAATTTCTGCCACCGGAATCTCCATTAGGGTCTGAGCAGTAATGACTGATGATGCATGGGGAAATGCATTTATTTGCATTGGTTAAATGATGTATTAACATTTGCCTTTCTTGAAATTCCAGAGCAGAAGGTTCATTTTTCTTTATTGCGCCTCTTAAGTGATGGAATCTCCTTCATGTCTGCGCTCTCTGCCAATTTCAAGTCAATTTCACAATTTCTGAGACCGGCCAGCCAGCGCATCTTTTATGCTCTCAGAAGCTGGAGCAGAATGGGCAGGAAATAATTGAATGCAAAGTTGAAGTAGCAAGAAACAAAAATTAATTACAAGCAAAAATGAGACTGAGCACAAAGCTTAACGTTTCAGTGCCTTCTGAAGGAGAGCTGCTAAACAACGATTCCTAAACTATAAAACATCTTCTCATCCTCATTAGAGCTTCTCTTGTTTAAGGTTGTGATGTGGAATGCCACAGCATGGGGACAGACACAGTCTGTGGTCTCATGGTCATGCAGCACAGAAACAGGCCCTTCCGCTCAATTCTTCCATGATGACCAAGATGACCCATCTAAGTTTAGCTTAGAGATACAGTGTGGAAACAGGCCCTTCGGCCCATGAGTCCATGCCAACCACTATCCTACGTACGAGGGACAATTTACAATCTTAACCAAAGCCAATTAACCTATAAATCTGCACCAGAGCACCCGGAGAAACCCAACACATCTCAGGGAGAACGTACAAACTCCTTAGAGACCACGCCCGTAGTCGGGATCAAACCCGGATCTTTGGTGCTGTGAGGCAGCAACTCTACTGCTGTGCCACCCTAGTCCCATTTGCCCACATTTGGTCCATATCCTTCTAAACCTTTCCTATCCATGTACCAGTCAGGAGTTATTATTGAATCTGCCTCAAGTACCTCCCCTGACAGCTCATTTCTATAACCCACCACCCTCTGTGTGTAAATGCTGCTCGCAGGTTTTTATTAACTCTTGCCCCTCCCATTTAAACCGATGTCCTCTGATAAGTGATTACCGAATTCTGGGTAAAAGACACTAGGTGCATTCACCTTATCTACCCCCCTCGTGATTTTTTAAGATCACCACTCATCCTCCTGCGCTCTAAGGAATAAAGTCCTAACCTGCCCAACCTCTCCTTAGAGCTCAGGCTCTTGAGTCAAGGCAACATCCTCGTTGAATCTATCTACACTCTTTCCAGCACAATGACATCCTTCATATAGGACAGTGACCAAAGTATTTTTGTTGTAATTTTCTTACGCATAACACTGAGGAAACATTCATCCCATACAGAGTCACAAGTCAACTCCAGAGTGTTTTATTACCATATAAACAGAAGAATGAAATTTTTACTTGCAGCAGCAAGGAAAGGATACAGAGAAAGATTGGTTCTCTCATATCAGGTTATATGTTATGCAGATATAATGCAATTGTATGTGGAGCTAATTGCCCAAAAATCTATCCATTTCCAATGTGGTAGAATTTCCCAGTGGTAGACCTGTACCCACCACTCTCAGTATGCACAATAGATTTGTTTTCAATTTTCCCCCCCGACATTGCTAAGCTGGTTGTGCCTAAACTATTGCAAAGAAAGACAAAGTGCTCGAGTCTCAGTGGGTCAGGCAGAATTTTTGAAGAACATGGAGAGAGGTTTTGGTTCGGGACCCTTCCCGAAATGTTTGCCTAGTTTAGTTTATTATTGCCACGAGTGAAACGTTATCCAGTCAAAGAAACGACTAAACATGAATGAAATCTGGCTGTCCACAGTGCACGGATATAGGATACAACATTTAGTGCAAGATACAACATTGAACCTCGCCATATAGAACATTGATTCTATCCATGTTCTCCAGAGATACTGCCTGTCCCACTGAGTTACTCCAGCACTTGAGTCTTTTTTTGTAAACCAGCATCTGCAGTTCCTCGTTTCTCCTAATGATTGTAAACAGTGGCTTAGGCGTAACAGTGCATAACTCAAACATTTTTTAAACTCTATGATGTTTCCAACAGCCTCCTCCAGATGGATTTAATGCCGGTTGTGCTTCAGACCTAACACATCTTCACGTATGAGCTTTTCATAGTTAAAATGCAACATCAGCCAGGATGACAGAAGGAGCTTCAGTCTCCTTATCCTTAGTACTGAGCTGTGCGGGAGTGTTGCCGTGTGCTTGCACTGTGCAGCAGCTCCTTGCTATCACACACATTGTGTAACACTTTTTGCCAGTCGCATCTTATTCCACTACATGGATCTTACAAAAGCCTCAGAGGAGTTCCTTGTATTCTGTAAAGAGCTCGAGTTGTCTTCGATGTTTCACTGATCACCTTGCGTGAAGCGGACTAGAACATGTTCTTCTCATTACTTTCATTAAATATGTCTCAGCACCTTAATTGCAACAAATTGATGTGGCTGTCTCTAATATTAACATTTTTTTAAGGATGCTCTGCATGTTAAAATAATTCAAAGTTGCTATTCTATGTTATTAATACCAATCAGAAATTCCACCTTAGTGACTTGATATATCCTGTTTTAGTTTAGTTTGGAGACATAGCATGGAAACGGCCCAGAGTCCATGCCGACCATCCATCACCTGTTCACACTAGTTCCATGTTATTCCACTCTCTCATCCACTCCCGACACACAAGGGGCAAATTACAGAAGCCAATTAACCTACAAACCCGCACGTCTTTGGGATGTGGGAGGAACCCGGAGCACCTGGAGGAAACCCACGCAATCACAGGGAAAACGTGCAAACTCCGCGCAGACCGCACCCGAGGTCAGAATTGAAGCGGGGTCTCTGGTGGTGCGGGACAGCAGCTCTACCCGCTGCACCACTGTGCCACCCTAATGTTGCCAACTATTTTGGTCCATGGCCTTATGCTCTTGCCTTTAAATGGGTTTCCTGAAGCTACCATTGCAGCTTCTCATTTATTTTTGTGCATTGTAGAGAAAATGTACTTTCAACATAATACTATTTAGAGCATTTTTATGGCATTCACTTAAATTATAACGAAGCACATGATTGAAATACAAGTCCTCTAGATGAGTGTATTCACCGTGCAACATACGGATCAAAACGTGAATGAAGAACAACAAGTATGTTGTATATATCAGAGTGATTATGTTAATCCGGTAATATTGTATAGAGTTGAAACTCAATGGGATACAAGCAACAGAATGTGTGGCACCACCCCATTGTATATGCTGAAGATAGACACCATATGCAGGAGTAACTCAGCGGGTCAGACAGCATCTCTGGAGAAAAGGAATGGGTGACGTTTCGGGTCAGGACCCTTCATCAGACTGAGAGTCAGAGAGGGGGACTGAGGTATGGGAAGGTACAGAACAAAGCAGAGCCTGCATCGATGACTCAGTTATGGTGGAGCCCATAATGTTCCATTATTGCTGGAGATGAGGTGATAATAGAAATATAGAAAATAGGTGCAGGAGGAGGCCTTTTCGGCCCTTCGAGCCAGCACTGCCATTCATTGTGATCATGGCTGATCGTCCCCTATCAATAACCCGTGCCTGCCTTCTCCCCATATCCCTTGACTCCACTTGCCCCTAGAGCTCTATCTAACTCTCTCTTAAATCCATCCAGTGACTTGGCCTCCACTGCCCTCTGTGGCAGGGAATTCCATAAATTCACAACTCTCTGGGTGAAAACGTTTTTTCTCATCTCAGTCTTAAATGACCTCTCCTTTATTCTAAGACTGTGGCCCCTGGTTCTGGACTCGCCCAACATTGGGAACATTTTTTCCTGCATCTAGCTTGTCCAGTCCTTTTATAATGAAGGAATATAAACTGCAAAATTAGAAAAAGGACTAGGATGGGGGCTAATTTCAGCATTTGTATTCCTGCATTATCATCTCATCCCCAGCCAACAATGCACCATTGTGGGCTCCACCTTTCCCGAGTCATCGATGCAGCCTCTGCTTTGTTCTGCACCTTCCCATATCTCTTTTTTCCCCCTCCATGACTTTCAGTCTGATGAGGGGTCTCGACTCGAAACGTCACCTATTCCTTCTCTCCAGAGATGCTGCCTGGCCCGCCGAGTTACTCCAGCATGTTGTGTCTTATCTTTGGTGTAAACCAGCATCTGCAGTTCCTTCTTACCCCATTGTATATGCGTCTAGGTTATTTGATGCCATGTTGTACAATCTACTGTTCTAGATCAATCTGACACCATGCAATATAACATGCATTTCTAGATCAATGACATGCCATGCAGTGTGACATACTGTTCTAGACCAGGGAAGTACAATGTAGCATACAGTCTTCAAGCCGTTCCCAGCTATCCTGTTATTGTAAGTACAAAACTATATATTTCTAAATAAAGTTAATGCAGTGAACTTTATGTTTGCTCTGGGTAATTTGTTGGGGTGTAAAATCACAAAATGAAAATCTCATGTATATCCAAATATTGTACTGTTTTAATCCTGGGTCTCTTGAACATGACGGTTTGTTGGTTAATCGGCCCTCTGTAAATTGCCCCTAGTGTGTAGGGAGTGGATGAGAGAGTGGGATAACATAGAACTAGTGTGAACGGGTGATCGATGGTCGGCGTGGATCCGATGGGCCGAAGGGCCTGTTTTGCATGCCGTGTTTCTACAACTAGATTAAAACTAAAATATTATTCTTGTTTGCGACGTTGTGCATTGCCGACAACTATTAAAGGATGGTCAAGAATACAATGAACAAATAAGATGTGGGCTTAGAAATAGGTGTGTGTGTGTAGAGCAGTAGATTTTATCTGATATCGAATTGCTGTTTGTGATGATAGAGTCCATTACAGAGCCAGTAACCTCATGTCTGATTCCCTGTGTAAATGGGACTCAAATGCATTGAAGTTCACAGGTATGAACAGTGGCATTTAGTATTGTGTTCAGTTCTGGGCATGATGCTTAGACCAACCCTTGTCTGCCTGCACATGATCCATATCGCTACGTTCCCTTCATATCCATGTGCCTGTCCAGAAGGCTCTTAAATGCCACTTCCACCAGCATCCACTGGCAGTGCGTTCCAACCACTTACCACCTTCTCTGTGAAGGATTTGTCCCGCACATCTCCTTTCCCCTCTCACCTTAAAGCTGTGCCCTCGAGTATTTGACATTTCCACCTTAGGGTAAATGTTCTGACTGTCTACCTTATCTATGCCTTATAATTATATATACATCTATCAGGTCTAATCTCGACCTCCGGTGTTCCAGAGAAACCAATCCGTTGGTCCGCGCCCTCCTTGAAGCTGATGCTCTCTAGCCCAAGCTGCTCTCACCCTGTCCCAGTTTCCTGACCTGATCATGGAGTACCCAGCCATTTCCACTCATCCAACCTCTCTCTTCAGCGGGCTCTCGTTACTACCATATAACCATATAACAATTACAGCACAGAAACAGGCCATCTCGGCCCTTCTAGCCCGTGCCGAACACTTATTCTCACCTAGTCCCATCTACCTGCACTCAGACCATAACCCTCCATTCCTTTCCCGTCCATATACCTATCCAATTTATTTTTCAATGATAAAATCGAACCTGCCTCCACCACTTCCACTGGAAGCTCATTCCACACAGCTACCACTCTCTGAGTAAAGAAGTTCCCCCTCATGTTACCCCTAAACTTCTGTCCCTTAATTCTCAAATCATGTCCTCTTGTTTGAATCTTCCCTACTCTCAATGGAAAAAGCTTATCCACGTCAACTCTGTCTATCCCTCTCATCATTTTAAAGACCTCGATCAAACCTTCTGCGCCCAAAGAATAAAGACCTAACTTGTTCAACCTTTCTCTGTAACTTAGTTGCTGAAACCCAGGCAACATTCTAGTAAATCTCCTCTGTACTCTCTCTATTTTGTTGACATCTTTCCTATAATTTGGCGACCAAAATTGTACACCATACTCCAGAATTGGCTTCACCAATGCCTTGTACAATTTTAACATTACATCCCAACTTCTATACTCAATGCTCTGATTTATAAAGGCCAGCACACCAATAGCTTTCTTTACCACCCTATCTACAAGAGATTCCACCTTCAGGGAACTATGCACAGTTATTCCTAGATCCCTCTGTTCAACTGGACCAATCCAGACCCGTGTTCTCCTGCGGGTCCAGATAGAGGAGATCCCTTTGGAAGTGTTAAAACAGCCACGTCCTGTCCTAATGCCACCATCAATGTGTTTCTTGTTCAACTTGGTCCTTAGCTGCTGTAGATCAGTCACTGTGGTCGTAGATCCATGTCGGGTGTTTGTAGAGACTGTTCCTGGAGGGAAGTTATCTGGCACATGAACGGTCTCTACAAACACCCGACATGGATTAGGAATACAGTGACTGATCTACAGCTGTAACCACCTGGATTGTCACCTCTCAGTGCGGTGTCACCAGACGTGGTTCATGCAAAGGTCAGGTGATTCCTCCACAAGGGTCACAGAAACTTGTTGACCACTTGCCCGATTCGAGCACTTAAAAATGTCAATGTAGAACGTGTACAAGGGAGAAATCGCTCGGTGAAATGGACCTATTTAATGCACACTTGGGAGAGAATGCCATTGATTGTCATGGCGGGAAGGCAGAGTTATCTTGGAGCAGTTTAGCCATCAAAAGCCTGAATGGTCAGCATCCCTTTGCTTAGTTTAGTTTGGTTTAGAGATACAGCGCGGAAACAGACCCTTCGGCCCACTGAGTCCGTACCGACCAGTGATCCCCGCACATTAACACTACCCTACACACACTAAGGACAATTTTACATTTACACCAAGCCAATTCACCGACAAACCTGTAGGGCTTTGGAGTGTGGGAGGAAATCGAAGATCTCGCAGAAGATTTACGCAGGTCATGGGGAAAACCGACAAACTCCGTACAGACAGGGCGCTGTCTGAACCCGGGTCTCTGACTCTACCGTTGTGCCACTGTTGATGAAAGTATTTACAATGTCTTTCAGAAGCAGTGTGAAACTGGCAGAGGTTTCTCTATGCACTGGCCATGTGGGAATGAAGCTGAGATGGATGTTTTATTCGGAATTAGGATAGTGGAAGGAATACCTTCTCTCCTTTCCCTTTCAACAATATAAAAAGAAATATATGCCTAGAACTTGGGCATCACTAACTTTTGTTTCACCGAGTATGTTCTGGAAAAAGGACATGAAATTGCCAAAGCTTGCATTCAAATATACAGAGATGATGCAAGTTCCTTAATTGCCAATTCATTTCAGTATCTTGTCACGGAGTCATGTATTATGGTAACGGGCCCTTCAGCCCACCTGTCTGTGCCGACCAAGATGCCCCATCTAAGCTGGGCCCATTTCCTGCATTTGGCCCATATCCCTCTAAACCTTTCCTATCCATTTAACTGTCCAAGAGTCTTTTAAAAGCTGTTATTGTACCTGCCTCAACTACCTCCCGTGGCAGCTGATAAAATCACCCCTCAGCCTCCTGCGCTCCAAGGAATAAAGTCCCAGCCTGTTCAACCTCTCCCTGTAGCTCAGGCCCTCAAGTCCTGGCAACATCCTCGTAAATTTTCTCTGCACTCCTTGCATGCTGTACTCCTGGTTTGGTTGGTAATTTAAAAAATGATTTGGGGTTTAAAGTGGTCAAGGAAGAAGGAATGGAAATATTTCTTTATTTAATTTTGTGGATGATTTTCAAGTGAACTAATTAAGGCTCTCTCTGCTGAGTTTCTTTACGGAGAGACATTAACAATGCAATAAAGAGTGCTGAGATTTATGAGGATGCGGCCAGGGCTCGAGGGCTTGAGCAAGATGGAGAGGTTGGTTCTAGTTAAATTATTTGTTGATCTTCCATTGTCTCCAGGGTGAAAAATAAATCTGTTTGAAATTATTGTTCAAGGTAAAAGATTTAATAGGAACCTGAGGGGCAACTTTTTTAATAGAATGTGGTGGGCTTATGGAACGAGCTGCCAGAGGAGGTCGTTGAGGCAAGGATACTTGGAGAGATACATGGATAAGAAATGTTTAGAGGGACATGGACCAAATGCAGGCAAATAGAACCCGCTTAGATGGGGATTATTGGTTGTCATGGGCTCGTTGGGCCGAAGGGCCTGTGTCTGTGCTGTATGACTCTGGGTCTCTTTGACAGTTGTCAGTTAATTGGCATTAACTAGATACTGTGACCATGGGAGACCCATAAATATTACTTTATCAAACTAGAAAGCAAGCTGTTACACACCAAAACCCAAATCAACATATTATCTGAAAAAATAAAGAATTTATATAAATATAAATGAAAAATAAAATCACTCTTTGTTTTAAGTGATGCTCTTGATCTTGTCTGAAGCAAACTCACTTGAATCTGTGCTTCTGAGGAGATTTTAGTTGATAAGTTAAGCATTGATAAGTTAAGGGTGTTTACACATATCGCATTAAACAGTGCTGTGTAGTGGTGGGAATGGTGGGGAAGTTAGTCTGAACGTAGACTTGGTCAATGAAGGCTTGGTTACCACTCACTCGGCCATCCAGCTCACTTCCAGGGAGCAAGAGTTACGAGCTGCTGTATGAGGTAGCTGAGGCAGGGACTGTCACAATGTTTAAGAATCAATTAGACAGGTACATGGATAGGACAGGTTTGGAGGGATATTGTCCAAACACAGGCAGGTGGGACTAGTGCAGATGGAACATGTTGGTCTGTGTGGGCAAGTTGGGCCTGCTTCCACACTGTATCACACTATAACTCTAAAACAAAATAAATACAAAGTGCTGGAGTAACTCAATGGGTCAGGCAGCATCTCTCGAGCACACAGAACGGTGAGTTTTGAATCAGAACTCATCCCACTGTGGTACTCCAGAATTCTCTGGGTTTTTTTGTAAATTGGTATGTGCAGATCCTTGTGTCTAATGCATGGAACTGATGTGTGCACCACCAGACTCAGGAACAGCTTCTTCCCCTCTGTTATCAGGCTTCTGAATGGTCCTTCCATAAGCTGGGGTATTGTCCGATTCACCTCTACCCCATTGCGGACATTGGACTTTGTCTCTGGAACTGATGCGCTACAATGCTGAGAACTATATTCTGCACTCTGTATCTTCCCCTTTGCTCCACCTATTGTACTGGAGTTTCACTTGATTGGATAGTATTTTCTGTTTAAGTCTAGTTTATTGTGACATGTACCGAGGTACAGTGAAAAGCTTTTGTTGCGTGCTAACCACTCAGCGGAAAGACTGTACACGATTACAATCGAGCCGTCCACAGTGCACAGATACAGGATAGAGGGGTTAACGTGAATTTAGTGAAAGTAATGAATGTTGCTGTAGGAGTAGAGATTTAAAAGAGTGGAGCAATTTTAATGCATGATTGGAGATCCATTTCTGTGATTAACACACAAATATCAGTTTGGATTGCATGTGGCAGTGAAGCTTTTCACGGTACCTCGGTACACTTGACAATAATAAATATAAACATAAACCTCACATTTCCTGAGCCGTAGAACTGTTGCCTTAGACGTTTGACATGCCCCACACACCTTCTGACCCCAGTGGCAAAGCATATCATGCATACAACATTCGGCCCATTGAGCCTATGCCAACTCTATACAAGAGCAAACCAGTCAACACCATTCAGTCCGTCTAAATTATCTTTGCAGTGACATTCTAGTCATTGAAATCTTATGTTAGAGACTTTCAAATACATTTTGAACAGCAGAATAGTTTTGGCCTTGTGTAATACATAACCCATGCTGGAGAGAACCTGCCACCATATTCTCAGCTCCATGAGCTGCTATTTTATTGCTTTAAAGTGTAAGCAGACCTGACATTTAATATTGTTTTGTGCTTATAGAAACCACGACAACAGGTTTTCCCTGACCTGAAATTCTGTTATGTAATTGAAGTTTAAAACAACTAAGGAATAGAACGGAGCCTCTGGAGCTGCTGCCTCACAGTGCCAGAGACGCAGGTTCGATCCTGATCACGAACGCTGACTCTGTGGAATTTGCTCGTTCTCTCTTTGACCTACGTCCCAAAGACGTGGTGGTTTGTGGGTTAATTGGCCTCTGTAAATTGTCCCTTGCTTGTAGGAAATAGATGAGAAAGTGGGATAACATAGAACTACTGTGAATGGTTGATCGATAGTCAGCGAGGACTTGATGGGCCGAAAGGCCTGCTTCATTGCTTACAATTAATCAAATGTTGAGACTTAAATAAGAACATGCATTACAATAAAGGGTGGAGGTAGAACCACCTTTATTGTAATACCTCTGTCAGAACAGAGAACAGCACAAGGACAGGCCGAACAGCCCACGTTATCTGCGCCAAACATGATGTCAAGAACAACTCTTATCTACCTGCACATCATCCGTATCCCTCCCTTCCCTGCATATCCATGTACTCATCCAAAAGCCTCTGTAATGCCACTATCGATATGGCTCCACTACCACCACTGACAGCATTTTCCAAGTACCCATGTCCCTTGTGTAAACTTGTCCTGCACATCTCCATTAAACTCTGCCCCGCTCACCACCTCCATTTTCGGCACGGTGGCGCAACGTTAGAGTTGCTGCCTCACAGCACCAGAGACCCAGGTTTAATCCTGATTACGGATGCTTGTCTACACAGAGTTTATACGTTCTCCCCGTGACCTGCGTGCTTTTCTCCAGGATTTACACTTTCCTCCCATACTCCAAAGATGTACAGGATTGTAGGCTAATTGGCTTAATATAATTGCAAATTGTCCCTAGTGCGTGTAGGTTAGTGTAAAGGGCCTGTCCCACAGCAATTTTGTTTGGCGACTGCCAGCGTCATATCAGTGTCGCCAAAAGATTTTGAACTTTTCAAACTCCAGCGGCGACAAAAAAAATGTTGCGACACTTGGAAAAACCTAGGTCATCACGCCGCATCATGCCGCCTTACCGCCACATTAGCCCCGATGTTTTTGGTGACCCGTTACATCAGTCAATGATGCCGGCAGTCGCCGATTAAATCGCCAAGTGGTACAGGCCCTTAAGTGTGCGGGGATCGCAGGTCAGAATGGACTTGGTGGGCCGAAGGGCCAGTTTCCGCACTGTATCTCCAAAACTAGAGCTGAAACCATTAAACTACGCCCTCTAGTATTTGGCATTTCCATCATGTGATCAAGCATCTCTCAGGAATAACAAGGGCTTTGTTTCTTTCTCTGCAGGAACGGGTGCCCTTTGAGAATCTTGCACAGCAGCTGACAGGAAAGACAGGTGAAGAGGTGAAGGTTGGTCCAGGTGTCATTGACCTGACAAGGCCAGAAGATGCAGAAGGTGAGTGGGTGGCATCAAGGCACACCAAAATCCTCCTCATCCAATAAGTACCTACGTCTGAAAAAGGGTCCTGACCCAACACTCCACCTGTCCATTCTCTCCAAAGATGAAGCTGGAAAGAGTGCAGAGAAAATTTATACGGATGTTACCAAGACTCGAGGGCGTGAGCTGGAAGGAAAGGTTGGGCAAGTTAGGACATTATTCCTTGGAGTGCAGGAGTCTGAGCGGTGTTCTTATAGAGGTGTATAAAATCATGAGGGGAATAGATAGAATGCACAGAGTCTTTTACCACTGTTTGGGATTCAAAGACAAGAGGACATCAGTTTAAGGTGAGAGAGGCAAGATTTAATAGGAACCTGAAGGACATTATTTCACTCAAAGGGTGGTAGGTACAATAAATGAACTGCCAGAGGTGCTCGAGGCAGATACTATAGCAGCATTTAAAAGACACTTGGACAGGTACAGGGATAGGAAAGGTTTAGTGGGATATGGGCCAAACGCAGGTAAATGGGTCAATAGACAATAGACAATAGGTGCAGGAGTAGGCCATTCGGCCCTTCGAGCCAGCACCGCCATTCAATGTGATCATGGCTGAACATCCCCGTTCCTGCCTTCTACCCATATCCTCTGATTCCGCTGTTTTTAAGAGCCCTATCTAGCTCTCTCTTGAAAGCATCCAGAGAACCTGTTTACAAGTTTAATTCCCGGGATGGCGGGACTGTCATATGCTGAGAGAATGGAGCAGCTGGGCTTGTACACTCTGGAGTTTAGAAGGATGAGAGGGTATCTCATTGAAACATATAAGATTGTTAAGGGTTTGGACACACTAGAGGCAGGAGACATGTTCCCGATGTTGGGGGAGTCCAGAACCAGGGACCACAGTTTAAGAATAAGGAGTAAGCCATTTAGAATGAAGACGAGGAAACATTTTTTCTTTCAGAGAGTGGTGAGTGTGGAATTCTCTGCCTCAGAGGGCGGTGGAGGCAGGTTCTCTGGATGCTTTCAAGAGAGAGCTAGATAGGGCTCTTAAAAATAGCGGAGTCAGGGGATATGGGGAGAAGGCAGGAACGGGGTACTGATTGGGGATGATCAGCCATGATCACATTGAATGGCGGTGCTGGCTCGAAGGGCCGAATGGCCTGCTCCTGCACCTATTGTCTATTGTCTATTGAATTTGGGGACAAAATGTGTTGGAAGGAACTGCAGATTCTGGTTTATACCGAAGATAGACACAAAAAGCTGGTGTAACTCAGTGGGTCAGACAGCATCTCTGGAAAAAAAGAGTAGGTGATGGTTTTAGGTCAGGACCCTTCTTCAGACTGGGGTCCTTTTCTCCAGAGATGCTGTCTGACCCGCTGAGTTACTCCAGCATTTTCTGCCTATCTGAATTTTGCAGATGTTTCTTTGACTTATTTTATACAGCGGGTAGAGAATTCTTATTTTTCAACTGCATGAAATCTTTGGATTTAATTTCAAAACTCCTGTTACTGCATCATCGAATTATTCTACCTATTGGTTGGACAACTGACTAAATTATACTGTGGGGACACCAAAGCTGTCATATCATTTTTTTTTTTTACTTACAACATTTAAGGTATGAACTGTGGGGAGCACTTACATGACAAAAGCAAAATCTACTTTTGTGTCTCTCATCTGTAGCTGAAAAGAGGAACAATTCCTCTTGTGCCAATATTTGTCGAGCATAAATATTTGTAACCGTTACCATGGTAATTTAGAAAAAACCCCACAAGAAACAGTAAATGTTGAAAGTTACACCGGGAACAAGGATAAATATTTCTGGGGAAGAATTTAAACTTTAGATAGCATGTAGGTGAAATTTTGGAAATGTTATCACACAGCCGACGGTGGCCAGGAGAAGGGGCAGGGTTTTTCCTCCGTTTCCAGTCAAGCATATGCTCCACGCATCACTTCTCCGCACAGTCATTTGGTCTGTGTTTTAACTGCTCAGATGTAAAACATTAGCAGATACCACAAAGGCTTCAGTGAGGTCTTTTGTTCCCTTCCATGTGGTGAGTTTGCAGGTTGAGCAGGGTTTTGGAAGCATGTTTGCTTTAGCTTGCCTCGTCGGGAGTGGCGGGGGAAGGAGAGCAAGACATCCAAGCAGGAAATGGACTAATCCATATGTGGTTTTCAACAATATTAGACAAATTTTAAAAGGGACTGATTATCCATTACGACGCAATTGAGTCCATATGGACTTGGCAATAATAAGTCTATTTTATCCCCAAGTTTCAAATTTCCTCCTGTCTCAGAATACACACAGAGGGAAATCTTTAACGTTCCCAATGATCACGGCTGTTGATTCCACTTTAGAAGACAAACTCGTGAAACCCTTTCCTCTTAATGTTACAACGAGGGAATATTAATTTACGTAATTCAATGAGTGTCTTGTTATTTGGAAATAGAGTGCAATTTCATTTTTGGCAACTCAAACGACATTAGATCTAGGCTTAGGTTTAGGTTTATTATTGTCACATGTACCAAGGTACAGTGAAAAGCTTTGTCTTGCATGCTATCCAAACAGATCACATAACCCTGCACATAAATACAATCAAGTCAAACTCAAGAACAATAGGTAGAGCAAAGGGGAAGATACAGAGTGCAGAATATAGATCTCAGCATTGTAGCGCATCAGTTCCAGAGACAAAGTCCAATGTCCGCAATGGGGTAGAGGTGATTCAGACAGTACCCCAAGCTTATGGAAGGACCGTTCAGAAGCCTGATAACAGAGGGGAAGAAGCTGTTCCTGAGTCTGGTGGTGCACACTTTCAAGCTTCTGTTCCTTCTGCCGGACAGGAGCGGGGATAAAAAGTAATAACTGGGATGGGAAAAGTCTTTGATTATGGGATGGTTCGCATATTACCTAAAGTGCATCATTACAACCGCATGATAGTTCTTTTAATCTTTGAGCATGACTCCTGTCTGCACCTATCCTTAAGGTGCTGACTCCCATGGTATTTGGAGCTACCAGCCACCCTAATATGATGTCTCTGCACAGTGAGACTGAATAATGAGTGGTCGCGAGCTGCTCAATGATGACAACCATTGCATCTCGTTCAACGCTGAGGCTATAATTTTTCGACAAGTGCGCTGACTTTTATTTTGGGGTCACTGCGCTACAGTTAAGACAGGGAACTCTGGCTGGTTTTGTTTCCTCTCCCACTTATCATGTTCGATGATATAATGATTCAATTCAATGATTTGATGAGACTTTATTGTCACATGTACCTCGGTCCAGTGAAGCTCATTGTTTGTGCATACAGGCCAGTAAAATCACACAGCACACCTCACCTAGGTAGTACACAAAGAGTCGCCACATTTCTGGTGCCGACAGAGTTTCAAAAGTTTTTTGCAACAGTCTTATCTTCTCACAGCGGCAAAGCAGGCCTATATTGAAACATATAAGATTGTCAAGGGCTTGGACACGCTAGTGGCAGGAAACATGTTCCCGATGTTGGGGGAGTCCAGAACCAGGGGCCACAGTTGAATAAGGAGTAAGGAGTAAGACAGAATAAGGAGTAAGCCATTTAGAATGGAGACGAGGAAACACTTTTTCTCACAGAGAGTGGTGAGTCTGTGGAATCCTCTGCCTCAGAGGGCGGTGGAGGCAGGTTCTCTGGATGCTTTCAAGAGAGAGCTAGATAGGGCTCTTAAAAACAGCGTAGTCAGGGGATATGGGGAGAAGGTAGGAACGGGGTACTGATTGGGGATGATCAGCCATGATCACATTGAATGACTGTGCTGGCTCGAAGGGCCAAATGGCCTACTCCTGCACCTATTGTCTATTGACTCCACACATGGCCACAGGTTCCCCCCTCCCCCTCGCCGGGTCCCTCTTCCTTCTCTACTGCCCCCCGCTGGGTCCCTCTTCCTTCTTGTTTTTCCCCAACAGGTTCCCCCTACATTCTTGGCGGCCCTCCCTCCAGAGTCTCTTTTTGTTCTGGGCGGTTTGACCACCGCATCCCTCGATGTTCTCAGTGACCCTCTGCTGGGTACCATCTTTGTTCTCGGCTCCTCCCCTCCACTCCAGGTCCCCCTTCACCCCCTACATCCAGGTCCCAGTAACCAACCCCCTGCCGGGTCCACCATTTGATGGTGCCGCCATGGCTGAGGGCCGACCAAGTTATCATGAATCAGGCATCAGAAATGGACCCAGAGTGTTCATGGGCCATCTTGACCATACATGGTTAATTTTGCTTTCTATTCCACAATTGTTATATGCTTCTGGCTCAAGGATGTAAACTTGGCAATTGCAAAATAGAGCAAAATTATCAATTACTATTGATGGACCCAAAATGCTGGAGTAACTCAGCGGGACAGGCAGCATCTTCGGTCTGAAAAAGGGTCTAGACCCAAAATGTCACCCATTCCTTCTATCCAGAGATGCTACCTGTCCCGCTGAGTTACTCCAGCCTTTGTATCTATCTTCAGTGGTAACCAGTATCTGCAATTCCCACCTATACAACTATTCCTATTAGAGTCATAGATTCATACTGAATTGGAACAGGCTCTTCGGCCCAACTTGCCCATGCTGACAAACTACGCTAGTCACATCTGCCCGCATTTGGCCCATATCCCTCTAAACCTGTCCTATCCATGTTTCTGTCCAAATGTCTTTTAAATTTTATAATACCTGCCTCAACGACCTCCTCTGGCAACTCGATCCATAAACCAACCATACTCCATGTGGAAACGTTGCCCCTCAGGTTCCTAGTAAAATGTTCCTCTTTTACCTTAAACCTATGTCCTCTGGTTCTTGATAGCCCTACCTTGAGTAAAATATATTGTGTATTCACCCTATCTATTCCCCTGATGATTTTACACATGATATTATATGCCTTTATTACATAAAGACTCACAAGTTAGCTGATTAAAGAACAGTTAGCTACCTGTAAATTGCATGCAAATATTTGAAAAATCCACAGTGCATTAATCAATAATTGAATCCTCAATTACTGCATTTTGTCACCTCCAATTGAAAGATCTTTCAGCATGTTTGTGTAGATTTTGTTAAAGACTACTATCTGAAAGCTTTTGAGAATTAAATCCTTAAATCAAAATATAAATAAATAACATAAATTGGACTTTGGCTCCGAGGCAGAATGGTACTGAAGCATTGTAAATGATATATTGTCACTTAGGAGAAAGGCTATTGCTTTTGCTGGATCACAACAGCTATAATTCCAGATGGTTACAAATCAAACGTGCACAACACATAATTCAAAGTCAATCATCCTTAGGAGGGGAAAATATAAAGCTGTATTGTGCTTTTCTTGAGGGTGAAGCTTCAACACTAAAGTAGGCCACACGGTAGCGCAAAGGTAGAGTTGCTGCCTCACAGCGCCAGAAACGTTCCATCCTCACTACGGGTGCCGTCCGTGCCGAGTTTGTACGTTCTCCCTGTGACCACGTGGGTCTCCTCCGGGTGCACCGGTTTCCTCCCACACGCAAAAGATGTACAGGTTTGTAGGTTAATTAGCGCTCTGTAAATTGTCCCTAGTGTGTAGGATAGAACTAGCGTATTGGTGACCGTTGGTCGGCACAGACTCGGTGGGCCGAAGGGCCTATTTCTAAGTTATATTTATAAACTAAAATAAACAAACTATACTAAACTAGATGGAGGAGAATTAGAATGAAAGGCATGAGAAGATTCTTCCACCATTGACTGATATTCAATCCTGAATGAATAGATTAGTATAATGTACACTGCGAAAATAATTTAAAGAGAATGATCTTTGTCCTTTTATATTCCTGTAATGTGGATGCATTGTCGCTAGCAAGAGTGGCATCTATAGCTAATTCTTAATTACTATTGCGTAGATTATAGGTTCACATGTAGACACAGTAGGTAACTAAATAAAGAGGATTAGATTTCTTTGCAAGAGGAGTGAATTGTAACGTTGGGAGTGCTTGGCACAATTCAACAGAGCATGAATGAGATCACACTTTTCTTTACAGAAGTAAGTTTATTTGCAGGTACAAAATCACAGTATAAACACTGGTCTAAGATAAAAGCTGCAAGGGTAAGTCTGGGAACTACAGACCTGTGAGCCTTACTTCAGTGTGTAGGAAGGAACTGCAGATGCTGAAGATAGACACAAAGTGCTGGAGTAGCTCAGCGGGACAGGCAGCATCTCTGGAGAAGAGGAAAAAGGGATGATTCAAACTCTGATCAAGAAAGGAGAGGGAGGTGATCTCACATCCTTTTGTTTTCTTTTTAGTAATCTCTTACCTTTGCCCACTCATCTGCTAATCACAACCCCTCTCTCCTGTTTCCACCTATCACTCGCAAGTCTTTGTCCCACCCTACCTCACTTTTCCAGCTTTCTCCCTCCTACCACAAGAAGAAGGGTTCCTGACCCGAATCATCACCTATCCATGTCCTCCAGAGATGCTGCCCGACCTGCTGAGTTACTCCAGCTCTTGGTTTTGTACTCAGGATTCCAACATCTGCAGTTCATTGTGTCTGTTCATACTTCAGTTGATTCATACAAGGCTTTGTTTTCTCCTGTTAGAGGTTGATGCAATATAATTAACTATTATTGACTTCTGCGACTTTAGTATGAATTTCAGTGTGAAAAGGAAAACACGAAAAGCTGGAGTAACAGACAGCGTCTCTGGAGTGAAAGAATAAGTGACGTTTCGTGTCGAGACCCTTCTTCAGTCTTTGAGTTACTCCAGCTTTTTGTGTTGATGCTGCCTGTCCCGCTGAGTCAAGGGCCTGTCCCACTGTACGAGGTAATTCAAGAGCTCTCTCGAGTTTAAAAAAAATCAAATTGTGGTAAGCACGTAGAATGTACGTAGCGGGTACATCGGAGCTTGGGATGTCTCTTAGTGGCTCGTAACGCTAACGGCAGGCACTTGGGTAGACTTGCTAACGGCAGGTAAGCTCGGGAAGACTCGTGAAGATTTTTCAACATGTTGAAAAATGTCCACGAGAGCCCCGAGTACCATTCTACGAGCCATTACCGTAATTCTCCGAGTTCGAATCAGGGGAAACTCGGGAGAACTCTTGAATTAGCTCGTACAGTGGGACAGGCCTTTCACTCCAGCTTTTTGTAACTTTCTCTGGTTTAACCAGCATCTGCAGTTCCTTCCTACACATTCAGCGTGAAAGGATATGGACAACATAACTGCATCACTTGTATTCCAAAGCCCAGATTAAATCATTCTCTTCCAAGTGCGTTTGTTTATGTTCTTTAAATTTCCCTCTCCTCTCATGACATTGTTTCCTGAAGCTGAACAGACAATGCTTGCGTGAGCATTAATTCTTTTCGGGAGCCGCATTTCACACAGTGGATTCCTTTGTGGCAGCTGTCTAGTGGGACACAAAGAAATAGTCAAAGATCAAGTGAAGAGTTTTGGCATTCGGTTGCATATCTCGACGACTTCAAGTGTGGGCCTGTTTCAGGCAGGTGTGATTAGATACTATAGTTTTAAGGACATTTATATTCACAATCCAAGCGAGCACCTATTTAAACAGGAAGCCAGCAGGGTAAACGCATGCCGTAAATCCAGTTGTATAAAAGGCTCTGTTCACACGACTTACCCAAGGAATAACATGCTGTCAAGTTTGCTTCTTTATATATGAGCATCAATTGAAAATCCCCATTACCTGAATGTATGGAATGAGCAATTTGTATCTGTCAATAGACCATTCACTCACCTATAATTTATGAGAAGAAAAATCATGTTTCTTATAATCTTGTTTAGATCATAACAATTGTTTGGATGAGGGTGGCACGATGGCGCAGGGGGTAGAGCCGCTGCCTCACAGCGCCAGGGACTGGGGTTTGATCCTGACCTCGGACGCTGTCTGTGTGGAGTTTGTACGTTCTCCCTGTGACCGTATAGACTTTCACTGGGAAATCTCCAGTTTCGTCCCACACTCCAATACTACAGACAGGTTTGTAGGTTAATTGGCTTCTGTACATTCCCCCTTGTGTGTAGGACGTAGAACAAGTGTGCGGGCGATCAACGGTCGGCATGGGCTCGGTGGGCCGAAGGGCCTGTTTCAACTTTGTAGCTCTAAACGTTCTCAAAAATAAACTATAAATAAGATCGGAAGACATTGGAGCAGAATTAGGCCATTCGGTCCATCGCGCTTGCTTCACCATTCAATCATTGCCGATCTATCTTTCCCACTCAACGCCTGCCTTCTCCCCTTAACCTTTGAAACCTTTACTAATCACGAACCTGCTTTAGAAATACCCATTGACTTGCCCTTCACTACTGTCAGTGGCCATACACATTCACCACACTCTGGCTAAAGAGATTTCTCTCCATCTCCTACTCTTTCAAATAAACATAACACAAGTAGTTTCGTAAAGGATGGAAATGTGATGTAATTAAGCTGGAAAGAGTGCCGAAAAGATTTACACGGATGTTACCAGGGTTTGAGAGTCTGAACTATAGGGAGAGGTTGAGTTGGCTAGGACTTTATTCCATGGAGCGTAGGTGGATGTGTGATCTTATTGATATGTATCAAATCATGAGGGGAATAGATAGGGTGAATGCAGATGCCTTTCTCCAGGGTGGGGGAAATCAAAAACAAGAGTGTTTAAGGTGAGAGGGGCAAGATTTAATAGGAACCTGAGGGGCAACATTTCATTTAGAGGGTGGTAGGTATATGGAACAAACAGCCGGAGGAGGTCGATGAGGCAGGTACTATAACAACATTTAAAAAATATTTGAACAGGAACATGAATAGAGCAAGTTTAGAGGGATATGGGCCAAAGGAGGACAAATGGGACTAGCTGAGATGGGGCATCTTGATCGGCATGGATGGGGCTGATTCCATTCTGTGTGACTCTACGATTCTATAAGGAACCCCTTGCAAAATGTCACCAGAGTATTTCCCGATTAATTTATTGTGGATAATTTCTGAACATCACGATTGTTAACCTTTTGTTGTAAATATTGCTGTTTATCACTGGCATAGCAATGACTAAATCAAAGCGATCTACACACTATCGGGAAACACGTTTAAACATAGTGGCAGTAATGCATGCTTTTTTTGTGATTTATTTTAGTTTAGTTTTGAGATGAAACCAGGCCTTTCTTACCCATTGAGACCACAACGCCCAGCGATTCCCGCACCTTAACACTATCCTACACACACTGGGAACAATTTTACATTTGTACCAAGCCAATTTACCTACAAACCTGTACGTCTTTGGAGTTTGTAATATCATTGTAAAGATTGTAATATCATTTCAGGATTCAACTTTAAGGTCTAAATTTGACATTTAGAGTAGGCGTTGATATTTTGTGATTGTAATCCTTAAATCTGCATTAGTGTTATCTACCCAACTTTAAACTCTGTTGGTAAAGGTCTACAGTGTAGGACATAACTACATTAACATAGATGAAATCCTTGTTTAGTTTAGTTTATTGTCATCACGTGTACCGAGGTACAGTGAAAAGCTTTTTGTTGCATGCTATCCAGTCAGCGACAAGCCTGTACATGATTGCAATAAAGCCATCCACAGTGTACTGATACAAGGTACTGTATAGGGTATAACGTTTACTGCAAGATCACTTCCAGTAAAGTCCAACTAAATATTAGCAGAGGGACTCCAATCAGGTAGACGCACTCTAGTTGGTCAAAGGATGGTTCAGTTGCCCGATAACAGCTGGGAAGAAACTGTCCATGAATCTGGAGGTGTGTGTGTTTTCACACCTCCGTACCTCTTGCCCGATGGGAGAGGGGAGAAGAGGGAGTGACCAGGGGTGGATGGTGAGAGAGTGGTTCAATTACCTGATAACAGCTGAATTTTAATATTTTATGTAAACAGAGCTGAGAATAATTTCAAGCAGATGGATATTGTTCTAATTTCCACTGCAGCTTAAGCACAAAGAACTGCAGATGCTGGTCTACAAAAAAGACACAAAGTGCTGGAGTAACTCGCTGTGTCCGGCAGCATCTCTGGAGATCATGGATAGGTGACATTTCATCGGTCTGTTGAAGGCCCCTGACCCGAAACGTCGCCTGTCCATCTCTGTTCCGACTAAAGTATGATGAGTTTTTACATTTACCATGCAATCTGAGTCTCGTGGTTGTTTGTACTGCTACTCCCCTGACCCTTCTGGCAGTATTAGGAAAGCATTTTATACACTGATTTTATACACTTGGTTAGAAAACGTTTCGAGGGATATGAGTCAAATGTGGGAAAATGTGACTAGGTTAGCATTGTGATCAGTTTTGGGCCCCATATCTGAGGAAGGATGTGTCAGCATCGGAGATGGTCCAGAGGAGGTTTACAAGAATGATCACAGGAATGAGTGGATTAATGTACAATGAGCATTTGATGGAACTGAGCCTGCACTCGCTGGAGTTTGGAAGGATGAGGGGGTACGTCATTGAAACTTACTGAATAATGAAAGACCTGGATAGAGTGGACGTGGGGAGGATGTTTCCACTAGAGGGAGAGTCCAGGATCAAAAGTCATAGCCTCCGAATTAAAGGGCGTTCCTTTAGGAAGAAGATGTGGAGGATTTTTTTTTTAGTCATAGGGTGGTGAATCTATGGAATTCATTGCTGTGGAGATCAACTCATTGGGTATTTTTAAAGCGGAGATTGACAGATTTTTGACTAGTAAGGGTGTGAATGATTATGGGAAGAGGACAGGAGAGTGGGGTTGAGAGGGAAAGATAGATCAGCTCTGATTGAATGGCAGAGTAGACTCAATGAGCCAAATGGCCTAATGGAGCTGGTATGACTTATGAAGGTTAGAACGGGCATCTTGGTCGGCATGGGCAGGTTGGGCCGAAGGGAGTGCTTCTGTGCTGCACGACTGTAACTTCTGCACATTAGTCATTTTCAGTGGTATACCGATTATGATTTGCAAAAGTCAGGTCTTATACGTTGATGCAGCGTGCAAGAGGTTAAACATTGTTAGAGCAACTGGAATCTGGCAATGATCAAGTGATTGAATAGTCTCAGCAATCACAGGCATGTATGTGACTGTAGATAATGCCGACATGCCCGTGCACACTGTGGGAGGGAGTGACACCAACTTCGAATGCTTTTTGTTGCTTACTTACGCAAGGGCAATGGATCCAAATTCCTACATCAGGATTTTCTATTTCAATTCAAATTCACTTGTGGGGAAATCTAAACGAGCCACTGCCAATCTATATTAATGATTTAGACGAGGGAATTAAATGTAACATCTCTAAATTTGCGGATGACACAAAGCTGGGTGAACAGCGAGGAGGATGCTATGAGGCTGCAGGGTGACTTGGACAGGTTGGGTGAGTGGGCAGAAGCATGGCAGATGCAGTATAATGTGGATAAATGTGAGGATCACTGTGGTGGCAAGAACAGGAAGGCAGATTATTATCTGAAAGGTGTCTGATTAGGAGAAGGGGAGGTGCAACGAGACCTGGGTATGCTTCTTCATCAGTCACTGAAAGTAAGCATGCAGGTACAGCAGACAGTGAAGAAAGCTAATGGCATGTTGGCCTTCATTGCAAGAGGATTTGAGTTTAGGAGCAAGGAGGTCCTACTGCAGTTGTACAGAGCCCTGGTGAGACCGCTCCTGGAGTATTGTGTGCAATTTTGGTCTCCCAATTTGCAATTGAATGATTGCAGCGTAGGTTCACCCGGTTAATTCCCGGGATGGTGGGACCGACATATGATGAAAGAATGGGTCGACTGGGCATGTATTCGCTGGAATTTAGAAGGATGAGAGGGTATCTTATAGAATCATATACAATTCTTAGAGGATTTGACAGGGTAGATGCAGGAAAAACGTTGCCGATGTTGGGGGAGTCCAAAACCAGGGGTCACAGTTTAAGAATAAGGGTTAGGCCATTTATGACTGAGATGAGAACAAACTTCTTCACCTAGAGAGTGGTGAAACTGTGGAATTCTCTGCCACAGAAGGCAGTGGAGGCCAATTCACTGGATGTGTTCAAGAGAGAGTTAGACTTAGTTCTTTGGGCTAAGGGAATCAAGGGATATGGGAAAAAAACTGGAATGGGGTACTGATTGTGGATGATCAGCCATGATCATATTGAATGGCGGTGCTGGCTCGAAGGGCTGAATGGCCTACTCCTGCACCTATTTTCTATGTTTCTATCTTCAAGTATTTGATGTTCATGTTGTTGTGTCTGCCGTGGCCCGGAGCTGTTTGTGTGTTTGAAACATATGATTGTGTAAAAGTAAAACACAAAGTGCTGGAGGAACACAGTGGGTCAGGCAGCATCTGTGGAGAACATGGAGAGGTGGCGTTTCGGGTCAAGACCCTTCTTCTGAACCTGAGAGAACCTGACCCAAATTGTTGATGCCTGGCCCACTGAGCTCCTCCAGCACTTTGTGTGTTGCTCAAGATTACGGCATCTGCAGTTCCTCGTGTCTCCATTGTGAAAAAACAGAGCAGCTCGAATTAATTCTTCTGGTGTAGAGAAGTCGGCGGTGAGGGTTCGGCAGGGCGTTGGAGTGGTAGAGTTGCTGCCTCACAGCGCCAGAGACCCGGGTTCAAACCCCACCACGGGTGCTGTCTGGGTGGAGTTTATACGTTCTCCCTGTGACCGTGTGGGTTTTCTCCAGATGCTCCGGTTTCCTCCTACATCCCAGTGTAGGTGAATTGGCTTCTGTGAATTGTAAATGATCCCTAGTGTGTAGGATAGTGCTAGTGTATGGGGTGATCGCTGGTCGGCACGGAACCGGTGGGCCGAAGGGCCTGTTTCCACACTGTGATGTCAAAAGTCTGAAAGGTGGATGATAGACATTGTAAACCTTACTGCCTGAATCAGAACCCATTTTATTCATCTATTAACATGTAAATGCATTGAAAAAGTATTTGTGCAAAGGTTTTAGAATATTTTTTGTTGAAAAGTGTTTTGAACTATGTGTTTATTTTGGAAACGTACCAGGCATTTCCTACCCAGATTCCTCCCTAAGTAGAATCATTATTGAGCCAGTGAGGATTTACGAGGATGTTGCCTGGACTCGAGGGCTTGAGCTTTAAGGAGAGGTGGGACAGACTAGGACTTGGAGCGCAGGAGGCTGGGGGGCGATCTTATAGTGTATAAAATCACGAGGGGAACATATAGGGTGAACGCACAGAGTCTTTTACCCAGAGTAGGGGAATCAAGAACCAGAGGATATAGGTTTAAGGTGCTGGGGGAAAGATTTAACAAACTCTGAGGGACAATGTTTCCACACAGAGGGTGGTGAGTATATGGAACTAGCTGCCAGAGGAGGTAATTGAAAACTTGGACAGGTACATGGATAGGATGGGTTTGGATGGATATGGGCCAAACGCAGGCAGGTGGGACTAGTGTAGATGAGGCAAGTTGGGCTGAAAGGTCTGTTCCCATGTTGTATCACTCACTGACTATTTCCAGTTGTATATTGCACAATCGTTGATATTATTAATTACTTACCAACAGAAATTGGATGAAAAGGTTGCGTCGAATATCCTTGTGTAAAACAAGGAGCACATTACGCTGAGAGAATGGGTCTCGGAGGGAGCACAGATCTGCTGTGGGACATTTCTCTTGTATTCTGCACATATTCCTCCAACATATGTTTCAATGTATTAGAGTCACATCACCGGGGGCCTTGGGCACAGGCTGAACATCTGTGCACTGATATGTTCAACTCGCAGATGCCCCAGTCTGTGGTGTGGGGACTGCCCATGGCAACTCTACCCTCCTCCCCCCTGCCCCCCTCCCCCAACATCCCCCCCCCCCCCCCCCGTGTTGCCGCAGTCTCCATCTGCCCATTGTGTGTAATGTTCCCTGCACTCCACCCACCCCAACTGGCAGAGGTTGAGGCTGAGGTTCTCCCCTCTCCCATTGGGCAAGAGGTACAGAAGTATGTAAACGCACACCTCCACATTCAGGGACAGTTTCTTCACAGCTGTTATCAGGCAACTGAACCACCCTATCACCAACTAGAGAGCGGTCCTGACCTCCCACTTTCCTCATTGGAGACCCTCGGACTATCTTTAATCGGACTTAACTGGACTGTATCTTGCATTAAACGTTATTCCCTTATCATGCATCTGTACACTGTGGAAGGCTCGATTGTAATCATGTGTTGCCTTTCCGCTGACTGGTTAGCATGCAAGACAAAGCTTTTCACCGCACCTCGCTACATGTGACGATAGACTAAACTAAAACTGGACATGTGGAGATCTGGTAGAAACCTTTAGCATTCCGCATGCCTCCCCCCCACTCCCCCAATCTTCCCCCTCTCCCCACCCCCACTCTCCCTGTCTTCCTCCATTCCCCACCTCTTCCTCTACTCCTCTTTTGTCCCCCCCACTGCGCCCCTACTGCGTCCCCCCATTCCCCACCACTTCCTATACTCCTCTTGCCCCCCCCCCCACTTCCCCTGTATTCCCCCACCCCCACTGAACCCCCCATTCTCTCACTCCCCCTGTCCCCCCCTCACCCCCACTCTCTCCCCCGCACTCCAGCTCCTCTCGGGGAGTGTCGATGGAACATGACTCGAGGGATGGCACTGAGCGAGCTTAGTTATTTAACGCTTGCGACAGGATTTATTGACTTTTGTGCAAAGTGAAACGTATTAAAAAACGGTTCATTCCAGCTCAGCTGAAGGGAAGTGCCCTGGAACGGCAAGCTCTGCTGGTGAAAGATGGTTAGGCTTACAAACCTGAAGGAGCAACTTCATTAGATGAGAGAGCGTTTTGAATTAGTGTCAAGAAGGCAGCAATTTAACATGGAGCTGAACCTGAACTCACGGCTTGTTCTAGCTCATCAAACCAGCAGTCACTAATACTGAACCCTGCAACACTGAACAACATTGCAGTGCGATCACTGACTGAGTGTTCCTTTTCCAAAGGCCCCAGCTGCTCGTGCAACAATAGTCCGATAGTTTGTTATTTGTCACGCATGCAACTGCGCAGTCAAATTCATTTTGCATATATTACACATGTGGGCAGCGCCATGTTTTGCCGCCATTATTCAATGTCCAAAGTCCTGTCAGCCCATCCGGCCATCTTTGTGTCACAGCTAAAGGCGCTGTAGGCATTATCCTGCATCACCCTGCTACCATGCCCTTGCTCTTCACATCCGGTGTCTCTAGCTCCCTCACGGTCACACCGAGCGGGTGGACACTTAACTAAGGGGCAGCACAGTGTCGGTAGATCGCTGCATTACAGCGCCGGAGACCCAGGTTCGATCCTGACTACGGGTGCTGTCTGTGCAGAGTTTGTACGTTCTCCCCATGACCGCCCGGGTTTTCTCTGGGTGCTCCGTTTCCTCTCGCACTCTAAAGACGTGCGGGTTTGTAGGTTAATTGCCTTCAGTAAAAATTGGAAATTGTCCCTAGTGTGTAGGATAGTGCTAGTTAGTGTACGGGGAGATTGCTGATCGGCACGGACTCGGTGGGGCGAAGGGCCTGTTTCCACGTTGTATCTGTAAACTGAACTATCTAATGGAGGCAGGACCTAGTGGGTATGAAATGGGAGGCTAACAGTTTGCACAGCTTTGTATGCATGCTGGAATATGTATTCTGCTGTAAGACTGTCAATCAGAGAGCAATAGCATGGGGGGCATCATAAATTTCTAAGCTGATGCCGAGGAACAGACATGAGCTGTCATGTTTGAACTAACATTGCAGGGCCAGGGTAATGGATGCCTTCACGTGCTCCAGTAGTCAGCAGATTCTCTTGTGGTGATGGATGCTGTCAGCATTCTCAATGTTACACCAGATTCCACTGCACAATCAATGTGGCTTTCCCAGCCCGTGCGAAACGAGATCAATTTATCCTGAGTGCTCGTCGCTTGCTAAATGTAATTAATTCACTGTGTCGGAAGGAACTGGTTTACACTGAAGATAGACATAAAATGGTACATGTATAGGACAGATTTGGAAGGATAATAACCAAAGGCGGGCAGGTGGGACTAGTGCAGCTGAGACATGTTGGCCAGTGTGGCCAAGTAGGGCCGAAGGGCCTGTTTCCACACTGTTTCCCTCATTGAAATCTATGAAACTCAGTGGATCAGGCAGCACCTCTGGATAGAAGGAATGGGTGACATTTTTGGTCAAGACCCTTCTTCAGGCTGAGAGTCGGGGGAGAAGGAGACACAGAGATATGAAAGGGTAAGTTGTGGAAACGAGACATCAAGGGGGATGCGAATCAAGGAGAATGTAGAATAGAATATTGTTGGCTCGGGGAAGTTGACAACGAAGCACACTAAGATAAAATGTAATGAGGAAGGCAGTCCGACTGGTTGGGGAACTGGGATGGGGGGTTGGTTCTCTTCCTGCTCGGGTGTTTGAGGGAGTAAGGCAGTGAATGGGTCTGCAGCTAATCTACAGCAGTGTGATTGTTGGCCAACAGGGAGTACTACAGTACCGGAGGCTCGGGTCTACAGAGAAACCAGAGGCCGCAGCAACAACGAACCGCACATCAAACGGCCAATGAACGCCTTCATGGTGTGGGCGAAGGATGAGCGCAGGAAAATACTGCAAGCCTTTCCAGACATGCACAACTCAAACATCAGCAAGATATTGGGTGAGTAATTGGGCAAACCATGCCGCAAACTACAGCTACCTCATTCCTTTGAATACTGTGTCATGGTGGCGCAGCGGTAGAGTTGCTACCTTACAATAAATGCAGAGCCAGCACCCGATTACGGGCGCTGTCTGTACGGAGTTTGTATGCTCTCCCCATGAACTGCGTAGGTTTTCTCCAAGATCTTCGGTTTCCTCCCACCCACATCGCAAAGACATACAGGTTTGTAGGTTAATTGGCTTGGTAAATGTAAAAATTGTCCCTAGTGTGTGTAGGATGTTAATATGCGGGGATCACTGGTCGGAGTGGACCCGGTGTGCCGAGGGGCCTGTTTCCGCGCTGTATCTCTAAACTAAACTAAACTAAACATCACATTATTGTAGACACAGGAACTGCGGATGCTGTTTTACAAGGAAATACACAAAGTGTTGGAACAACCCAGAGCGGATAAGGCAGCATCCTCAGAAGCCTTCCTTAGAAAGCTTAGGAAGTTCGGCTTGTCCCCAACAGCTCTCACCAACTTCTACAGATGCGCCACAGAAAGCATTTTATCAGGATGCATCACAGCTGGGACAGTTTGGGAACAGCTCCATCCAAGACCGCAAGAAATTGCAGAGAATTGTGGACGCAGCCCAGACCATCACACAAACCAACCTTCCTTCCATTGACTCCATTTACACCTCGGCCTCGGCAAGGCCACCAGCATAATCAAGGATGATTGCCACCCTGGCCACTCCCTCTTCACCCCTCTCCCATCGGGCAAAGGGTATAGAAGTGTGAAAAGGCACACCTCCAGATTCAGGGACAGTTTCTTCCCAGCTGCTATCAGGCAACTGAACCATCCTACCAACAACTAGAGAGCAGTCCTGAACTATATTTACTTCATTGGAGACCCTCTGATGATCTTTGTTCGGACTTCACTGGCTTTATCTTGCACTAAATGATATTCACATGATTCCCTTTATCATGTATCTGAACACTGTGGATGGCTCAATAGTACACGTGACAATAAACTAAACTCAAACTCAGTGCCTGGGGGACATGAATGGACAGTGTTTCCCGTCAGGACCTTTCTTCAGACTGAAGCGTTTGAAGGGTCCCGACCCAAAACGTCACCTATCGAATTCCTCCACAGATGCTGCCTGACCCACTTTGTGCTTTACTCAACATGCCAATATCTGCAGTTCCTTGTGATTCCATTTTAAGAAACTATCTTCCAGGAATGTGTTAACCTACTTTTATGAATAGCGTTTAATATTTTAATATCCTTGTGACGCATCTGAAGAATGAGAGGCTGCTGTTGTCGTTCAATGTGAATTGTTAGTCCAAGCTTACCTGGTATGAATCCACGGACAAATGCAAGCAGTGCAAGATGTCAACCAAGGACAAGATGGGCCAAAGGACCTGTATATCTCTATGACTGAAAACAATGCCATGATTTTCAGAATGCCTGAATAGCCTCACGCAGTTCCTGCAGAGGTTGGGTTCACCAAGAGTTCTATCAACTGTTTGGCAAAAGGTCCATCAAATAAAAGCGAAAAATGCTAGAATTAGCCAATTCTTCTCAAAATCTACTGAAACGGTATTTTGCGGAGTAACAGAGCAGAAGAAGAACAATGACTGAATCCAAATGTACGTGGGTGAGAATCAAAATATTTGTAGTCTGGAACAAAGGTGCAAGATGTTGCCTGGGTTTCAGCAACTAAGTTACAGAGAAAGGTTGAACAAGTTAGGTCTTTATTCTTTGGAGCGCAGAAAGTTAAGGGGGGACTTGATAGAGGTCTTTAAAATGATGAGAGGGATAGACAGAGTTGACGTGGATAAGCTTTTTCCATTGAGAGTAGGGAAGATTCAAACAAGAGGACATGACTTGAGAATTAAGGGACAAAAGTTTAGGGGTAACATGAGGGGGAACTTCTTTACTCAGAGAGTGGTGGCTGTGTGGAATGAGCTTCCAGTGGAAGTGGTGGAGGCAGGTTCGATTTTATCATTTAAAAATAAATTGAATAGGTATATGGACGGGAAAGGAATGGAGGGTTATGGTCTGAGCGCAGGTATATGGAACTAGGGGAGAATACGTGTTCGGCACGGACTAGAAGAGCCGAGTTGGCCTGTTTCCGTGCTGTAATTGTTATATGGTTATATGGTTATAAGAAGGAAGGACCCCCCCATGAGTTCAAAATATCGTTTAGTTCGGCCCACCGAGCCCACGCCGACCATCGGTCACCCGTTCACGCTAGTTCTACGTTATCCCACTTTCTCATCCACCTCCTACACACTAGGGGGACATTTACAGAGGGCTAATTAACCTACAAACCTGCACGGAAACCGGAACACCTGGAGGTAACCCACGGGGTCACAGGGAGAATGTGAAAACTCCACACACACAGGCAGCACCCGAGGTCAGAATCGAACCTGGGTCTCTGGCGCTGTGAGGCAGCAGCTCTATCAGCTACGCCACCTTTACAGGGGATGGAGGTAGACAAAAGTGCTGGAGAAACTCAGCGGGTGCAGCAGCATCTATGGAGCGAAGGAATAGGCAACGTTTCGGACCGAAACCCTTCTTCAGACAGGGGATGGCTCTTGTTTCAGTGAAGTGAGTTGTCCAAAGAATGATCAGACATAAATTCGTGACAAATTTGTTTAGAATAGCAATTAGGAAGAATTTTGTTCTCCCGAAATGTAGTAACGATTAATATATTAATATCCATCAACACATGATAATAAAAGCAAGTACGGCTTTTGTTAATTGTTTACATTTCAATTTTCTATGGAATAAAGTTTTACAGCCAGCTGTCTGCAAATGTCTTCATAGTTTAATTTCTGTCTTGTGTGTCATGGCGTGGAAGGGTAGAACTTAGCTGGCAAACTAAAACATACTTGTCTTTGATCTTTTTTTTTAAACACATTGGCTACCACTGTTGATTACCACAGTGATCCTTGGAGTTGTTTTTTCCAGTGCCCCACCACAGAATAAACCCATTCCTTCACTGTACCCCCCCACCCCCCATCATCCCCATCCCCCTCCCTTATCCCCTTTCCCAAGCCCATCCCCATCCCCCTTACCATCCCCTTCCCCATCTCGTGCTCCACCCCCCCTCTCCCATCCACTCCCTCCCCTTCCCATTCCCCTCCCCCACCCACCCAATCAACATGGACAGGATATGCTTAGAGGGATGTAGACCAAACGTGGGCAGGTGGGACTAGTCCACTTGGGATATCTTGGTAACATGGACAAGTGGGGCCGAAGGGCCTGTTTCTCTGCTGTATGACGATGACAAATTCCCAGCAGTCTGCGTCCAGTGTGAACTCAAAATTGGAGTTAAAACATCAACTGATTATTGTACAGTGAGCTGTGTCCTTTGTTCATAAGCTCCATAATTGGCTAATGAATGCTGGAGGATTTTTGTTAGTAATTTTGGAGCTATATTTATTTCAGTATCAAACCATATTCTCCCCACGGAATCAGCCGGCCTTCCTTGTCTGAGTGCAGACAAAGCCACCAGTCAGTTGACAACATGGTGAGACGAGGCCCTGACTGATGTTATTGTTTAGACCATGCGTGGACAGAAAATGGACTGTTGCTGTGAATGGGATTTAGATTCAGAAACACAAGCATTCACACTATCTAGAACTCTTTTCCAAGGAATGAATAGTGATCATAGAAAGTGATCAAATCTCCCGACACTTGGATTATCTTGCTGCAGACTTGCATATTTATCTCTTTGCCATTTCTTTAAGCTGCGCCCATTTATTGAGCTGACTTTGATTGTAAGAAATGACGGAGTCACAGAGTCATACAGCACGAAAACTGGCCCTACAACCCAACTCGTTCATGCCGATTAAAGATGCTCTATCTGCACCAGTCCCATCTACCATCTTTGGCCCATATCCCTCCATACCAATAACCCGTCCAAATGTCTTTTACCCATTCTTCCTACTCCTCCTCCAAAATTTGTTATAATGGAGAAATGTTTACATATTCCTGTAGGGTTTTTCCTCGTGAAGACGGTGTTTTGAAAATTAGAACATTTGGTAGAATTTCCCCGCTTTTTTAGTAAAAAACATCACAAAATGTTTTAATCAATCTGCTGCATGAGTCACAGTGCCAGATGTCCAATCGCAATGGATCCTCATTTACGTATGATATCACAATGGGACAGGGGTGGGAGATTGCAACCTTCATGTGGTCCCACGAATGCAATCAACCTGGCGTGCACAATCAAATAAAATCAAATAGAGCAGGTTGTCCTACCCCCCTCCCTATCTACCCCCTCCCTATCAACCCCCTCCCTCTCCACCACCTCCTCCACCCCCCTCCACTCCCCTTCCCCCTCCATCTCTACCCCTCCTATCCTCCCCCCTTCTCCATCCTCCCCTCTCCTCCATCCCCTCCACTTCTCCCCCCCTCTACCTCTCCCCCTCCTCTTCTCTCCCCTTCCACTTCTCCCCCTCCACCTCTCCCCCTACTCTTCTCCCCCTCCTCTTCTCTCCCCCCTCCACCTCTCCCCCTCCTCTTCTCTCCCCCTCCTCTTCTCTCCCCCTCCCCTCTCCTTCCTCCCCCTCACTCACCCCCTTTCCCCCACCTCTCCCTCTCCCCCTCTCCCCTCCCTCCCCTCTCCCCACCCCATCTTCCCATACCCCCGTACTATCCCACACACACTAGGGACAATTTACATTTGTACCAAATCAATTAACCTACAAACCTTTGAAGTGTGGGAGGAAACCGGAGCACCTGGAGAAAACCCATGCAGGTCACAGGGAGAATGTTAAAACCCCGTACAGACAGCACCCGTAATAAGGATCAAACCCGGGTCTCTGGCGCTGGAAGGCAGCAGCTCTACCACTGCGTCACCATGCTGCTCTTTACATTTATTGAAAATGTTTGCCAATCCATTTCATACAATTGGATGATTATTATTTTAACAAATGGTATCCTTCAATATTTAATTTTTCAACATTTATTGATGAAATAATAGCATAAACTGGAGGGCTACACTGCAAGGCCAAGTTAACTCGAACTACACTGAGAGTGAACTGCTGCAACATGTCGATTGCCTGAGCAAAACACAAGGTGCTGGAGGAACACATCGGGTCAGGCAGCATCTGTGGAGGGAATGGAGAGAGATTACATTTTGAGTCCCTTCAGAAGAATGGTGTTTGTCCATTCCCTCCACAGATGCTGCCTGACTCGCTGAGTTCATCCAGCACTTTGTATGTTGCTTGATTCCAGCATCTGCAGATTCTTGTGGCTGCAGATGTGTCTGGCAGGAAAAAATGAATACTTTACACATTTCTACTAAATAATAGATTTTTGCCCTGGCACAATGGTGTGGAAGGTTGCTGTTTGGACACTCATGTTAATTGCTGCACTTGCTGCATTGAAATCAACACTAAATATCTCTGTTAAAGTGAATAATGCTGAAATTCCACAACATTAGAACAACAGCAATTGTATTAAAATAATGAAATTAGCATAATAAACTCTTTACAAATCTACATAATCTGTTGTGCTGCTACAACTGAGAAATTTCATTGTTCTATCTGGGACATGACAATAAAACTCTCTCTCTCTCTCTCTCTCTCTCTCTCTCTCTCTCTCTCTCTCTCTCTCTCTCTCTCTCTCTCCTCTCTCTCTCATCTCTCTCTCTCTCTCTCTCTCTCTCTTCTCTCTCCTCTTCTCTCTCTCTCTCTCTCTCTCCTCTCTCCTCTCTCTCTCTCTCTCTCCCCCCCTCCCTCTCCCTCTCACTCTCTCTCTATCCCCCCCCCCCCCCCACTCTCTCTTCCTCTCTCTCATTGCGTTAAAAAAACCTTCACATTCAAACGATCACACCACCTAAATTCTTCTTCTTTAACTTTTTAGGGGAGACCTGCACAAAATTAGCATATTAATATAAAGTTTTCATAAGTTGTCAAAACTCCCTTTAATTTTTTTTGAAAAACCTAACATGGGAATAAGACAAACTCCTGATTAGTCCCAATGATGCCATTCACATGATCTCAAATTGTTCCAGATTCCTGAGTGATTAAATTAAAAAATGTCAATTCAAAATTCAAGAGTGAAAAGCTGATGCAATTGAGATGCAGTGGAAAGCATTTGTGTGTACCTGGTTCATTATTTATTGGTTTTCTTTAGACTGAGTAGTTAAATGAATGGAGACAGAGATATTCCACTTTCCACTTATAGAGTCATGGAGTTATAGTCAGACAGCACGGAAACAGACCCTTCGGCAGGTAGATGGGACATGTTGACCAGTGTCACAAGTTGGGCCGAAGGGCCTCTTTACACACTGTGTAATTCTATGATTCTAAAATATGCTGGAGTAACTCAGCTGGGTCAGGCAGCATCTCTGGATAACAAGGATAGTAGCCTGAAGAAGGGTCCCGAACCGAAACGTCACCAACCCATGTTCTCCACAGATGCTGCCTGACATGTTGAGTTACTCCAGCACTCTGTGCCTATCTAAACCTAAACCAATGTAATTTTTGTTTTTAAAGGATAGGTAGTGGAGTGTTTTACTTAGTGTTAAGTAAGCCCATTGACCAAGCACATTTATTTATTTACTTATTGAATGTTAGACACAAGCTCATTGTCACGGGGCCTTGGAGACTGCGTTCAGAGTTACGTCAGTCTAGTTCTGCTGGGCATCTAGTTTCATACCAGGGCATCGGAAATGTCCTCGTTCTTCAGGGAACGGGGATTCCCCTCCGCCACCATAGATGAGGCTCACACCAGGGTCTCATCCATACCCCGCAACACTGCTCTCTCTCCCCATCCCCGCACACGCAACAAGGGCAGAGTCCCTCTGGTCCTCACCTTTCACCCCACCAGCCGGCAAATACAACACATAATCCTCCGCCATTTCCGCCACCTCCAACGTGACCCCACCACTCGCCACATCTTCCCATCTCCCCCCATGTCTGCCTTCCGCAAAGACCGCTCCCTCCGCAACTCCCTCGTCAATTCTTCCCTTCCCTCCCGCACCACCCCCTCCCCGGGCACTTTCCGTTGCAACCGCAAGAAATGCAACACCTGTCCCTTCACCTCCCCCCTCGACTCCATTCAAGGTCCCAAGCAGTCGTTCCAGGTGCGACAAAGGTTCACCTGTATCTCCTCCAACCTCATCTACTGCATCCGCTGCTCTAGATGTCAGCTAATTTACATCGGTGAGACCAAGCGTAGGTTGGGCGACCGTTTCGCCGAACACCTCCGCTCGGTCCGCCTTAACCTACATGACCTCCCGGTGGCTCAGCACTTCAACTCCCCCTCCCATTCCCAATCCGACCTCTCTGTCCTGGGTCTCCTCCATTGCCAGAGTGAGCAACAGCGGAAATTGGAGGAACAGCACCTCATATTCCGTCTGGGGTCCTTGCGCCCCTATGGCATCAACATTGAATTCCCCCAATTTGGCTAGCCTGTGCTGTCCCCTCCCCTTCCTTCACCCTCTAGCTGTCTCCTCCCACCCTCCCATCCGCCCGCCCTCGGGCTCCTCCTCTTCCCCTTTTTCCTTCTTTCTTTCCCCACCCCCCATCAGTCTGAAGAAGGGTTTCGGCCCGAAACGTCGCCTATTTCCTCCGCTCCATAGATGCTGCTGCACCCGCTGAGTTCCTCCAGCAATTTTGTGTACCCTAGTTCTGCTGTGCCTTGTGTTTGTGAAAACTCAGCTGCACCAATGTCTGATGAGAGTTCCACTTGAGTACAAACAATTAATAAAAATATTGCACACTTTAGCAGCATGTGCCAACACCCCTGTGACCTTCGATCCAGGGCAAGTATATTATGGTTCAAGTGTTAGTGTGCTGGTCTCCACAATTAAATCCCTTGTCATTCCAATTGAAAACCTTTTCTGCTTCATGCATCTCAAATGATGAAACCTTTCCAAATGCTGGGCTTCTAAATATGTGCTGGGTAGCATTACAAATTCCCGTCTCTGAAAATGGTGCATTACAATGCTGAGAACTATAATAATAATAATACATTTTATTTATGGGCGCCTTTCAAGAGTCTCAAGGACACCTATGTTCTATGTTCTTTGTTCTGCACTGTCCACCTTCCCCACTGCTATACCCGTTGTACTTGATTTTGACTTGATTGTGTTTATGCAGAGTATTCTCTGATCTGTCTAGATAGCACGCAACACAAAGCTTTCCACTGTACCTCGGTACACGTGACAATAATAAAACCTAAACAGAAACCTGAACCTAAAGGAAAGAATCTTGATGCCTTGTGCCAGGAATTAGTGTAACCTGACTCATTGCCACGACATACAAACATTCCACAAATAAATCATTGATTTCTCTAACTTCAGGTAATCCTTGCATCCCCTCTCTCCCCGCTCCACCCCCACCCTGTTCACTGTCTTCCTGGAGAGTCTCATTGTCTGTAACTGGTTTTCACCGGGCCCACAGCTAACAATGGCCTGTTTCCATTATCATCGCTACTCTTTTGCATATCTTTCATTCATTTGTTCCATATCTCTCTCTCGGTATCACCGTCTATACCTCTAGTTTCATTTACACCTGACGCTCAGCCTGAAGAATAGTCTCCACCCGAAACATCACCTATTCCTTTTCTCCAAAGATGTTGTCTGACTCGCTGAGGTACTCCGGCTTTTTGTGTCTGTCTTTGTTTCAAACCTACATCTGCAGTTCCTTCCTAATCATTTTTGGTGCTGCCTATCATGCTTTAATTCTAAATATTGGATTTCTCATATCATATTTTAAATGTTGAATATAATATGGTATTAGAATATTAAAATAATTACACTCTGAAAAGTATTCAGTTAAAGAGCATAAAACATAAAGTAAACATGGTGGAACTCATTGGGCCAGGCAGTTTCTGTGGAGGAAATGGACAGATGATATTTCGGGTTGGGACCTTCTTCAGACTGAATCATCACCTATCTGTTCCCTCCACAGATACCGCCTGACCTGCTGAGTTCTCCAGCACTTTGTGCTTTGCTCTTTAACTGATGTACTTTTCATACTATAAAGTATCATTTCATTAACCTAAGTGTCTTTTATGCGATGTTTAAATCTAATATTTAAAAATAAAGCATGATAGGAGACACCAAGATTTTTGTTCAAGATTACACCGTCTGCAGTTCCTTGTGTCTGTAGATATTTAAAAAACAGAGTCCACTTTGTCAGCTTACATTTACGGTTAGAGATCACAGAACAGGGTGGCAGAATGGCCAAAAGACGAAGGAGCAGAATCAGGCCATTCAACCCATCGAGTCTACTCTGTCATTCAATCATGGCGGATCTATTTTCCCTCTCAACCCCATTCTCCTGCCTTCTCCCCGTAACCTTCCTAATCAAGAACCTGTCAATCTCTGCTTTAAAAATACCCATTGACTTGGCCTCCACTGCCGACTGTGGCAATGAATTCCACAAATTCACCACCCTCTGGCTAAAGAAATTCCTCCTCATCCCCTCTTCTCTACTTTGAGACAATAATGCACCATGTAGATTCATGGAAAAAGGTTCAGTGCAGATTTAGACTTTACACTTCCGAGATACAGCGGAAACAGGCCCTTTGGCCCATTGCCAACCAGCAATCACCCCATACACTGACACTATCCTACACACTAGGGATTTATTTTACCAAAGCCAATTAACTTGCAATTCTGTATATCTTTGGAGTGTGGGAGGAAACCAGAGGACCCGTAGGAAACCCATGCGATTGCAGCGAGAACGTACAAACTCCGTACAGACAGCACTTGAGGTCAGGATGGAAGCTGGGTCTCCAGTACTGTGAGGCAGCAAGTCTACCTCTGCATCATTATACCTGCAGCTCTGTGTAAAACATTGTAGATTCCTGCATTTACACACCACAAAGAATTTGAAAAGGATGTGTTGTTGAAAGGTCGTCAAATTGAGATGTAATTCTGCAAACACTTACTCCCACCTTCCTGCTTGTTGGAGCTCTTACACATAGAAGGGAACATGGGTCCTTGTGTGAGGTTATAACACGCCCCTGAGCACGGTAATCTTAAATAATGGGAAAATCTACCATCCTTCCGTACAAATTTGATTTAATCTTGGACATGAATGAAAAGAGAAAGGAAAATTGTACCACAACAATTGTTCCACAAAATCTGTTTCTTGTTAAATGATTTATTGGCATTCCGTTTTCTCCAGAGTGAAAGAAAAATCTGTTTGAAATTATTGTTTAAGGTGAAAGATTGAATAAGAACCCGAGGGGCAACTTTTTTACTCAGAGGGTGGTGGGTATATGGAACGAACTGCCAGAGCAGGTAGTTGAGGCAGGTACTCTATAACAGCATGGGAAAGACAATTGGACAATTGGCAATGCTGGCTCGAAGGGCTGAATGGCCTACTCCTGTACCTATTGTCTATTGTCTATTGGACGGGTACATGTTTAGGAAAGGTTTGGGGGAATATGGGCTAAATGTGGGCAGGTGGGACTAGTTTAGACGGGGCACCTTGGTCTGCATGGATGAGTTAGGCTGAAGGACCTGTTTGCATGCTGTATGACTATGACAATCTTAAAAATCGAAATCTGTAGATGCTGCAATTCTGAAATACGGCGGAAATGTTGGAAACACTAACTGCATCTGTGGAGAGAGAAATAAAGTTCTGATGAAGACCCAATACCAATATCAATCACAGAAACCATGTCGCAAAAATCCTTCTGTTTTCCCAGTGGTGGTATAAATTCTGTAATATAACATCACACTGAATATGATTCCATGTATCGACCACTCTACCTTCATTCAATACCTCTCCATCTATCTAGAAATAAAATCAAGAGGTTTTATCTGGTGACTGCATAGTGGCGCGGCGGGTAGAGCTGCTGCCTCACAGCGCCAGAGACCCGGGTTCGATCCTGGCCTCAGTTGCTCTGTGGGTGTGGAGTTTGCACGTTCTCCCTGTGACTGCATGGGTTTCCTCCGGTTGCTCCGGTTTCCAAACACATCCAAAAGATGTGTCGGTTTGTAGGTTAAATGCCCCCTGTAAATTGTCCCGAGTCTGTAGGGAGTGGATGAGAAAGTGGGATAACATAGAACTAGTGTGAACGTGTGATCGATGGTCAGCGTGAACTCGGTGGGCCAATGGGCCTGTTACCATGATGTATCTCTAAATCTAAAAATGAACGAAAACATATTAAGTTCAGATTTAGTTTAGAGATACAGCGCTGAAACAGGCCCTTCGGCCCACCGGGTCCGCACTGACTAGCGATCCCCGCACATTAACACTAGGGACAATTTTTACATTCACCAAGCCAATTAACCACCGAAGATCTCGGAGAAAACCCACGCGGTCACGGGAAGAAAGTTCAAGCTCTGTACAGACAGCACCCGTAGTTGGGATCGAACCCGGGTCTCCGGCGCTGCATTCACTGTGAGGCAGCAACTCTACCGCTGTGCCACCATGACCGCCCACTGTAGATTACATATGTATGGATAATGCTTGTTGATCAAATATTGTCACCATTGTGTCAGTTTTAAACTGCTGTAGATCTGGAGGCTCTATGACTTTAGCAACACTCTGACCAAGTCTCTGTCACAAAGCACCAACTGTTGTTCATTACAATGAGTATCTTTAAAATCATTATAACTACATTATTGCTCGGGATCTTGCAGGGAAGTAGCAAGCTCAAGACTTGCTGCTCTCCCCAAAACAAGTCTCCATTTTAAGTTGGTTCGATTAAAGAGGACTTAGTTTGACAATGTCCAGTTTTGTGGACAATGTGGATGGAGTGATTGGCTACAGTAATAAAACTTGGACATAATCGGACTTCTTACCTGAGAAATTACCGACACTGTACTGAAAACCTAGACATAGAGTCTTACAGTGTGGAAACAGGTCCTTTGACCCAATTTGCCCACGGCGACCAACATGCCCCATCTACACTAGTCCAACCTGTCTGCGTTTGGCCAACATCTCTCTAAACCTGATCTATCCATACACTGTCTAAATGATAGCGATAGTCCCTGCCTCAACTAACTACGGCAGCTCGTTCCATATACCCACCACCTGTTGTGGAAAAAAAAGTTACCGCTCATGTTCTTATTACATTTTCCCCCTCACCTTAACCCTATGTCCTCTGGTTCCCGATTTCCCTGCCCTGGGCAAGTGACTATGTACATTTGCCCGATCCATTCCTCTCATGTTTCTGTACATCTCTACAAGATTACCCCTCATCCTCCTGCACTCCAAGGAGTAGAGTCCTAGCCTACTCAACCCCTCCTTATAGCTCAGGCCCTTGGGTCCTGGCAACATCCTCTTAAATCTTCTCTGTACCCTTTCCAGCTGGACAACCTCTTACCTATAACATGGTGTCCAGATCAAAATCGTCTTCAACTGCAAGGATCTGCTCAGCAAGAATTGCGACCAAATTCCTCGTTTCTTTGCTGAATATTCTTCTCCCTTGCTGGCTACTGTGTTCTGTAAGCCGTCCCCAGGAGAATTGTTCGTGTATAGCAGGGTTAAGCCTTTACATCCTTATATTAATGATTTCAACATTTTTCACTTGGCAGTCTCCTTTAACGGGAAGACTTTAATGATAAAAAGAAACATGCGGTAGCTACTTAACTCCATAAGGTTGTGCCTCACTGTTATGAACCTGTTGCTTAGAGTAAAATAAATGTATAATTGCATTGAATCTTTATTTTCAGCAGCTTTTTAAAAACAAATACGTAAGTTAAAAGCTGCAGAAACAAAACAGCCTGTTACTGAGAATAAAAATAATAGAAATCTATAATGAGCTGTTGAAATTTGGCCCCAAATTAATTGCCTAAGTGGCAGATTGTAAAAATTGGTTGAGTTATAATTCTTGTAGCATCTATGCAGTCAGAGGATGCTGTATGATTTTTGATTTGGGTTTAGGTTTATTATTGTCACAAGGTACAGTGAAAAGCATTTGTTTCTAATCAAATCAGGTAATACTATATATCAGGGACGTGCGGGCAGGGGAGGCAGGGGAGGCAGAGCCTCACCTGTCATACTCCCAATGAAAATAGCTGTTAAGAAAAGTAAAGAAAAATAATAATAAAATAAAATAAATATAAAGATTTTTCCACTGATCTGTTATAAATGTCGTTTCTATATGAATCCAATCATTTTTTATAATCAAAATCACCAAATCTGTGCAGCTCCGCTGCAAATACAGGGAGAGATGAGAGGTGAGGCAGCGACGAGCTGAGCCTCACCTCTGATTGCGCAACTCCTCAGAAACTGAATGGAACGCGGGCAATAAGCGTGTGCCTGTTACTTTCTCTCTGTATGTCACCAATGTAATGTTTGTAAACCCCTTCATTACATGTCCTCACCGTCCATAGTCTAGGTAACTTATTTCACCTATAAATATATTAAATTGAGGCTCGCTGGTCTCTTCATAAAACTGCAATGAAAAAGCAGCAGGGGAGGCAGCTATCACGTCTGCCTCACTGAGGGGGCGTGTCTTGAGCCCAGTGGAGGGAGAGCGAGCGCCAATTATGTAGGCTCACGTAGGCTGCCTTACTCTCCCTCCACATTAGCTAGTTAGCTGCGGGCGGCGCTGACTCGTTGATTCGTTGATAAGCTCTCAATTGGGCCCCACGCTGGAGTAATCTACTCTTGGCTCAGGACCCCGACATCCACTCCCACCGCCAGCCCTCATCCTCCCTTCTCTCCTTCCCTTCCCTCCCTCCCTTCTCTCCTTCCCTCTCCTTCCTCCTTCTTCTCTCCTTCCCTCTCTCTTTCTCTCCTTCCCTCCCTCTTTCTCTCCTTCCCTCCCTCTTTCTCTCCTTCCCTCCCTCCCTTCTTTCTCTACTTCCCTCCCTCCCTTCTCTCGCTCCCTCCCTTCTCTTCTTTCCTCACAAACACATCACGCCCAGAAAACTAACACAGACACATCATGCACAGACAACTAACACACACACACACACACACAACTAAGTTAGGATGGGGTAGAAGCCAGTGCCTCCCCAGCCATTGACCTCATCGCACGTCACTGCTATATATGGGCACCAATTCCCTGCACTAACCCCGTATCTCTTTGTAAATTCAATATCCAAAAATCAATTGAATATGCTCATCACTGAGCCTGCACACTCATCTTCTGTAGAGACTTCCAATTCTTTACTAACCCCCAGATGAAGAACCTATTGAGATACATTGGAGGGCCAGTCTCTCACTCTGAGACGGTGACTCCTGGTTATATACAGCCTCGTCTCTCCTACTTCACTGTCCTTTAAGTTTGTTAAACGTTTCAATGAGATCACCTCTCATTTTTCTGAACACCATACATAGCTGCAAACAACGACTCGACTTCCTCAGAAAACCAAGGAAGTTTGGCATGTCTCTAACGACTCTTACCAACTTCTACAGATTCATTGTAGAAAGCATACTGTTGCATACTTAAAGCATCACAGCTTGGTTTGCGAAGAGCTCTGCCCAAGACCGTGAGAAATTGCAGAGAATTGCAGAAGCAGCCCAGTCCATCACTCAGACCAGACTCCCCACTATTGACTCCATCTACACTTCACTCTGCCTCAGAATAGCAGCAAATGTAATCAAGGACCATTCCCACCCTCATCATTCCTCCTTTTCCCCACTCTCCCGTTGGGCTGAAGATACAAAATCTTGAACGCACATATCAGCAGATTTAGGAACAGCTTTTCCCCCTCTGTTATCAGGCCAGTGAATGGTTCTCCCATAAACTAGGCTGTAGAAGGTAGACAAAATTGCTGGAGAAACACAGCGGGTGCGGCAGCATCTATGGAGCGAAGGAAATAGGCAACGTTTCGGGCCGAAACCCTTCTTCAGACCCTATCTTCGATTGTCTACCTTCGATTTTCCAGCATCTGCAGTTCCTTCTTGAACAACTAGGATGTAGTCCCTATCTTCCAACCTACCTCATTGTGAACATTGCACTTTTTCTCTGTAATTGTAATGCGACAATATTGTAAATTAAATTTGCTCTCCGGTATTTTTCTCTTTGCACTAGTTGTTGTGCTTGTGTTTGCTTTGATTCTACTCGTGTACGGTGTGATTTGATTCTACAAACAAGCTTGTAACTGTATTGGCGTACACGAGACAATAATAAATCCATGCCACGACCAATATTGTTCCAGTCACTATGCCTGATTACATTCAAGCCATCCGCAGTGTACAGAAACATTTATTGCAAGATAAAGTCTGATTAAAGATCGATGGTCTCCAATGAGGTAGATGGTAGATGAAGTAAGGGCAGCACGGTGGCGCAGCGGTAGAGTTGCTGCCTTACAGTGCCAGAGACCCAGGTTCGATCCTGGCTATGGGTGCTGTCTGTACAGAGTTTGGCCGTTCTCCCATGGACCTGCGTGGGTTTTCCCCGGGATCTCCGGTTTCATCCCACACTCCAAAGACGTACAGGTTTGTAGCTTAATTGCCTTGATATAATTGTAAATTGTCGCTAGTGTGTGTAGGATAGTGTTAATGTGCTGGGATTGTTTGTTGGCGTGGACTTGGTGAGCTGAAGGGCCTGTTTCCGCACTGTATCTCTAAGCTAAACTAATCAAAACTGCTCTCCAGTTGGTCAGAGGACAGTTGCCTGATGTAATTAAATATTTTTTCCAATAAAGAATCAGCTACTGTTTACCTTCTTAATAGCTGGCATCCACATGGTTATACAATGCAAGATCTTCCCTGGTGCATTGGCACCTGGATGCACTGGTGATAGCAGAGGTTAAAGGAGTAAAAATATCAACCAAGGTGTTCCCTCGTCAATGCTGTCCAGTGGCTGTGGCTGGAAGTTCATTAGTTCATTGGTCATGAGAGCAGAAGAAGGCCATTCAGACCATCACGTCTACTCCGCCATACTATCATGACTGATCTATCGAGGAACACCCATCTCACGAGACGTCAGACAGTGAAAGGGTTTACTGAAACGCACATACGCACCAGATCAAAGATTTGGTGACATTTGTAAATGTGCTTGCTGGACAAAGGATCTTTATAATCCTTCCCTCAAATTAAATCTCACGTTAATCTGGGACCACGTGCTTGTGCAAACTGTGGCCTGATTACAACACTCACGGAGGGTCTGTAACTGGGCTGTGTCTGATCGGTGTCTGTTTGCCGCATACAGGATCTCGCTGGAAGTCCATGTCCAACCAAGAGAAGCAGCCGTATTACGAGGAGCAAGCGAGACTCAGTAAGATGCATCTGGAGAAATATCCCAACTACAAGTACAAGCCCAGACCCAAGCGCACATGCATTGTGGACGGCAAGAAGCTGCGCATTGGTGAATACAAGCAACTGATGAGGAATCGCAGGCAGGAGATGAGACAGTTCTTCACCGTAGGGTATGTGTTTATGATTTATCAATATAAGCATTTCATAAATTCTTAAATTCATGTTATAGAAGCAATTCTATAGAGACCATTCAGTGCATTCAATCATGGCCGATCTATCTTTCCCTCTAAACCCCATTCTCCTCCCCATAACCATTGATCCCATTATCACCATATAGAAACATAGAAATTAGGTGCAGGAGTAGGCCATTCGGCCCTTCGAGCCTGCACCGCCATTCAATATGATCATGGCTGATCATCCAACTCAGTATCCCGTACCTGCCTTCTCTCCATACCCCCTGGTCCCTTTAGCCACAAGGGCCACATCTAACTCCCTCTTAAATATAGCCAATGAACTGGCCTCAACTACCCTCTGTGGCAGAGAGTTCCAGAGATTCACCACTCTCTGTGTGAAAAAAGTTTTTCTCATCTCGGTTTTAAAGGATTTCCCCCTTATCCTTAAGCTGTGACCCCTTGTCCTGGACTTCCCCAACATCGGGAACAATCTTCCTGCATCTAGCCTGTCCAACCCCTTAAGAACTTTGTAAGTTTCTATAAGATCCCCTCTCAATCTCCTAAATTCTAGAGAGTATAAACCGAGTCTATCCAGTCTTTCTTCATAAGACAGTCCTGACATCCCAGGAATCAGTCTGGTGAACCTTCTCTGCACTCCCTCTATGGCAATAATGTCCTTCCTCAGATTTGGAGACCAAAACTGTACGCAATACTCCAGGTGTGGTCTCCCCAAGACCCTGTACAACTGCAGTAGAACCTCCCTGCTCCTATACTCAAATCCTTTTGCTGTGAAAGCTAACATACCATTCGCTTTCTTCACTGCCTGCTGCACCTGCATGCCTACTTTCAATGTCTGGCGTACCATGACACCCAGGTCTCGCTGCATCTCCCCTTTTCCTAATCGGCCACCATTTAGATAATAATCTGCTTTCCTGTTTTTGCCACCAAAATGGATAACCTCACATTTATCCACATTATACTGCATCTGCCAAACATTTCCCCACTCACCCAGCCTATCCAAGTCACCTTGCAGTCTCCTAGCATCCTCCTCACAGCTAACACTGCCCCCCAGCTTAGTGTCATCCGCAAACTTGGAGATATTGCCTTCAATTCCCTCATCCAGATCATTAATATATATTGTAAATAGCTGGGGTCCCAGCACTGAGCCTTGCGGTACCCCACTAGTCACTGCCTGTCATTGTGAAAAGGACCCGTTTACTCCTACTCTTTGCTTCCTGTTTGCCAGCCAGTTCTCTATCCACATCAATACTGAACCCCCAATGCCGTGTGCTTTAAGTTTGTATACTAATCTCTTATATAGGTAGTTGGAGAATTCAATGTCCAAGAATAATATGAGGTGCTGTTCCTCCATCACTCTGGCAATGGAGATATCTTAGGTCATAAGTGATAGGAACCGAATTAGGCCATTCGGCCCATCGTCTACTACACCATTCAATCATGGCTGATTAATCTCTCCCTCTCAACTCCATTCTCCTGCCTACTCCTCGTATCCCCTGGCACCCTTACTAATTGAGAGTCTGCCAATCTCCGCATAAAAAATACCCATTGACTTGGCCTCCACTGCCATCTGTGGCAATGAATTCCACAGATTCACTACCCTCTGGCTGAATAAATTCCTCTGCACCTTGTCCTGGGATTCTGAAAGATTGTTATGGAAGAGGCTGGTGTTTATGGAACATTGAACATAGAACAGCACAGCACAGGAACAGGTCCTTCAGCCCACAATGTCCGTGCCAAACATGATGCCAAGACCAACTTTTATCTGCCTGCCTAGATTAAAAAATCCCTCCATTCCCTGCATATTCATGTGTCTTTCTATAAGTCTCTTAAAAACCAGTATGGTATCTGCCTCCACCACCATGTTCCAGGCACCCACCTGCCTCGGTGTTCAAAATAAGACCAGCGCCAGCGGTTCCTTGTTGCACTGTGTTAATCCACGGGTTGACCTGCGCTCGTGTAATGCTCCAGTGTACCTCTGTGCCACAGGCAGCAGCCCCAGATCCCCATCACCACGGCGGCAGGTGTGGTCTACCCCAGCGCCATCTCCATGGCGGCGCCCGCCGCTTCGCCGCAGCTGACATCCGAGTATTCCAGTGAGTCCGGCAGCCCCGAGCCCAGCATTGCCGTCATCCAGAGCACTTACAGCATGAAGACGGAGAGCAGCAACCTGCCCACCAGCGAGATGACTAACGGCGAGGAGGAGGTGGAGATGTACGAGGACTTTGAGGATGATCAGAAATCAGACTATAGCAGTGACAATGAGAATCAGGAGGCCATCAGTGCCAACTGAACTACAGCTGCAATCAGACGCTGACTCTGATCAAAAAAAAGTTATTGTTGAGCTTGCATGTGTGGTCCTACAGACTCATCAACAATGGTCTTAACTGTTACTTAATGTGTGAAGCATTCTGATTTGTTTTTTTTTAACGTATCATGGACATTTTACATTACTGGCTACAGCCTGAAAACAAAAAAAAAACAAATGAAAACATCAGGACTTGAAAGTTGTTGCTTAATATAAATTCATAGCTATCTGGCAGTCTTAATTTTAATTTAGCTTTCTCTTCTGTGAGCTTTTATTTTTTCCAGTGCTTTGGTTACTTTTTTTCGTAAGGGTCGGGGGGGGGGGATTATAACCTCACTCAGGTATGCTGTGCCAACCAGCAACTTGTCAATGTGTTTTTAATCTGAACTATTTAAAATAATTTAAATTTCGTAGTTCTCAACAACAAAAAACCCAGAAAGTTGGGTAGGGGATCGGGGTGGGGAACCAACATTAAAGATGACAACACGCACAAAAAGTATCACGTCAATCAATGTGCCAGGCCTTGGCTGGCTTTCTTGACATCTTTTTGTTTTGTTTTTCTTTTTTGATTTGCATCTTGTACAGTTTGTGGAAAAAAAGAAGAAAAGTGCCAAGCATCTAATGACATTGAACTCTTAAAACACTTTGAAAAGTCTTACTTGGGAGTCACTGCAAAAGTCTTAGACAATTGTCTGCGATTTAGTGAGGAGATGTGGTAACGCCTACAGGATGGGTTTCCATCCAGACAACAGTGAAGTTACTCAGGAAAATGGAGAAAGGATTTTTGTTTATTGCAACCTGCCGCAGTGCATGTGTCCCGTGATTTTGTTTGGGACACGTGTTGTGCCACGAATAAGGTGTTCAACAGTTATTCCTCATTGCAGAACACACGACAGGCAGCTCTTCAAGTTGTCTTCTTAGAATAGTCCCTTAACCTTTACCTCATTACACTGAGCTGCAGTGAGAATATCTTCATCATTCCACAGATCCGTGGGGCCAGAGATCACAGAGCATTGAATTCAAAAGGAAGCGATGAGGGTGGCTGGGGAAATATTAAAATAACCGTAGGGTTAAACAAGTGACTGTAAACCAAGGATAGTCTGCTTGGCATGGGAAATATTCCATCAAAGCAGCGTATTATACAGAGTCTAAATCGGAATCACTCATTCTTAACTGAGAGACAATACTTTTCTCCTGAAGGGTATGTCGATCCGAAACATCACCTATCCATGTTCTCCAGAGATGCTGTCTGACCGACTGAGTTACTCCAGCACTATGTAGCCACTTCTCCTTACTCTAATTCCCTTTTATTCAGCATCAGCACAGTACCAATGACATCCCACAACTCTTGTCACACAAGTCACATGGCTATTCCCAGCTCAGCTTTGACCAGATAATGTGGTGCTCGTCGTAGAGTCATACAGCACGAAAACAGGCCCTTCGGCCCAACTCGTCCATGTTGACCAAGATGCCCCGTCTAAGCTATTCCCATTTGCCCACCTTTGCCTCATATCCCTCAAAATCTTTCCTACCCACGCACCTGTCCGAGTGCTTTTTCAACTTGTACCTGCCTCAACTACCTCTTTTGGCAGCTCGGTGCTCATACCCACCACCCTCCGAGCGGAGGGATAGAGATAGGAAGAGTGAGGGTGGGGAAAGAGGTTTGGGGGATGTGGAGTAGCTGCCATAGTCTTAGTTAACTCCACGAGCATCACCTGTGGCTTAGTCAAAAGCACACAGTTCATAGTCATAGACAGTTATCGAGTCATACTGAGTGGAACCATCACCTTAGGCCCAACCTGCCCATGCCGACCAACATGCCCCATCAACACTAGTCCCCTGCTGCCTGCTTTTGGCCCCTATCCCTCGAAACCTATCTTATCATGTGCCTGTCCAAATATTTCTTAAATGTTGTGATAGCACCTTTTTTATTTCCTCCCTCTCTACCTCATCACCTCCCTCAACCCTCACCCCCTCCCCCTTGCTCACCCCCTCGCTCTCCCTCTCCCTCCCACCCAGCCCTTCCCCTGTACCTCCGCTCCTGGGGATCCTGCCGCTTCTCTCCGATGTTCCCACCGCTGGCTTGTCCGGGCTGCCACCAGCGTGTAGTACCGAGGTGGGTCCCACAATGCTGGAGATGCTGCTTTGTGCTTGCAGCCTTAAACAGAGGTCCTGCTGGCTGCCACATGTGTTTATTAAAGAAAGACGAGGAGCAGGGGACCAATCCTTTATCCTTTGGCCAACATATCAATTTGATTACCAGATCATGAAGATTTGCGCCATCTTTCGCTGCACCATGGCTTGCTGTTTTTCCAATTCTTCAACAGTGTCTGGGCTTTAGAGGTACCTCACTGACTGTAATATGCTTCAGGCCACGAAAGAGGCCACATAAACGGAAGTCTTAGTTGACCAAGAGTCTTAGCCGTTTCTCAATGGCATCAAACCACAATACTTAAAGCAATTCCATTCCTCTGGCTCTTGCCATTCACCTCGATAAGCACAAATGGGGCAGAGATTTGGAGCGGGAGGATATTGAATACTAATCACTTAAATTCACAATGTCTTAATTTATCTACTGCATTACTGTGAAAATTACTTACACTATGGTCTTAAACAGAATTTGGATGAGCAGGAAGTAAAAGGGTTTGTTTTTTCAAAAATATATATAGCACAGCCCAATAAGAAATAAGGTTCATCTCCAATAGCAGCCCTGCATATTGAAGTCAAGTTGAGTTTATTGTAAAATGCATAGATATGGTGAGGTACAGGTACAATTAAATATTGCTTGCAGCAGCATCGCAGACACACAAATAACACGCAGAAACATAATTTATACATAAACTACAAAAGATAGTGAAAAGAGTAAAGACTTGCGCAAAAACGAGGCACTAACGTAAAAGACAATTGGGAAACAAGTCGATGGTCGTGCAAGAGGAAGTGTGTAGTTTTCTGTCACTGAGGTAGGATTGGGGTTATACGGGTCGGTTCAGGACCCTAATGGTTGTAGGGAAGTAGCTATTCCTGAACTGGGTGGTGTGGGACTTTGGCCTTCTGTACCTCCTGCCCGCTGGGGTTCCTTGATGATAGACACCACCTTATTTAAGCAGCGCCTGGTGTAGGTACCTTCAATTACAGATTTCCTGTCTTAAATGCTGAATGGGTACTAGAAAATGATAGCAGCCGTTATCAAGTCAACACTACTGTTATATATGTGTATTTGAGACGATAAATTGGGGGAACGATAGGCTATTTTTGACAATTTAGGCAGATTTCTGCTTATTATCAAACCCCCCAGTGAATAGTTTAGTTCCACTATTTAATCTTGGACCAGTTTGATTTAGACTGTGATAATTTAGTTGGGACATCTTGCAATGAGAATAACTGATGAACACTTTTTTTCTTTTATAAATCATTCAAGGTACTGACAACTATTTCATTCAAAAAAAAAGGAAAATATTTGAACTTTAAATCTGGCTTCAATGAGGAAGGGTGGGAGGAGTGAGGGAATGGTTTTTAAGTCTTGTATAATTTATTAAAGTTCATATAACCTCTTACTGATAAACAGTTCCCCTCAACTGTTTAATATTTTTTTAAAAATCAGTTTTACTTAGGGCAGTGTATGGCTTTTAGTTTGAACGTACAATCTGTAGTTTGTATTTCATTGCACCCACACAGTAAGGTTTTTTTAGCTGTTTTGTTGCCATGCCGATATGATATTTCACAGGCTGGTGGCAAACAAAGGACTGTTTTTTTGGGACTGAAAACTTGATTATTCTTGTAGTGTGTGTATGTATGTATTTTATATATATATATATAATATATGTAATATGATACACATACACACATATAGACACACACACACACACATATAGACACACACACACACACACACACAGGATGTTTCAAAGTGTAATGAGCACTGGATATAAATGATATTTTTTATCACTTCTGACTAATGTGAAACTGTTTTAAGAGATAATACATGAACAAAAAGCCGCCTGTAAAGACTCGTGTGGGCCTGCCTCACAGTTGCCAGATTTGAGTCATTTTATGTCTAGTAATTTTATTTAATGCAAAAAAAGAAAATGTTATGTATGAATACTTTGTTTTAGCTCCATTCAAATCCACCCTCAGTTACTTCCCTTTATTTCTATCTCTCCCTCGCCCCCTCTCTCCCTCTCCCCCCCCCCCTTTCTCTCTCACCCCCCTTTTTCATTCACCCCCCTATCTGACTCCCCCAACAAGACACTTCATTTCATACCACACTCTCCTCTCCCAATGATTGGCAACAACAAACAACAAACCTATCTTGTTTTGTTCAATGATCTTAATTGTAAATTGTATTTGAAAGTCGACTAGATCAAATAAATGTTTGTGTAATATTTATTAGCCGAAATCAGGCTCTAAAATATCTTTGCAGAGTTAAAGACAATCAATAAAGGAAGTAGTACAAATTTGGTAAAATTGGAGCTTAAAACAAAGTGATAACAAAAATATCCACCATCTCATTTTAGATTTTTTTGTTAAATTGTAAATATAACATAGGAAATAGAATTCTATTTTTGTTCATGAATACATAGTGAAATATAAGTTATGTATTTGCTGGTTTGTTATAGATCATTTGTATGTTGGTCCACATTTTTAAATGCTGACAAATCGCTGTACCTCACATAGATACAGAACCTTCACCTGCAGTGTTGTCTCAGTATTGGGCCATAAGCTGAGGTATTCAGACACCTCGCCGACTGCCCCTCTCTCATGTTTTTTTTTTTGTATTGTATTATTATTATTAAGGATATGTATAGCATTACCGTTAGTAATGTGCAGAGTAGGGAAATAATTTTATTTAAAGAGAGAAACACTTTGTTGAATCACTTGTACTGTGCCCACGTCTTAGCAGGAAGAAATCGGTCAACATTTGTGATTTCTTTTGCTTTCAATGATTTTGCATCTTCCTTCCGTGTGGAGCTCTTATCAGGCAGGGGTGGGGTGGTCGGTGGAGTTAGCATGAGTTAAACGTTGCTCTCGGTTATGGGGCTGGGTTTGGACGTTCCTATTCCCCAGTGCCATGCAGGTGTTGGTGGACAACGGGTAGAAAGATGTACCTTCAGTGTTAGGAATAAAACAGTGATCACCCGATGGTAATGAGGTGTAAAATAAATAGGGAGGATGCTCAATGATACCACCGCATTTGGCCAGTGTAGAGTTTTTACCTCAGTCCCACCTAAATACTAAATGCCCTCGACAATCTTTCATCCTAGATACAACCGTAAATTAAATCGCCCTCACAACTTTTTGATCAGCGCTTGTAACTATCAAGCAAACATAGGCATATCAGCAGAGTTAGTCTCAAAGGATATCTTAAAGACATGTTTTCTGGATGACACAGAGGAAGAATAATACATGTGCTTGAAGGAACAGTCTGCTTTAAGGAACAGTCTGCCTGACTAAACAGAAGTTTAAAAGGGGAATGATCAAGAGGCACACACCATTTATATTAACATGGCTAACAAGCATTTTAGATTTTTTTCCTTTGAGTTATTTATCACATTAAACAAAGAAACAGTTTTTCCAAACTTATATTAATTTTTAATATAAATTTGGGAGATATTTAAGATTCTTTATTAAAGAATTTCTTAATTATTTTAGGCATCACTGGAACAAATAGGTTCTGAACGACACGTTGAGGGGTGACTCGAAAACTTGCCCAAATTCGGCCGGTCCTGTAGTATAAGTTTCAAGGATATGTAAGACAACAATCAGGAGATTATGCTGATTCCTAGATTAGCGACTGCACTTTTTACAATGCCGTGTGTAATAGGGCAGAGAGAGCAAGGAGACAAATGCTGTGGTGCTTTGGGATCTCCATCCTTCCTGCATGCTGCCTTTCTTGATCATTAATGTGTGATAAAAGTATTCTATTCCCAGGCTGTGCCATATTTTTTATTCAACGTTGGGTTTTACAAAACACGCCCAATGACTTGATCTGCCAAATGCATTAACCTCAAAGGTGACAAAATGTAAGATTTCTTAGATTGATGCAGTATTGAAAATGTCCTGTTCTTGTCGCAAACCAAGTTAGTCTGGCTCACTTTGGAGTCATAAAGTTCACCTATGAATATAATTGAGAATTGTTCCTTAAATTCACTCTTCCTTCTTCGCCTGTTACTGTCACAATCCAACAACGATGCCAGGCTTGTTGTTGAGACACACAGGTGAGATGTTTGAAGCTATTGGGAGTACGTGCAAATAACAATTTGTTTTATTTTGTATCCAGCACACTGCAACCTTGTGATGTGTTTCTGTTGTTTTGTGTCCCTTTTGGCCCTTGCGTTTCATGCTGGACCATGCAATTTTATAAAATAACCTCTCCACTGCTTTTCGGAGAGGCGTTTTTATAGTGTTTGTTCATTCATTGAGTAATTGCCATTTTGTTTTTCAGTCGTTGAAAAAAAGTACATTAAGACATGCTTGTAAGCTGTTCCTGCATAGCCTCTTACTGTAACTTTATCTTCCAAAATTGGAAGTTTTTGTTTTCATTTTGATGTATATTGTGATGTTGTTCTTCATGTTAATTTAATCAGCACAATTCACTGACTTGCTGGACTGACATGCTGGCTGCTGACAAAGTATAAAGGTTTCTTTAGGTTTTATTTTGTTTCGTTTTAGCATGCACGTGCGACTGGCAACCGGGTCTCTTGTTACCATGGTACTATGCTCTCAATCCTATACCAGTACCAGGCGTGGCCATCCAACATTAAACTGGCCCGCTCCTTGTCTCTTGTACAGTAGGATTTGAACATTAAAAGGAAAAGTTTTTCGTTACAAAACAATCTTTCAACTTTTCATTTTGAACAAATTGCAATTCAGGTACCTGGCCCACTGTAGGAATATATGTTTGGGTGTCTCGAGAGATCGTGTCTGCTGCTGCTTTGATGATGTCTGACAAATGTAAATAATTTATGCAAAAAAAAAGAAAAAAAAAGACATGTACAGTCTAGTGTAAAGTTTGTAATTGAACATAAGAGAAAAAAAAACTCCATCACTATGTTCCTCATGTTCTGTTCTTTATACAGTACAAAAGACAACCTTGTTTGTTGGGATAATGTAAAACCTTCTCGATTATGTTCAATGTCCGTCATTTTTTTCCTCTGCTTGGTATTATTCATAATGTAAATCAGCCTTTTATTTTCAGCAGTATTGATGTGAGGTAAAGTTTTTAAAAATAATAACTAGGGTTAAATTTATTTTAGCGGTACTGTTAGTCTGAACTCCTCTGCCTCCATTATATTTGAAATAATAAAAATTATGGATGATAAAAACACGTCAAAAGACAACCAACCTGTTATTTTCTGGAGTTTTCAGGCACCTTATCAATGAGTACAATTTCAAAAAAACGAATACTTGGGTAACAATCTGAGCGTTTTATTTCTACATATAATAAACATGAGAAGACAGGGATATGGCGTGTTATTGAGTGTGTTTCTGAGACTAAGTTCATTGACCTCAAAGCTGCCTCTCTCCCTTTCTTTTTCGCTCTCTCTATATAGGTATAAATATAAATATATATATATATATACATACACATAAATATATATATATTCACCATCACTCCATCTTTTGTACTGCTGTTGACACTTAATTAAAGATACATTTTGTTTTATGAGGCCTGTGTTTCTTCTATGATTTATCGAGGGATTCATTTATGATTGCTGTTTACTTTGAGTTTGAAAGAGAGTGTTAATAATAGAGCAACGCAGAATGTGTTGGAGGAACTCAGCGAGTCAGGTAGCGTCCATGGTAGGAATGGGCAGATGAAGCTTCGGAGTTCCGGAGAAGGGTCCCGACCTGCAACGCTATTCGTCCATTCCCTCCATGAGTGCTGCTTGAGTTCCACCATCACTTTCTCTTTAGCTCAGGATTTCAGCATCTGCCATTCCTTGTGCCTCCTTACTAATATACTCAGGGATTTTATTTATTCAGTTATCAAATTTGTTTGCATATTGCTTCAATTTAAGCATTGTAAAATGCCAATTTGAAAAATCGACGATCCATGAAATTAGACATTTACAAAGACATTTTCAGCGAGCTGATCATAGTTTTGCCCACTCGGTTTTCTGAGGTATTAAATGAACCTGGTCTAATTTTTCAACTAGGTGAATCGATCACCTAGTGGATTTGGAAAGATGCCTCTTAACAAGTAACATGCATTTGTACAATACTTTACATTAAAATGGAGCACATCATAGGTAGAAAAGTGGCTGATGCTAAACTAAAATAAATTAAGAAAAAGACCAAAAATAGCGGGACATTTTTTAAATGGAGGTTTTTATAGGAACAATGTGCATTAAGGGAAAAATAAAGCCTATCTTTTAACTGCACTTTAAAATCATTTTTCTAGATTTGCCTTTACCATTTGAAATGTTACAATTTCTTGCCAGAGGGAAGAGCCCAAACACTTTGCATCTCGGAAAGTGCCCCCCTGACGTGAGAGTTAACCCTTTTCAAACACTTCAATGCTTCCTCTGGGACATTGGTGACACAAAACTCTTTCTTTAAAACTGTAGAATGGAAAACAAAAACACAAAGTACTGGAGTAACTCAGCGGGTCAGCCAGCATCTCTGGAAGACATGGAAAGGCAATGTTTTGGGTTGGGACCCTTCAAACTCTTATCCATGTCCCTTCCCATGTCTTTCAGAGGTGCCGCCTAACCTATTGAGTTATTTCAGCACTTTGTGAATGTTTTTGTAAATCAGCATCTACTTGTGCCTAAACTGTACAATGTTTGATCATAATTTGTCCACATTCAATGATATTGCTGTGTCAAACTCTATTTTAGGCTGCACATTAGAAAATCAAGTCTGATAGTTCCTTTTCAACTCTACCTGAGAACCTGTGGCAGTTACAGTCGCATTTGTGTCACACCTGGCTGTTAATTCTACAGCCACAAGGTGCGATGACGGAGCATGATGTGAGGTGGGAACTCTGAGGCTGAACACTTGGATTCCAATGAATGCTACAGCCAGGATGCAGCATGGAAACAGGCCCTTCAGCCCAACTCGTCCATGCTGACCAACACTGATCCCATCACTAATCCCATTTGCCCACGTTTGGCCCATATCCCTCTAAACCTTCCTATCCATGTACCTGTCTAAATGTCATTTAAATGTTGTTATAGTACCTGCCTCAACTACCTCCTCTGGCAGGTACACAAAGATGCTGGAGAAACTCAGCGGGTGCAGCAGCATCTATGGAGCGAAGGAAATAGGCAAGGTTTCGGGCCGAAACGTTGCCTATTTCCTTCGCTCCATAGATGCTGATGCACCCGCTGAGTTTCTCCAGCTTTTTTGTGTACCTTCGATTTTCCAGCATCTGCAGTTCCTTCTTAAATACCTCCTCTGGCAGCACGTTCCATGTGAAAAAGTTGCCTCTCAGCTTCCTATGAAATAGAATTCCCCTCAAACCTTATAAAATGTCCTCTGTTTTTGATTCCCCTACTCTGGGTAAAATACTCTGTGCATTAATCCTATCTGGTGACATCATGATTTCATAGACCTCTATGAGATCACCCCTCAGCCTCCTGCGCTCCAGGGAATAAAGTCCTCGCCTGCCCAACCTCTCCCTATAGCTCCGGCCCTCGAGTCCGGGCGACATCCTCGTAAAACTTCTCTGCGGCCTCTCTAGCTTAATGGCAGTAATTGGACATGAAGGTGCAGAGAGGTTTGCACAGAGTGAAGGGTGAAGGAAAGTGGTAAAATCAACATTCAGCGCATAGCAATAAATTAATCTGCCCACAGGTAAGCGACCAGTTTGTATCAGCTATTTAAGATGTCATTCAATTTATTTTTCCATCAACTTCACCGAAAAGTCAAATCTGTAAGACAGAAAGCTGATTGAATTCCATCAATTTTCCACCTGACTGATTCTGCTCAAATTACTCTGCAAAATTAATACCTGCATCCCCTCATAGACCATAGAACAGTACAGCACAGGAACCGGCCCTTCGGCCCACAATCTCCATGCTGTACATGATCTCATCTGCCTCTACGTGATCCACATCCCTCCATTCCCTGCACTTTCATCTGCCTGTCTAAAAGCTTTGTAAGTCCCAGTGTCGTATCTGCCTCCACCACCACTCCTGGCAATGTGTTCCAGGACCTCTCTACACTCTGTGTCAATGAAAGTGCCCCACACATCTCCATTAAACATTGCCTCTCCCACCTTATATCCATGTCCTCTAGTGTTGGACATTTCCACCCTGGGAAAAGATTCCTACTGTCTACCCTCATCATTTTATATACTTCTATCAAGTCTCCCCTCAACCCCCCGATGGTCCAGAGAAAACAATCCAGGTCTATCCTACCTCTCCCTGTAGCTGTAACCCAAGCAGCATTCTGGTATACCTCACCTGCACCCTCTCCAAAGCCTCCACATCTTTCCTGTAAAGGGGCAACCAGAACTGCCAGCAATACTAATCCAGCCTAACCAAAGTCCTACAGAAGGTACACAAAATTGCTGGGGAAACTCAGCGGGTGCAGCAGCATCTATGGAGCTGCAGTTAATTTTGTGTACCTTCGATATTCCAGCATCTGCAGTTCCCTTTTGAACACAAAGTCCTACAGAGGTGCATCATGACTTCCTAACTTGTTCACAACTTGTACATCAACATGACTAGTACTCAATGGGCCTTGCAATGAAGGCCAGCATACCATACGACTTCTAGAAACATAGAACATAGAAAATAGGTGCAGGTGGAGGCCATTCGGCCCTTCGAGCCAGCACCGCCATTCCTTGTGATCATGGCTGATTCTTTACCACTGTATCTACATGCGCTGCCAGCTTGAACGATTGATGAACTTGCATTCCAAGATCCATCTTCACTTGTTATTGATGCGTTGAAAATGTACGGCTTGTAGCCACAATCCCAGTGATATTGCCCACAATAGGTTGTGGAATTGGCCATGGATACATTGAAGGCAATAGCATGGTGACTTACACCCGAAAGGGTGGCACGGCGGCACAGCGGGTAGAGCCGATGACTCACTGCAGCGAGTGACCTCGGTTCGATCCTGACCACGGGTGCTATCTGCGTGGAGTTTGCACGTTCTCCCTGCGACTGCATGGGTTTGCTCCAGGTTCTCCGGTTTCCTCCCACACCCCAAAGACGTGCGGGTTTGTAGGTTAATTGACCGCTGTCTAATTGCCTCTAATGTGCAGGGAATAACAAGGACTCAGTGTACAAATCGTGGACAGTTGTGCAAGACGTTTGTGAGGCCACCCTTGTAATTTTGTGTTCAGTTTGGTCACCCTGCTATAGGGTGGTCAAGCTGGAATAGTGCGTTGAAGATTTTGGAGGATGCTGCTAGTACTTGAGCCTGAGCTACAGGGAGAGGTTGGGCAGGCTAGGACTTTATTCCTTGGAGCACAGGAGGATGAGGGATGATCTTATAAAAATCATGAGAAGAGTAGATAGCATGAGTGCACAGTCTTTTACCCAGGATAGTGGAATCAAGAACCAGAGGACATATGTTTAAAGTGAGAGGGGAAAGATTTAATAGGAACCTGAAGGACAACCTTTCCAGACAGTGGGTGTATGGAACGAGCTGCCAGAGGAGGTAGTTGAAGCAGGTATTATAACAACTTTTAAAAGATATTTGGACAGGTACATGGATAGGAGTAGTTTAGAGGGATGTGGGCCAAACGCAGGCAGGTGGGCCGAATGTAGATGGGGCATCTTGGCCAGTGTGGGCAAGTTGAGCTGAAGGGCCTGTTTCCGTGCTGTATATGTCCATGAGTGTCGCTAAAAAAACTAATGTTAACAAGGCTTTTGATTTTATCCCTAATCCAACCGTAACTGAGAAGTATTTTATACAAATACAACCACAGTAAGCAAACTGATTATTCCACAGATGGGCACAAAATGCTGGAGTAGCTGTCACCTTGGTAAGAGCCAGACTGGCGATTCTATAGACAGTACCTATAGTGTACATGCACCACAGGGCTCTGAGAACATTGTTATGTAACAAGAAAGGAAAGGATTAGCAAATGTTAATGTGCGTCCCTTCTAGATTGAGAAACATAATTTATAATAGAGAAACAGAAGGGGCAAAAAAAGTTAGACATGTTTCATGCACCCATGCACCCACCATTAATTATTGTTTAGGAGTGTATAGGAAGGAACTGCAGATGCTGGTTTAAACCAAAGATAGAGACAAAAAGCTGGAGTAACTCAGGCAGCATCTCCGGAGGGGAGGAATAGGTGACGTTTCGGGTCGAGAGCCTTCTTCATTATACTATAGTTTTTACCATGCAACGTAAGGTGCACAAAGGCTCCTAAAACACTTGATATAGAGGGTAAATGTCTGCGGAGAATGCGCTGGTTTACACACATTTATACAGTTCTGCCACTTTGTATTTGAACACAGTCACTACCCTTCTCATTTGATGGGTTGACAACCATGTTGCTACAGTAAACAAACACATTTGCCATCTCCATTAATTAGTGCATCAGCAGCACAATTGAAAACACTTCAAGCCTTAATTTAACACTTTGCATTAGAAACTGGTCAAAAGTGCCCTTTCTGTGGTACTGGCAGCTGATTTTTTAAAATCTGTTATTCATGAACAATCTGGTTGAGATACGTTTCTTCTGCTATCTCAATGTGACAGTGCCAGAGGTCCAAGAGTGAAAGATCAGCACATAACAAATGCCTTCACTAACGTAATGAATACAAAGAATCATGTTAATGAAGTCGAAGGTAGACAAAAATGCTGGAGGATCTCAGTGGGTGAGGCAGCATCTATGTTGAAAAAGAATAGGCAACGTTTCGAGTCGAGAGCCTTCTTTAGACTGATGTCAGGGGGGGGCGGGAAATAGAAAGGAAGAGGCGGAAACAGTAGGCTATGTGGGAGAGCTGGGGAGGGGAGGGGAAGGAGGGAGAAAGCAGGGACTACCTGAAATTGGAGAAGTCAATGTTCATACCGCTGGGGTGCAAACTACCCAAGCGAAATATGAGGCGCTGTTCCTCCAATTTGTGCTGGGCCTCACTCTGGCAATGGAGGAGGTCCAGGACAGAACGGTCAGATTCGGAATGGGAGGGGGAGTTGAAGTGCTGAGCCACCGGGAGATCAGGTTGGTTAGTGCGAACTGAGCGGAGGTGTTGGGCGAAGCGATCGCCAAGTCTGCGTTTGGTCTCGCCGATGTAGAGAAGTTGACACCTGGAACAGCGGACACAGTAGATGAGGTTGGAGGAGGTGCAGGTGAACCTCTGCCTCACCTGGAAAGACTGCTTGGGTCCTTGGATGGAGTCGAGGAGGGAGGTAAAGTGACAAGTGTAGCATTTCCTGCGGTTGCAAGGGAAAGTACCCGGGGAGGGCGTGGTTTGGGTGGGAAGGGACGAACGCCTTCACTAACGTAATGGAAACAAAGAATTTCCTACATGCCAGGATCTCACTACAGAGCATAATTCAGTGGTATAAATATTGATTTCTCTAACTTCAAGTAACCCCTGATTTCCCTCTCACTCCGACCCTCCCCCACCCAAGTCATACCAGCTTCGAAGTCTAATTTTCACCTCGCCCACAGCTAACAATGGCCTGTTTCCTTTTATCATCATTACTTTCTTGCATATCTTTCATTCATTGTTCTATATCTCTCTGCATCACCGTCTATATCTCTCATTTCCCTTTCCCCTGAATGTCAGTCTGAAGGAGGGTCTCGACCCGAAATGTCACCTATTCCTTTTCTCCAGAGATGCAGTCTGACCCGCTGAGTTACTCCAGCTTTTTGTGTCTTTCTCCGGTTTAAACCAGCATCTGCAGTTCCTTCCTACACGTTATTTAATACTGATCCCATCAGCTTCCTTCTGTAGAGCTCTGTTATGGACATTGCTGTCTGTGCAGAGTTTGCACGTTCTCCCTGTGACAGCGTGGGTTTCCTCCGGGTGCTCCAGTTTCCTCCCACATCCCTAAGATGTGCTGATTTTTAGGCCAATTAGCCTGTAAATTGTCCCTAGTGTATAGGATGCGAAAGTGGGATAACATAGAACTAGTGTATAGATGTAAGAAAGAACTGCAGATGCTGGTTTAAATCAAAGGTAGACACAAAATGCTGGAGTAACTCAGCGGGTGAGGCAGCATCTCTGGAGAGAAGGAATAGGCGATGTTTCGGGTCGAGGCCCAAGGGTTACTAGTGTATAGGTGATACTAGTGTATAGCGTGGACTCGGTGGGCGTAAAGGCCTGTTTCCACGCTGTATCACTAAACTAAAATATATGCCTCATTTTATCTAATCTGTTTGAACAACATGCAAAACAAAGCTTTTCACCATACCTTGGTACCAGTGACAACAAATGAACCTAAACCTAAACATATCCCTGGACAGGTATATGCAGGGTGACTTGGACAGGTTGGGGGAGTGGGCAGATGCATGGCAGATTAAGTTTAATACGGATAAATGTGAGGTTAACCACTTTGGTAGCAAAAACAGGAAGGCAGATTACTATCTAAATGGCGTCAAGTTGGGAAAAGGGGAAGTACAACGGGATCTGGAGGTTCTTGTACATCAGTCTATGAAAGTAAGCATGCAGGTACAGCAGGCAGTGAAGAAAGCGAATGGCATGTTGGCCTTTATAACAAGAGGAGTCGAGTATAGGAGCAAAGAGGTCCTTCTGCAGTTGTACAGAACCCTAGTGAGACCACACCTGGAGTATTGTGTGCAGTTTTGGTCCCCTAATTTGAGGAAGGACATTCTTGCTATTAAGGGAGTGCAGCGTAGGTTTACAAGGTTAATTCCCGGGATGGCGGGACTGTCATATGCTGAGAGAATGGAGCAGCTGGGCTTGTATACTCTGGAGTTTAGAAGGATGAGAGGGGATCTCTCATTGAAACATATAAGATTGTTAAGGGTTTGGACACGCTAGAGGCAGGAAACATGTTCCCGATGTTGGGGGAGTCCAGAACCAGGGACCACAGTTTAAGAATAAGGAGTAAGCCATTTAAAACGGAGATGAGGAAACACTTTTTCTCACAGAGAGTGGTGAGTCTGTGGAATTCTCTGCCTCAGAGGGCGGTGGAGGCAGGTTCTCTGGATGCTTTCAAGAGAGAGCTAGATAGGGCTCTTAAAGATAGTGGAGTCAGGGGATATGGGGAGAAGGCAGGAACGGGGTACTGATTGGGGATGATCAGCTGGCTCAAAGGGCCGAATGGCCTACTCCTGCACCTATTGTCTATTGTCAGTCACCTTGAAGCACTCAAATGGATCTGCAACAGGTCCATGAAGCTGGCGTCTGAACCATTGTTCCACACAAGTGTCACAAGCTAACCTCTAGCTTACATCTCATCATTCAGTGTGTGGTGGCTGGCACTCTTAAACTGAAGCAAGTAGAAACAAGCAACTGCGGATGCTGGTTTTCAAAAAGATGACATGAAGTTCTGGAGTAACTCAGCAAGTCAGAGCATTTCTGGAGAACATGGATAGGTGACGTTGATAATTGTTCATTTCTAGGCTTCCCTCTAGTCTGGTTTCAGTAAAAACACTGAATCAAGCACTTGAAACAACTACATTTTATTTTACCAAAAGCGTGACACAGATCACACACTGTACTTATCCCACCGCGGGTTTGATCCTCGCGTCTGTCTCTCTAGGCCCTCTAGGCCTTGCTCTGACAGAGGTTTACGCGGTCCTGAGCGCTCTTCCAGAAGATCGACGCTGAGCCTCGTGATCGTGGACTTTTATATGTCAAGGGACCTTGAGGGGCCGAACCACATGGGGGTGGTCTCTCAATAACCCAATTACAGATATCGATTAACCCCATACATATCAGGCATTTCCCTAACCCAATGATACAACAGTTCAATACATTGTATTCACAATGGTCTTCGAGATGAAGTAAACTTGGAAATATTTACCCTGATTAACAGAAAACTCAAACAAGGCTCAACACCTCATCCAACCAACACTTGGCAAAGTTAGACTCTGCAACATTATTTACAACTATTTACAAGGTGTATGTCTGGTTTGCAGCCATCCAATCCATTCTATGCATTTTGCACCAGATTGACAGGGTTTGCAGAGCCTCCCATTCTTTGCTAGCAAATTGTATCTAAGCTCCAGACACTCTGGCACCTCTCTGCAGCCTGTCCCAGCTCTGCAGAGAGTAATTCCAATTTGACCAAATCTCCAAGCAACCCGGAATCTTAACCCCATTTTGAAGTCCTAGCTGGTCCAATTTAGCCAGGATTAATAAAGTTTCCGATCGGGACCTTTTTTCAGACGGTTTCAAAAAGGAGTGTGGGAGATGGGAGAAGGGGGCATCACTGGGCAGCGTGGGCCCCTTACCAGAGAGAAAGGTCCAGAGGTGGAGGGGACAGAAGAAGATCTCAACATCATGGCCAGCTTGGTACTCGTTGAGGTGTGCCCATGTGGGTACAAAGGTAAGGCCTCTCTACTGAAGACCAACCAGGACATTCGTGCTATTGGGGGAGTGCAGCGTAGGTTTGCAAGGTTAATTCCCGGAATGGCGGGACTGTCATATGCTGAGAGAATGGAGCGGCTGGGCTTGTACACTCGGGAGTTTAGAAGGATGAGCGGGTAACTTATTGAAACATATAGGAATGTTAAGGGTTTGGACACGCTAGAGGCAGGAAACATGTTCCCGATGTTGGGGGAGTCCAGAACCAGGGGCCACAGTTTAAGAATAAGACGTAAGCCATTTAGAACAGAGACGAGTAAACACTTTTCCTCACAGAGAGTGGTGAGTCTGTGGTGAGGGCAGTGGAGGCGGGTTCTCTGGATGCTTTCAAGAGGAGCTAGCTAGGGATCTTAAAGATAGCAGAGTCAGGGGATATGGGGAGAAGGCAGGAACGGGGTACTGATTGGGGATAATCAGCCATGATCACATTGAATGGCGGTGCTGGCTCGAAGGGCTGAATGGCCCACTCCTGCACCTATTGTCTATTGTCTATTGTATCGGGTAGAGGGAGGACAGGGAGGATGGTGAAACCTCGTCAGGGGTTTATAGTTTAATTCAATGTCACGAGTATCGAGCTACGGTGAAAAGCTTTTGTTGCGTGCTATCCAGTCAGCAGAAAGACAATCCATAATTACAATCGTGCAATTTCCAGTGTATAGATACATGATAAGGGAATAACATTTAGTTCAAGGTAAAGCCAGCAAAGTCCGATCAAGGATAGTCCGAGGGTCACCAGTGAGGTAGATAGTAGTTCAGCGCTGCTCTCTGGTTGTGGTAGGATGATTCAGTTGCCTGATAACAGCTGGGAAGAAACTGTCCATGAAACTGAAGGTGTGCGTTTTCACACTTCTCTACCTTTTCCCCAGTGGGAGAGGGGAGAGGGTGAGGGCTGGGGTCAGAGAGAGGGGCAGAGGAGTGGAGGGTGGAGGTACTGTGAGGGGGATGGTGGGGGCTCGGAGGGGTGGGGCTACAGGGATAGTATAGGGATGGTGCTGGGAGAAGTAGAATGGTTGGAAAGGGGGGAAGGGCAGCAGGACCCAATGGTGCTGTTAGAGTTATAGTCTTGCAGGATTGAAACAGACCCTTCAGCCCAACTTGCCCACACCGACCAACATGTCCCATCTACACTAGTCCCACCTGCCTGCGTTTGGCCCATATCCCTCTAAACCCATCCTATCCATTAACTTGTCTAAATGTTTCTTAAGCATCACGATAGTACCTGCCTAAACTACCTCCTCCAGCAAATCGTTCCAAAACCCACCACCCCTTGTGTAAAAAAAGTTTCCCCTCACCTTAAACTTATGTCCTCAGGCTCTTGATTTCCCCACTCTGGGCAAGAGACTGTGCATCTACCTAATCTATTCCTCTCGTGATCTTATGAGGTGAGAGGGGCAAGGTTTTAATAGGGACCTGAGGGGCACAGATGCTTGTGGTGGGCATATGGAACGAGCTGCCAGAGGAGGTAGTTGAGGCAGGTACTATAACAGAATTTAAAAGACATTTGGACAGGTACATGGATAGGAAAGGTTTAAAGGGAAGACACAAAGTGCTGGAATAACTCAGCAGGTCAGGCAGCATCTCAGGTGAACATGTAGAGGTGATGATTTGAGTTGGGACTCTCAGCACTTTTAGTTTAGCTTAGTTCAGAGATACAGCGTGGAAACAGCCCACTGAGTCCACATCAACTAGTGACCCCCACACACTAACACTACCCTACACACACTGGGGCCTATTTTACATTTATACCACGCCAATTCATCTACAAACCTGTACGTCTTTGGAGTGTGGGAGAAAATCAAAGATCTCGGAGAAAACTCATGCAGGCCACAAACTCCGTACAGACAGCGCCCGTATTCAGGATCAAATCCGGGTCGCAGCGCCAGAGACTTGGGTTTGATCCCGACTACGGGTGCGCTCTGCACTGAGTTTGTACTTTCTCCCTGTGACTGCGTGGGCCTAGTGTGTAGGGAGTGGATGTAAAAGTAGGAAAACATAGAACTAGTGTGAATGGGTGATCACTGACCGTTGTGGACTTGATCGGTCAAAGTTCCACGCTGTATCTCTAAACCAAACTAAACGGAACAGTCCTTTGATAAGCTACTGTCCGATTCACCTCCACCCCATTGCGGACATTGGACTTTGTCTATGGAACTGATGCGCTACAATGCTGAGATCTATATTCAGCACTCTGTATCTTCCCCTTTGCTCCACCTATTGTACTGGATTTTGGCTTGATTACCTTTATGTAGAGTATGATCTGATCTGTTTGGATAGGAAGCAGCAAAGCTTTTCATAGTACATCAACACACGTGACAATAATAAACCTAAATCTATACGTTAAATTTCCTCGCATTTCATGATCCGCCATGATCACATTGAATGGCGGTGCTGGCTCGAAGGGCCGAATGGCCTACTCCTGCACCTATTGTCAATAGTCTATTCATCATATTACTTCAATATTTCATCCTCCCAATAGGTTTTGCAGAGTTGTAACCATCTAACATCCCATCCAATTCAAGCCTCTCTCACGCCCACATTCAATGCTTAACTGCACCTCCAGTAAATCTCCCCTCAGCCTCCTGTAATCTCAGCAAAACAGTCCCAACCTAGATAATCTCCCATCATCTCCGAATCACCAACTCACGCTCAAATCTTCTCTGGACTTTCACACGTGATGTGTCAATTTCAATGATTTTTAAACGTTTAGAGTTTAGAGATACAACACGGAAACAGGCCCTTCAGCCCACCGAGTCCACGCCGACCAGCAATCAACCGATATCGAGTTTGTATGTTCTCACTGTGACTTTTCACCGGGTGCTCTGGTTTCCAACCACATTCCAAAGTCATGCAAGTTTGTAGGTCAGTTAACTTTGGCAAATTGTAAGGTTGCCCCTAGTGTGTAGTATAGTGTTAGTGTAAAGAGTGATCACTGGTTGGTGCTGACTCAGTGGGCCGAAGGGCCTGTTTACACACTGTGTCTCCAAAGTCTAAATTATATACAAGAAGCAATATTTTTAAAGAAGGAAGGTGAGATGTGCTGAAATGCTGCCTGGGACCTCCCTCCGATGGCAACTGGCATGGATATTGGTCTGCCCACCATTAGGAGCATCTGTTTGGAGCAGCCTGATGCGGAGTTGGGGCACAGGCTGCCAGATGGTGTTGCTGTCATAATCCATCTACATGCAGATGCTCTGGAACGATGCCCAGGCATTGGAATTCATCTCCACTTCCCACTTACCGGGTGAAGCTTTCCCAGAACTTGGCATCCATTCCATGAAGGAAGGCGACTGGAAGCCAGCCAGCAGCCTTGACCAGGGAGAAAGTGCCGGCATCTCACTCCCTGCCCTTCCCCGAGAGACGGGAGGTAATCCTCCACCACTCACACCTTCTGTTTCCATTTTCTAAGAGGATTCTCTCCTAAAACTTGCCTGACTCTTTAATCAGTCCTAATGGGGACACAAGTAACCCTTGCTTTCCCTCTCTCCCCATCCCTCCCCCTTCCCCAGTTCTCCCATCAGTCTTACAGTCTCCGACTACATTTTATCTCTGTCTGTTTTGTTGTTACCTTCTCCCAGCTAAACAATTCTCCATTTTCCTTGATCTACACTCCCTTTGCCCTATTTTCACTCGGTAAGGGGCTGTCCCACTGCGGCGACCTAATTGGCGAGTTTAGATGAGTTTAGGGAAAAAAGTTTGAAAAAGCGTTATGTTGAAGACCTCCTTCGACTTCCTTTGACTATGTTGAAGACTAGCTACGACTAGCTTCGGGAAAATTGGACACCAAATAGTGTAGAGTGAAGACGACCTCCTTCGATCTCCTTCGACCTCCCTTCGACTATGATGAAGACTATCTACGACTACCTTCGACTACCCTCGATTACCTACGAATAACATGCCGACCTACTACGACCTACAAGTAAGAAAAATATCGATTTTTTCCATGGCGACCTTTTTTTACTTTCGGGCATTTTTCAGCATGTTGAAAAATACGCCGCCACCTAGCTGAGGCCTCGAGTACGTGGGGACTACTCTCGAGCTTGATGGAGAGTTACAAAGACCTCCTAGGCCCTCGTGTCGACCATGCTGCGAGTTTGAGTCAAGGGCAAACTCTTCTGAACTCGCGGATTAGGTCGCCGTAGTGGGACAGCCCCTTTTTTACACTTCCTTATCTATGTATCTCCCTCTCCCCTGACATCAGTCTGAAGAAGGATCTCGACCCGAAACGTCACCCATTCCTTCTCTCCAGAGATGCTGCCTGTCCCGTTGAGTTACTCCAGCATTTTGTGTCTATCTAATGGAAGGAATGTATTCTTCCCACTGAATTATTGAAGCTGTAACTACACTTGGTCTCCAGTCCAAAACTTATCTCAAAAATCGTTTTGCCCTTCAGATTTGCCATTATAACACTGATGGGGACAGACTTTGCCTTGCACCACTGATATTTTCATAGAGCCTGCAAAGAAAGCACTTGTTTGAGAAAGAAAAAGTGGCATTCTTTCAAACATATAATAAAAAAAAGCTTTCTGTCGATTTGTAGCACTAATGTTACCTTGTAGTTCAATGGATGCTCAAAGGAACTTGGCTTTCAAGGCAGCACTCTGCTATTGCTGAAACGCTTCTCAATTGGGTTAAATTACCAGCTCTGCAATTATGCTGTGACCATCATTGTGACACCAATAGCCTCAGTAACGACTTTGATCCTTTGCTATCGTGCTTATGTTGGCTCGATGTGAATTGAAGAACCAACGTACAGACTGCACAGAGCTGGAGCGGGTAGAGATGCTGCCTCACAGCACCAGAGTCCCTGCTTCCATCCTGACCTTGGCTGCTGTGTCTGTGCGGAGTTTGCACGTTCTCCCTGTGACCGTATGGGTTTTTTCCTGGTGCGCCAGTTTCCTCCCACATCCCAAAGACGTGCAGGTTTGTAGGTTAATTGGCCGCCTGTAAAATTGTTCCCGGTGTGCAGGGAGTGGATGAGAAAGTGGGATAACATGGAACTAGTGTGAATGGGTGATCAGTGGTCGGTGCGGACTCAACAGGCCGAAGGGCCTGTACCTAAACTGTATCACTAAACTAAACTAAACTAAACTAAACTAAACTAAACTAAACTAAACTAAACTAAACTAAACTAAACTAAACTAAACTAAACTAAACCATAGTAGAATATGCATCCTTTTTGTAACTTGCTCTGAGGGCAATGATTACATGGGCCATTGTTTCAAGCAGAGCCAGAATTATCTACACATTGAAACCATTGGTAGAGTTTCTCAAGTGGCAGTGATTTACCGTGTCCACAGTGAAATCTAAGGGATGTGAAATGGTCTCAGAGTTTTTAATCATTGGTCTTAGCTCTGGACCAGAACTCAATCAGGATTTGCATTATCAAAACCATCTCATGAATGATCCTTTAGCCCACTGTGTACACACCAACCAATGATCAGCCATACACTAGTTCTATCCTACACACTTCTACAATTTACAAAGCCAATTAACCGACAAGCCTGCGCGTCTTTGAAGTGTGGGAGGAAACCGGAGAACACGGAGAAAACTCAAACTGTCACGGGGAGAACGTACAAACTCCGTACAGACAGCACCCGTAGTCAGGATCGAACCCGGTTCTCTGCTGCTGTGAGGCAGCAACTCTACCGCTGTCCAATGTGACCCTGCCTGCATGCGACCCATATCCCTCCATTCCCTGCATAACCATGTGCCTATCCAAAAGTCCTTAAAATGTCACTATGGTGTCTGCCCTCACCATCGCCCCGGCAACGCATACCAGGCCCACACCACCCTCTATGTATCAGACATTCCCTTTAAATGTTGCCCCTTCCCTTAAAGGGTATGCCCTCTGGGAGTTGCCTTTTGTCCATCCTGGGAAAAAGGTTCTGCCAATCTGCCACATCTATGTCCCTCATCGTTTTATATACTTCGATAAGAAGTCCCCTCAATCTTCAATGTTCCAGAGAAAACAATCCTTGTAGCTGTCCATGTAGCAACCTCTTAATCCAGTCAGTATCCTGGTAAACCTTTCCAAAGCCTCCACATCCTTCCTGTAATGAGGCGACCAGAACTGCACCAGAACGGTCATGGTGGCACAGTGGTAGAGTTGCTGCCTTACAGTGAATGCAGCGCCGGAGACCCAGGTTCGATCCTGACTACGGGTGCTGTCTGTATGGTGTTTGTACATTGTCCCCGTGACCTGCGTGGGTTTTCTCAGAGATCTTCGGTTTCCTCCCACACTCCAAAGACGTACAGGCTTGTAGGTTAGTTGGCTTGGTAAATGTAATAATTGTCCCTAGTGTGTGTAGGACAGTGTTAATGTGCAGGGGATCACTGGTCGGCGCGGACCCGCTGGGCCGAACGGCCTGTTTCCGCACTGTATCTCTAAACTAAACTAAAAAAAACAAAAACAAAACTCCAAATGCGGCTTGACCAAAGTCTTGTAGAGTCGGCTTCATGACTTCCTGACTCTTATGTTCCTTGCTTTGTCTGGAACTTGGTAACATCACATCCTTCATAGAACATAGAAAAATACAGCACAGGAACAGGCTCGTCTGCTCTCAATGTACATATCAAACACAATGACAAGATAGACTAATCTCATCAGTCTGCACATTACCTATAACCATCCATTCCCTTCCAACCCATGTCTGTCTGTCTGTCTGTCTGTCTGTCTGTCTGTCTGTCTGTCTGTCTGTCTGTCTGTCTGTCTGTCTGTCTGTCTGTCTGTCTGTCTGTCTGTCTGTCTGTCTGTCTGTCTATCTATCTATCTATCTATACAAAATGCTGGAGTAACTCAGCAGGAAAGGCAGCATCTCTGGTGAGAAGGAATGGGTGACGTTTCGGGTCGAGACTGATAGATCTATCTTTCTATCTCACATCAGTCAGTGCATGGGGCACTCATGGACAAACGTTGAATAAGGGCCAAGCCAAGAATATCCATGTTCTGCAAGTGGTGAGGGATGGCTTCTCTTTAAGGGGTTGCTTTTTTCCCTGTTTATACTAAGCCCAAGTGTCCAGGTACTATCACTTGGAATTAGCTTGGAATTTTAGTTCTCTGCAAATGTCAGTATAACATAACACCTCTTATCTATTGACATCCTGTGTGTTTTAGTTTAGTGTAGTTTGATTTAGAGATACAGCATGTAAATAGGCATCTTTGGCCAACCAAGTCCATGTTGTCCATCGCCACCAGCTCTATGTTATCCCACTTTCGCATCCACTCCCTACATACTGTGGGGGATTTTTCAGAGGGGCAATTAACCTACAAATCCCCACATCTTTGGGATGTGGGAACCAGAGCACCCGGAGGAAACCCATACGTTTATGGGGAGAATGTGCAAACTCCACACAGACAGCACCCGAGGTCAGGATCGAACCAGGGTCCCTGTTTAGTTTAGTTTAGAGATACAGCACAGAAACAGGACCTTCGGCCCGCCGTGTCCGTGCCAACCAGCGATCCCTGCACATTAACACTGTCCTACACCCACTAAGGACAATTTTCACATTTACCAAGCCAATTAACGTACAAACCTGTACGTCTTTGGAGTGTGGGAGGAAACCGAAGATCTTGGAGGAAAACCGCGCAGGTCACGGGGAGAAGGTACAAACTCCATACAGACAGGGCCCGTAGCCGGGATCGAACCCGAGTCTCCGCTGGAAGCGCTGTAAGGCAGCAACTCCACTCCTGCACCACCATGATCGGCCACTCTGGTGCCTCTATCTGCTGTACCACTGTGCTGCAACTTTGTAACTCTCACCTAACTGATGAACATTAAAACTCTGGGCAGACTTTAGAAATGACATCCACATCAATCCTTCTATTGGGCTCATCTGATGAAGACATGCACAGCCCATGGACAAATTGTGCTCCATCACCACTTAAGGTGACACAGTGGTGCAGTGGGTAGAGCCACTGCCTCACAGTGCCATAGACTCAGGTTCGATCCTGACCTCGGGTGCTGTCTGTGTGTGGAATTTGCACGTTCTCCTCGTGACCACATGATTTCCTCCGGGTGCTCCGGTTTCCTCCCACATCCCAAAAACGTGCGGGTTTGTAGGTTAATCGGCCCTCTGTAAATTGCCCCTGGTGTGTAGGGAGTGGATGAGTAAGTGGGATAACATTGAACTGGTGTGAATGGGTGATCGAAGGACCATGTTGGGGAACTGGAGAAGCAAGTGGATGACCTCAGAGGTCCGAGAGGCTGAGTCGTTCCTCGATGAGTCCTACAGTAAGATTGTTATACCTAAGGTACTGGAAGAGAGAAGGTGGGTGACGGTGAGAAAGGGAAGGAAACATAGAATGCAAACGTCCCCGGGTGTTGTACCTCTTGTGAACAGGTTCACCCACTTAGAAGCTGTCGGGACAGAAGACGTTGACGCACTGAGTGGCGGACTGGCTTGCGAAGCAAGGGGTGCTGTTGAGCCAAAACCAAAGAGGCTGACGTCAGGCAATGCCATGGTGGTTTGAGACTCCATTGTGAGAGGTACGGACAGGGGTTTCTGCGGCAACAGACGGGATTCGAGGATGGTGTGCTGCCTTCCTGGTGCCAGGATCCAGGATGTCGCGGATAGAGTGCAGTCAAGTGGGATAGTCAAGGACGGATTTAAAGGGAAAGAGAGTAAAGGGATAGTTAATGACCCCAGAATTAACGGGAAAGGAAGCTCACAAAGGGATAGGAGAGTATGGCCAGGTGTAATAGGGATCGATGTGAAAGGTGAGATGCGTAAGGAATTAAAAGTATTGTATTTGAACGCTCGAAGTATAAGAAGTAAAGTATATGAGCTTGAGGCTCAGTTAGAGGTTGGTAGATATGACATTGTGGGGATTACCGAGACGTGGCTGCAGGAGGATCGGGCCTGGGAACTTAATATTCAGGGTTATACATCCTATAGAAAGGACAGGCAGGTGGGCAGAGCAGGGGGGGAGGGGGGTAGTGCTGCTGGTGAGGGAGGGAATTCAGTCCCTTGCGAGGGGAGACATAGGGACTGACGAGGTAGAGTCACTGTGGATTGAGTTGGGGAATTGTAAAGGCAAGAAGACACTAATTGGCGTTATTTACAGACCCCCAAATAGTAGCCTGGATGTAGGGTGTAAGTTGCAGCAGGAGTTAAAACTGGCATGTAACAAAGGTAATGCTGGTTCAGGACCCCAAAAAAGAGAGTTTGTAGAATGCCTCCGAGATGGATTCTTAGAGCAGCTTGTAATGGAGCCGACCAGAGAAAAGGCAATTCTGGATGTAGTGTTGTCCAATGAACCAGATTTGATAAGAGAACTCGAGGTAAATGAACCGCTTGGAGGTAGTGATCATAATATGATAAGTTTTAATCTGTAATTTGAGAAGGAAAATGTTAAATCGGAAGTGGCAGTGATGCAGTTGAACAAAGGGGACTATGAAGGCGTGAGAGGGGAGCTGGCCAATGTAGACTGGAAAGGGATCCTAGCAGGAATGACGGTGGAACAGCAATTGCAGGAATTTATCGGCATAACCCGGAAGACGCAGGATCATTTCATTCCAAAAAGGAAGAAAGATTCTAAGGGGAGTAGGAGGCAACCGTGGCTGACAAGAGAAGTTAGGGATAGAATAAAACTAAAAGAAAAGATGTATAACACAGCAAAGAGTAGCCGGAAGCCAGAGGATTGGGAAACTTTCATAGGACAACAGAAGGAAACAAAACGGGCAATACGGGCTGAAAAGATGAAGTACGAAGGGAAGCTGGCCAGGAATATAAAGAAGGACAGTAAAAGCTTCTTTAGATATGTTGAGGGAAAAAGAGTAGCAAAATAGTAAGAATAAACGAGAACTTACCAGTTTGAAGTTTAATCTTTATTTTATGAGGAGTAACGTTGAGGGAATACGTGAAGAACCCCACCAGGACGCATGCGTGTCATTCTTCAAAGCAGCGGTGTGAAATCACAGATAACTGTAATGACTAAACATAGTAAGATTAGAGAAGAGATACCAGTTGAGTATATGATCAAGGGTGGGAGCGGAGGGCACGTATTCCCTCAACGTTACTCCTCATAAAATAAAGATCAAACTTCAAACTGGTAAGTTCTCGTTTAATCTTACTATTTTACTTCGGAGTCACGTGAGTGACTACGTGAAGATTTTAAAGCTCTGTGATTTCATGCCGTGGAACGAGCCCATGCATCACATCTGCCTTGATTTTGGGGAGAATAGAGTCAACATCATTAGACATCAATACGATATTGAAACCCAACGGTAAAAATATTAACACCAGTTATTGCCCCTATTTATGGGGTAAATTATATTACAGAACTTAAATTTGTTTTTGCAAATGTTCCAGGTTCAATGACTGGATTGTTATAAAGTCGTTGGAAAGTTTCCTCCGTTGACCATCCTGCTGTCTTGAGGATTTGGTCCATAGGAACGTCCAACTTCATAGCTGCCGATGTAGCTGCAGCCCTGGTGGAGTGAGATTTAAAAATGCTAGTGTCTACTCCAGCCTTTATTAGGACCTGTTTTAGCCATCTAGAGATGGTCTGGACTGTCACTGTTTTGAGTGGCTGTTTGCAGCTGATTAAAGTGACATTTCTTTCCCTCTGATGATCTTAGTATACTCCATATATAATAGTAAGTGTGTTAAAATACAGAGACGACCATCTGTCGGGTAGGCCCTGAATTCTGTTGTTAGGCCTGCTGACCCCTGTCTGTTCTGTTTGACTATTTCATTGATGTGAAAAGTTAAATTTCCAGATGAAATAATCATGTTGTCCAACCTTTGTTTCTGTAGTGACTGGACCCTTTGTGCCGTGACCAAGGCCATCAGCATGACTGTTTTCATAGTCAGTTTCTGTAGGGACAGAGCTGTAGCTGGAGACCAGTTTCTTAACATGGTCAGTACAATGCTCACATCCCATATTTGGAAGTACCTGGTTCTTGGGGGATTAATATTAAAATGCCCCTCATGAGTTTGGTTACCAGGGTGTGTCCCAACAGAATGCCGCTCTGTTCCTTGCGCCAGGTATGTTGACAGAGCACTTCTGGGGCAGTTGATGGCACTATGACTGAGCCTCTCATCGTAATGGAGGCTTGCCAGGAATTCCAGAACAGACAGGATGTTCATAGATCTGTGGGTGATGTTTATTGTTGTGACAGTACTTCCCATTTCTTGATGACACCAAGTACTGATTTTTTGGTGGACTGTCTGTGGCCCGCTGAAATAATTCCACTGTTCGGTCCGTCAGTCCCAGGTGTAGTAGAGGTGCTTTCAAATCTATAAATTAATAGGTTTATATAATTATGACATGGGTAACTCCCCTTGTTGCGGGAAGAACCAGTAAATTAGGTCTATGATGGATGGTGATGCATGGTTCTAAAACCATGTCGATATCACCGGGACCGATGGTTGAGTAGGCCTATCGGGTACTATCAAAATTCCAGACGCGGATCCTATTGTTTATTCCTAAATACCCGACTGATGAGGCAGAAGGAGGGAATGCATAAATTACCCCCCAATGCAGCGAAAATGCATCTGTAGCCACTGCCCCAGGTTCTGGTTCCCAAGAACCTAATTCGATAACTGGTGAGAGCATGGATGTGAATAGGTCGTTATCTGGTGTTCCATACCGTGCTGTAATTCCAGCAATACATATTTTATCCAACATCCATACAGTGTTTTCATAGACTTAGCGTGACCTGTTGTCTGCCACTAAATTCAGTTTACCTAGTAAGATGGTAGCTGATATCCTAATATCTTTCTGGATACACTGTTGCCAAATTGTGTTGGCCAGATAGTCACATGATGTCGATATGTTTCCACCCATATGGTTGACATATGCTACCACGGTGGTGTAGTCAATTAGTAGTCTAACATACTGGTGATATAACCCAGAACAATATGACTTAAAGCCATGGAATGCACTCAACTTCCCCAGGTGTTTATGCCCAGCGTATGTAATGATGCCTCCTGTGCATTCCATCTCCCCCACAGCTGGAGATGGAATTGGTAGCATCCCATCCAAGTGCCCATCAGTATGTAGTTCCATAGACGGGTAGCTGTTAATGTTTGGATAGGAACAATGCCTAATGTTATGTTTCTACCATTTTTAGTACCATTTTTAGTACCATTGTGGCCTCTGTTGGTAGCTTCATAGGTCTGTCAGAATGACCCTCATAATTTTTGAGTGCACGCATGTTTGCGCTCAGTAATTTGATAATGTAAAGGTCCAATTTATGTGGCTGGAACACAGCCACTATAATGCCAATTATTCTACTACCAGTCTGATGGATGGTTTAGTTTACTGCAAGCCTCAATTAAGGCTGTAACCTTTTCTTACGGCAAAGTCACTGACATGTGAGCTAAGTTAAGGGTGAACCGCAGATGATCCATTGTGTTAAATACATCTGTGGTCACCTCTAATGGGTACTGTATAGTAAGCATTTTTTAATACGATGCTTGCCATGTAGTAACCTAGGATCAATACCTTTGCAGTAACAAAGGTTCCAATCTAGTAATGAATATAAAGTACGAAAGTATTCAAATTAGTCAAATCTATGATGACGTGGCAACCACCATCTATTTTATGATAAAGATTTTTGGACACAAATTCCTGTGGTTCGTGTTGGATGTCCTCCATTACTCCTTTTTTATTTGGGCATTGTAGTTCAGTATGCGCTTTTGATTATTTCTTTGCCTGTAAGCATGAACATTCAGTTCGGTACATGCTGAACTGGAGGATTATGTTTTGAATAATTCTATGGTATAACCCTATACTTCTTCCTCCATGGTTACTATTAGTAGATTTGTTACTTTTTCGGCATCCTCCGTGGACGTTGAGGTGCCGGTGTCTGGATCTGTTTAGATAAGTTGCCTCCAAATTTTAATATTGGTGGTATGGAGGTTCCAGGTTTGCAGAGGCCTGCAAATTAGGGTCTAAAGCCGGTTGGATGGTACTTCTTCCTAATGCTGTTTACTCGTATTGGTAGTTAGCAAAATAAGGCCAGTGCATCCTGGTGATCTAGTGTCATGTCTTTTTTGTTTATTGTGCGGGCGAAACCCGTAATACCCGCTGTTAGGACTTTTGGAACTTTATTTCGTTTCAAGTCCCTGCCCTGCCATGTTTTCAAATACACTGGTTGATACTGGGAACATTCAGTGTTTTGCAGTTCCCTGATGGTAAGTGTCTTCTAATAGGTTTTCTGCACCCCATGTGCACTAGGGATATGTTTTGCACCCCTGTTCAGCCCCAGCCCAGAATGGACCCCCTATACTCCCCTCTGATGAGGGAGAACATTGTGCAGCCCTACAAGAGGTACTGCTGTAGGACTTACTAGCTGCCCCCTGTGACTAGTCTCCATCTCCCGGAGCCTGCCACTTACCTGCTCCAACAGCCGCTCCAGCTGGCTCCGATGCTCTCGGGCACCCAACCGGCTCCAATGCACATGGTCACTGGCCGTCGCGGCTGCTCCTGAAGCCGCTACTCCTGAGGCCGCTCCTGCTCCAGTTCCTGCAGCCACTCCACCCGGCTCCAATGCTCACGGGCACTGGCCGTCGCGGCTGCTCCTGAAGCCGCTCCTGCTCCAGCTCCTGTAGCCAGCCCAGGATTGACCCTCGGTGTTCCCCTCTGATGAGGGAGAAACACTGTGCAGCCCTACAAGAGGTACTGCTGTGTGGCTTACTAACTGCCCACTGTGGCTAGCCTCCATCTCCTGCCACTTTGGGGTATTTCCTCCAGCAGCCGTTCCAACTGGCTCTTATGCTCTCAGGCATAGGCCACTCCCGGCTGCTGTTGACCCATCCTGCAGCCGCTCCAACCGGCTCCCGTGCTCACGGGCACTGGCCGCTCGCGGCTGCTTTGTTTCTCCTGCAGCCGCTCCAACCGACCCCCATGCACACGGGCAGTGGTCGCTCGTGGCTGCTTTGTTCCCCGCTCCCAGCCGCTCCAACTGGCTCCCGTGCGCACGGGCACTGGCCGCTCGCGGCTGCTCCTAAAGCCGCTCAAACCGACCCCCATGCACACGGGCACTGGCCGCTCGCGGCTATTCAGAGTCGGGCTCCTCGGAGGCAACGACTCTGTTAGTTGCTTACCTCTCCCGACCGGCCGGGGCCGGCGCGGGAGCGAAGTCGGGAGCGAAGTCGGGCACAGCTGTTCCCATTACGGGAGATTAGCGTGCCTTTGGCTGCTGCTGCCGGCTGCCCGCAACTCCGCAGTTCTCCCCCGCCAGCTTTCCCGCAGCCTTCGTGGATCCGGTCCATGTCTCCACCTAAAAGGTAAGTGGAAGGAACGCAGAGTCTCTTACCTGCCGTTCCCGACTTTCAAATTCTGGAACGCAGAGTCTCCTTACCTGCTGTTCCCGACTTTCAAATTTTGCCGCTAAGGGAACGTCGTTCCCCCTGCTGTGACTCGTTGCAATGCGTGTAGCGATATGACACGCATGCGTCCTGGCGGGGTTCTTCACGTAGTCACTCACGTGACTCCAAAGTAAAATCAGATGTGGGTCCCTTGAAGGCAGACACGGGTGAAATTATTATGGGGAACAAGGAAATGGCAGAGGAGTTGAACAGGTACTTCGGATCTGTCTTCACTAAGGAAGACAATCTCCCAGAAGTACTGGAGGACAGAGGATCAAAGGGGGTCGAGGAACTGAAAGAAATTGTCATTAGGCGAGAAATAGTATTGGTTAGGCTAATGGGACTGAAGGACTGCATCCCAGGGTCCTCGGGGAGGTGGCTCTAGAAATAGTGGACACATTGGTGATCATTTTCCAATGCTCAATGGATTCAGGATCAGTTCCTGTGGATTGGAGGATAGCTAATGTTATCCCACTTTTCAAGAAAGGAGCGAGAGAGAAAACGGGGAATTACAGACCAGTTAACCTGACTTCGGTGGTGGGAAAGATGCTGGAGTCAATTATTAAAGAGGTAATAATGGGGCATTTGGATAGCAGTAAAAGGGATTAGTCCAGGTCAGCATGGATTAATGAAAGGGAAATTATGCTTGACTAATCTTCTGGAATTTTTTGAGAATGTGACAAGAAAAATGGATGAAGGGGAGCCAGTGGATGTAGTGTATCTAGACTTTCAGAAATCCTTTGATAAGGTCCCACACGGGAGACTGGTGACAAAAATTAGAGCACATGGTATTGGGGGTAGGGTGTTGACATGGATAGAAAATTGGTTGGCAGACAGGAAGCAAAGAGTAGGAGTGAACGGGTCCTTTTCAGAATGGCAGGCAGTGGCGAGTGGAGTGCCGCAAGGCTCGGTGTTGGGGCCGCAACTGTTTACCATATATATTAATGATTTGGAAGAGGGAATTGGGAGCAACACTAGCAAGTTTGCAAGCTGGGTGGCAGTGTGAACTGTGAAGAGGATGTTAGGAGGTTGCAAGGTGACCTGGACAGTTTGAGTGTGTGGGCAGATGCGTGGCAGATGCAGTATAATATAGATAAATGTGAGGTTATCCACTTTGGTGGCAAAAACAAGGGGGTAGATTATTATCTCAATGGGATCAGGTTAGGTAAGGGGGAGGTACAGTGAAACCTGGGTGTCCTTGTACACCGGTCACTGGAAGTTGGCGTGCAGGTACAGCAGGCAGTGAAGAAAGCTAATGGAATGTTGGCCTTCATAACAAGAGGATTTCAGTATAGGAGTAGAGAGGTTCTTCTGCAGTTGTACAGGACTCTGGTAAGACCACATCTGGAGTATTGTGTACAGTTTTGGTCTCCTAATTTGAGGAAGGACATCCTTGTGATTGAGGCAGTGCAGCGTAGGTTCACGAGATTGATCCCTGGGATGGCGGGACTGTCATATGAGGAAAGATTGAAAAGACTAGGCTTGTATTCACTGGAGTTTAGAAGGTTGAGGGGGGATCTTATAGAAGCATATAAAATTATAAAATGACTGGACGAGCTAGATGCAGGAAAAATGTTCCCAATGTTGGGCGAGTCCAGAACCAGGGGTCACAGTCTTAGAATAAAGGGGAGGCCATTTAAAGACTGAGGTGAGAAAAAATGTTTTCACCCGGAGAGTTGTGAATTTGTGGAATCCCCTGCCACAGAGGGCAGTGGAGGCCAAATCACTGGATGGATTTAAGAGAGAGTTAGACAGAGCTCTGGGGGCTAATGGAGTCAAGGGATATGGGGAGAAGGCAGGCACGGGTTTATTGATTGGGTACGATCAGCCATGATCACAATGAATGGCGGTGCTGGCTCGAAGGGCCGAATGGCCTCCTCCTGCACCTATTTTCTATGTTTCTATGCTTCTATGGTCGGCGTGGACTGGGTGGGCCGAAGGGCCTGTTTGCACACTGCATCTCTAAGCTCTAAACCTCCACTGGTATGGCCGCAGAGTTGCCCCTCCTCCTTGCGAGAGAGCCATTCTCCATTTGTGTTACATGCAAAGCTCATAAAAGAGTTCAATTTACTTTAAGTTGCACAAATTTTAAACTAACGCCAGCTGGAAATGAAATTACCTTGTAAGATCTTAGAATAACGATGCAGTTTTAAGTGTTGAGTTTAGATGAAGTGTCAGAATGTTTGTAAAATCTACTAGGTGTTTGTTCAGTAGAATATAACTCATGTGCTGGTGGTCATAGTGAGCAGACTGTATGATTACTGAATGGATATAGTGATTATACATTGGGTCCAAGCACAGTGAAACAATAATAATATTTTACTCTTCTGGAATGTTGTATTGTCATAAGCTTGACACCGCGCCAAGTTCCAAGGAATCAGTCAAAACGCGTATCGCCCATATCTCTCGTTTCCCTTTCCAGCGAATTTCAGTCTGAAGAAGGGTCTCGACCCGAAACGTCACCCATTCCTTCTATCCATAGATGCTGCCTGTCCCGCTGAGTTACTCCTGCATTTTGTGTCTGTCTTCGATAACCTGCTATTCTCTTCTCAATTCTAGGGCGTCATAAAGAAATTCTGCACTAAGAAATTCTGCACTGCTTTGAAACCAGCTGTTGGGCTAATGTAAGCAAGGATCATGAGTGCTGAGCACACTTTATCTCCCGGATGGAATCTTTCAATTTATACCAAACAGATCTACTCGTTTATATCATACAGCCTTCAAATGTGTTGAATGTAAATCCATTCTTTACAGTTGAACAAAACCAGCTTTAAATCACTCCCAGCACAAGAAATTCTTTAAAAATCACTTTGCTGTATTTCAAAAAAATACTCAAAGTGCTGGAGTAACACAACAAGACTAGTCTTTAATTCACTTTACATGAAGTTCTTCAAACATCACTGAGCTGCATTAATAAAAAAGACACAAAGTGCTGGAGTAAGTCAGCAGGTCGCACAACATCACCGGAGAACATGGACAGGTGACGTTTCGGGTCGGGAGGGACCGTTCTTCAGACTGATTGTGGTGAAGTGCGGGGAAGAATGCTGAGAGAACGGAGGGGCAGGACCAAATGTAATGGTGATGTTTCAGGTCCTGAGCTTTCTTCAGACTGTCCTTCCTTGAAAAGAGACTCCTCTTCCATCCCCTCTCTCTTTATCTTGCACCCATTTGCCTCCTTTTCATCTCCAGCCTTTCTCACTTACTCCACTCATCTCCCAATCAAAACTCCCTTCACCTAAATCCACCTGAGACTTGCCAGCCTGTCCTGCCCTTACCTCTCTTTTCCAGCATTCTCCCCACTACTCCATCAGTCTGAGGAAAGGTCTCGACCCGAAATGTCACCGGTCCATGTCCTCCAGGGATACATAGAAAATAGAAACATAGAAAATAGGTGCAGGAGTAGGCCATTCGGCCCTTCGAGCCTGCACCGCCATTCAATATGATCATGGCTAATCATCCAACTCAGTATCCCGTACCTGCCTTCACTCCATACCCTCTGATCCTCTTAGCCACAAGGGCCACATCTAACTCCCTCTTGAATATAGCCAATGAACTGGCCTCAACTACCTTCTGTGGCAGAGAATTCCAGAGATTCACCACTCTCTGTGTGAAAAATGTTTTTCTCATCTCGGTCCTAAAAGACTTCCCCCTTATCCTTAAACTGTGACCTCTTGTTCTGGACTTCCCCAACATCGGGAACAATCTTCCTGCATCTAGCCTGTCCAACCGCTTAAGAATTTTGTAAGTTTCTATAAGATCCTCCCTCAATCTTCTAAATTCTGGCGAGTACAAGCCGAGTCTATCCAGTCTTTCTTCATATGAAAGTCCTGCCATCCCAGGAATCACTGGTGAACCTTCTCTGTACTCCCTCTTTGGCAAGAATGTCTTTCCTCCGATTAGGAGACCAAAACTATACGCAATACTCCAGGTGTGGTCTCACCAGGACACTGTATAACTGCAGTAGAACCTCCCTGCTCCTATACTCAAATCCTTTTGCTATGAATGCTAACATACCATTCACTTTCTTCACTGCCTGCTGTACCTGCATGCTTACTTTCAATGACTGGTGTACCATGACACCCAGGTCTCGTTGCATCTCACCTTTCCACTTTACTGCCTGACCTGCTGAGTTACTCCAGCACTCTGTGTTCTACGGTGGTGCAGCAGTAGAGTAGCTGCCTAACAGCGCCAGAGACCTAACTGAGGGTGCTGTCTGTACAGAGTTTGTACCCTGTGAACTCGGTGGGCCAAAGAGCCCTGTTTTCATGCTGTGTCTCTAATGCCTAACGTCAAAATCTGCAGTGCTTTGTGTCACCAAAAGGCAAGGAATGAAATGAGAAACAGGCACAAAAGTAAATACTGAAAGCCTCCGGAATGGATATCTGGTTGCATAAAGCACACAGGTTATGAGTTTATTCCTTAAATATGTTTTGTGTTGAGAACAACAATTACTTCCTATTAGTAACATGATCTGAAGTATCGCCCATCCAGTTACATCTGGTCTCAGCCACTGTAAAATACATTTTCAAATTACTTAATTCCTGAAGGGATAAAATGCGTCTTTGGTGGTAGTGCAAAAGGGCCAATAGCCAATCTGCGAAACAATTCATCCAGCTTTCTTATTTAGTTTACTTCTCTTTAGAGATACAGTGTGGAAACAGGCCCACCGAGTCTGCGCTGACCAGCGATCCCCGCACATTAGCAGCACTATCCTACACCACCAGGGACAATTTACAATTCTACAGAAGCCAATTAAACTACAAACATGTACGTCCTTGGAGTGTGGGAGGAAACAAGAGCATCCGGGGGAAACCCACGTAGTCAGGGGGAGAACACAGAAACACAGAAGAAGGGTTTCGGCCCGAAATGTTGCCTATTTCCTTCGCTCAGTAGATGCTGCTGCACCCGCTGAGTTTCTCCAGCATTTTCCAGCATCTGCAGTTCCTTCTTAAACACATAGAAACCCAGAAGATAGGTGCAGGATTTGGCCATTTGGCCCTTCGGCCATTCGAGCCACCTTTCAATAGGATCATGGCTGATCATCCAAAACCAGTACCCCGTTCCTGTTTTCTGTACAGAGTTTGTACCTTCTCCTTGTGACCATGTGGGTTTCTTCCGAGTGCTCTGGTTTTCTCCCACACTCTAAAGACGTGCGGGTTTGTAGGTTAATTGGCTTTGGTTAAATTGTAAATTGTCCCTGGTGTGTAGGACAGTGCTAGATAGTGAAAGGGATGATCGCTGGTCTAACTCTCTCTCGAAAACATCCCGTGAATTGGCCTCCACTGCCTTCTGTGGCAGAGAATTCCACAGATTCACAACTCTCTGGGTGAAAACGTTTTTCCTCATCTCAGTCCTAAATGGCCCACCCCTTATTCTTTAACTGTGACCGCTGGTTCTGGACTCCCCCAACATCGGGAACATTTTTCCTGCATCTAGCCTGTCCAATCTCTTAAGAAATATATATGTTTCTATGAGAACGTACAAACTCCACACAGGCAGCACACATAGGCAGGATTGAACGCGGGTCTCTGGCGCTGTGAGGCAGCAACTCTGCTGCTGGACCACATCATTTTAGATCTGACCTGCTGCCCTTGGGCTGTTAGGATTACACACCAACCCGTTCATAAGTAGACCCTCGGCAAGAGAGAGAGAGAGACATCCCACAAGCTGGAGAAGGTTCTTTGCAATGAAGAAGTCTCAGGAATCAGATCCTCTCCATTTCTTGCTGTCATTTTCTTAAATTTTGTTTTAGTTTAGAGATACAGCGCGGAAACAGGCCCTTCGGCCCATCGAGTCCGCACTGACCAGCGATCCCCGCACATTAACACTATCTTACACGCACCAGGGACAATTTACACTTACAACAAGCCAATTAACCTGCAATCCTGTGCATCTCTGGAGTGTGGGAGGAATCCGAAGATCTCGGAGAAAACCCACGCGGTCACCGGGAGAAAGTACAAATTCCGCACAAATAAGCACCGGTAGTCGTGATCGAACCCGGTTCTCCGGCGCTGCAGGTGATGTAAGGCAGCATCTCTACCGCTGTGCCACCGTGGCCGCCGACCAATCTCAGCATTGCTCCAACAAGTCAAAGACTCATAGCGATGTACAGCATGGAAACAGGCCCTTCGGCCCATCCTATCCATGCAGACTAAGTTGTGTCTATCTTTGGCACATTTATTTACCTGCATTTGTCCAACAGCCCTCTAAACACTCCCAATATATATATATATGTATATATGTTCAAAAGTCATTGATAGGTCATAATTGTATCAGCCTCTATAACTTCCTCTGGCTGCCATTCCAAGTTGAACAAGTTGCCTCTGAGGTCCCGCTTCAATCTCTCCCCTCTCACCATAAGCTTAAAGTCCACACTTTATTTAAATGTTCACAATTCAATGCTCCACACCATACGTTCAGAAGTTCATAAGGAATAGGAGCAAAATTAGGCCATTCGGCCCATTGAGTCAACTCTGCCATTCAATCATGGCTGATCTATCTTTCCCTTTCAACTCCATTCTCCTGTCTTCTCCCCATAATCCTTGATGCCCTTAACAATGAAGTATCAAGTATATTCCACAACTTTGTTCCACATTTACAGGGTGACCTCAGTCATCGAGTAGGCACTGATGAAACATCCATTTGAACTTGCATATGATTATTGGAGAAAACTCATGGCTCAATGAACCATGGACACATCAAAAGAATTAAGAGCGGTACAGTGGTGCAGCGGGTAGAGCTGCTGCCTCATAGCACCAGAGACTCAGGTTCGATCCTGATCTTGGGTGCTGTCTGTGTGGAGTTTGCACGTTCTCCCTGTGACCGTGTAGGTCTCCTCCGGGTGCTCCGGTTTCCTCCCACATCCCAAAGACGTGCGGGTTTGTAGGTTAATTGACCCTCTGTAAATTGCCCCTAGTGTGTAGGGAGTGGCTGAGAAAGTGGGATAACACAGAACTAGTGTGAATGGGTGATCGATGGCCGGCATGGACTCAGTGGGCCAAAGGGCCTGTTTCCATGCTGTATCTCTAAACTAAATGACCCCAAAACTAAAAACAACCTGAATGAAACAGAGAAAGTGACAAAGAAGGGAATAAGTTGACGGGTTTTGTGCGTGAGTTGAGGGACCATAGAATCACTGATCACTGTGGTTCCGTGCCCATTACTGACAGCCTCTGTTGGCACAAAAGCCGACCAAAAATAGAGTGAAACTCCAGCATAAAATGAAAACAGCACAGATTGTAAGTAAGCACAGATCCAAGGCAGTGATCTCAAGACTGTAATCTAATCTTGTGGTGCTGCTGAAGGTCCAAACTACATGAGCTACGCACATGCGGTTTGAAACGTCATCTGATCAGACCAGTGCCTTCTAATCACTGCCAGGTACTTGGTATTCTGCATGTTGTATATGCAGCTAAACTATTGCTACTATTAAGTCAGGAGTACTTTGCTTGGTAATTAATAGCAGGCTTTCTGCTTGTGATTTTACTGTGTAATTCTGGTTTTAAATATCTTTGCATCTCTCCAAACGGATAAGCTTCAGCACTAGACTGCAAAGTGATCCTGTATTTACAGAAGCCATCAATATAAATCACCTCATTTCTTCACTCCTTGTAAACAACAACTCGAAAAACGAGTTACGCATTTCGTCAGGGCACCTGAGCCATCATCAACAGTTTTTAAACAATTTAAAATACTTTTAGACAATAGACAATAGACAATAGGTGCAGGAGTAGGCCATTCGGCCCTTCGAGCCAACACCGCCATTCAATGTGATCATGGCTGATCATCCACAATCAGTACCCCATTCCTGCCTTCTCCCCATATCCCCATGACTCCGCTATTTGTAAGAGCCCTATCTAGCTCTCTCTTGAAAGCATTTGGAGAACCTGCCTCTGAGGCAGAGAATTCCACAGACTCACCACTCTCTGTGAGAAAAAGTGTTTCCTCGTCTCCGTTCTAAATTGCTTACTCCTTATTCTTAAACTGTGGTCCCTGGTTCTAGTCTCCCATATAACCATATAACAATTACAGCACGGAAACAGGCCATCTCGGCCCTACAAGTCCGTGCCGAACACTTATTATCCCCTAGTCCCATCTACCTGCACTCAGACCATAACCCTCCATTCCCTTCCCATCCATATACCTATCCAATTTATTTTTAAATGATAAAATCGAACCTGCCTCCACCACTTCCGCTGGAAGCTCATTCCACACCGCTACCACTCTCTGAGTAAAGAAGTTCCCCCTCATGTTACCCCTAAACTTCTGTCCCTTAATTCTCAAGTCATGTCCTCTTGTTTGAAGCTTCCCTACTCTCAATGGGAAAAGCTTATCCACGTCAACTCTGTCTATCCCTCTCATCATTTTAAAGACCTCTATCAAGTCCCCCCTTAACCTTCTGCTCTCCAAAGAATAAAGACCTAACTTATTCAACCTTTCTCTGTAACTTAGTTGCTGAAGCCCAGGCAACATTCTAGTAAATCTCCTCTGTACTCCCTCTATTTTGTTGACATCCTTCCTATAATTGGGCGAACAAAATAGTCCCCCAATATCGGGAACATGTTTCCTGCCTCTAGCGTGTCCAAGCCCTTAACAATCTTATATGTTTCAATGAGATACCCTCTCATCCTTCTAAACTCCAGAGTGTACAAGCCCAGCTGCTCGATTCTCTCGGCATATGACAATCCCGTCATCCCGGGAATTAACCATGTAACTTAAAAACTTAAACTCTTGCCAGAAATTGTCCTTTACATCAAAATATTCATATGGCTAAGGTAAATTTATATATTTTATTGTGGGTAACAGAGTTATAGCTGTGGGTTTAAGAAATAAAATTAGCCATGAGATTTGGAGAAACTGTGACATTTAGCAAGCCACAGAGTGCTGGAGGCACTGAATGGGTCAGGCAGCATCTGTAGAGGGAAATGGACAGGCAGTGTTTTGGATTGGGACCCTTCTTCAGTTTGGACATGGGGCATAGAACAATACAGAAGATAGACACAACTCAGTAACTCAGCGGGAAAGGCCACATCTTTTGATGAAGGGTCTCGACCCAAAACGTCACCCATTCCTTCTCTCCAGAGATGCTGCCTGTCCCGCTGAATTACTCCAGCATTTTGTGTCTATCTTTGGTTTAAACCAGCATCTGCAGTTCCTTCCTACATAGAACAGTACAGCACAGCGACACGCCCTTATCCCACAATGTCTACATTGACTAGGGTTGCCAACTTTCCTGTATTAGCCGGGACATCCCGTATATTGGGCTAAATTGGTTTGTCCCATACGGGACCACACTTGTCCCGTATTTGGCTGCTACTACCAGGGTCGAGGGGACTGTCGGGTCGGAGCGCCGCATCCGGCCCCACCTCACCCGTCACGATGTAGTGCAGCCCATGGAGTGCAGCAGCAGCGCCTCGCCCGTGGCCCTGTCGGTCAGCAGCCCAGCCCGCTGTCCAACCTTCCGACCTTTGCTTACCGCCGATACCACCACCCTTCTCATGGCCGAACATCGGTTCATGTTGGATGTGGTGTCGGTCTATGCAAAGCCCGGGCCCGCTGAGGGGTTTTGGCCCGGGTCGTGCGACTTTGTGTGCAAAGTACAGTGCCCGGGCCAAAACTCCTCAGCTGGCCCGCCGGCTGGGCTTTGTATGCAGTCCAGCACCCGGGCCAACTCATCATTCACCCAGCCACGGCCGAGTCATTCAATGAATTGCCGTCAGGAATTTGTCCCTTATTTTGACATTTTGTCCCTTATTTGGGAGTGAGAAAGTTGGCAACACTAGCACTGACCATGATGCCAGGTTAAACTATTCTCCTCTGCCTGCATGGGATCCACATCCCTCCATTCCCTGCATATCCATGTGCCTATCTAAAAGCCTCTTAAATGCCACTATCATATCTGCCTCCACCACCACCCCTGGCAGCGCGTTCCAGGCACCCACCACCCTCTGTGTAAAACACTTGCTCTGTACATATCCTTTAAACTTTGTGTTAGAAGGAACTGCAGATTCTGGTTTACTTTGAAGATAGACACAAAATACTCAGACTCCAAAGTCTGAAGAAGGATCTCAACCCAAAACGTCACCCATTCCTTCTCTCCACAGATGCTGCCTGTCCCGCTGAGTTACTCCATCATTTTGTTATAAACCTGTATCTGCAGTTCCTTGTTTTTACATTTCAGGTCGGGACTCTTCAGACGCATTTGCTCAAGATTCCAGTATATGCTTTTTCTTGTATCTCCATTGCTGTGCTTGCAGCTTATGGAAGTACATGCAGGAAGATGAAGTGCCTTGGTAGCTTACCAGCCTGTGGTATGAACAATGAGATCTCCAGTTTTAAGTAACACTCTTCCTTTCCCTTCTCTCTCTCCTGTAGTCGACCACCCATCCCAGTGTGGACCAGTTTCTCCCACTATTCCACCCCTTCCTCCCGCATCCTGGCCACTTCCACCCACATCCTCTGCTTCACATTTCACTCCTTCATCTTCTCTCCTTATGTCCCTTTTGTCTCCCTCGCATCTCGAGCCTTTGTCACGGATCCAGCCATTTGCCATTCAATCTGTCAGTCTCAAGAAGTAGTCTTGACCTGAAGCTACACCTATCCACGTTCTCTGAAGAAGGGTCGCTAACCCAAAGTGTCACCTACCCACGTCCCCCAGAGATGCTGCCTGACTAACTGAGTTACTCCAGCACTTTGTGTCTTTTTATGTCGACTTGAATCGGCAGTTTCTTGTTTCTCCACCTATCACTCTCTGGGTTTGATCCACCCCACAATGGCGCAGTGGTGGAGTTGCTACCTCACAGCGCCAGAGACCCGGGTTCAATCATGACAACGGGTGCTGTTTGTACAGAATCTATCGTTTTCCACATGACCTGCGTGGGTTTTCTCCGGGTGCTCTGGTTTCCTTCCACACTCCAAAGACATACAAGTTTGTAGATTAATTGGCTTTGGTAAAATTGTAAATTGTCCCTAGTGTGTGGCACGGTGTTAGCGTACGGGTGATCGCTGGCCGGCGCGCACAGGGTGGACCGAAGGACCTGTCTCCGCGCTGTATTTCTAAACTAATCAAAACTAAACCTCTCTTTGTGTAGGAAGGAACTGCAGATGCTGGTTTTAATTGAAGATAGACACGAAAAGCTGGAGTAATTCAGCGGGTCTGGAGAAAAGGAATAGGTGATTTTTCAGGGCGAAGCCCTTTGTCAGACCTCTCTTTACCAGCTTTCTCCTCCGACTACAATCAGACGTTTTAGAAACAGAAAATAGGTGCAGGAATAGGCCATTGGGCCCTTCGATCCAGCACCACCATTCAATATGATCATTGCTGATCATCTAAAATCATCAACGCATTCATGCTTTTTTCCCATATCCCTTGATTCCGTTAGCCCTAAGAGCTAAATCTAACTCTCCCTTGGAAACATCCAGTGATTTGGTCTCCACTGCCTTCTGTGGTAGAGAATTCCTCAGGTTCACAACTCTGGGTGAAGAAGTGTTTCCTCATCTCAGTCCTAAATGGCCTACCCCTTATTCTTAAACCATATTGAATGGTGGTGACCCCTGGTTCTGGACTCCCCCAACATCGGGACCATTTTTCCAGCATCTTCCTGGTCCAATCCTCTAAGAATTTTATATGTTTCTATAAGATTCCCTCTCATCCTTCTAAATTCCAGTTTTGCGCAAGAATCCAGTGCCTGCAGTTCCTCGCGTCTCTGCAGAGATGCTGCCTGACCTGCTGAGAATTCCTGCCATCTTCTGTTCCTATTCCCAGAAACGAGTATCTATTTTTCCCGACATCAGCTGAGCAGACTGACATTTCGGTGAACTGATGCTAATTATCAATGCTTTGATATGCAGAGTTCTACAATGGCTGCTACTAGATACCAAAGCTAATGGCATTTAAAAAAGAACTGCTGCTTCTGGGTGATCTTTGTTCTAAAGAAGCTGAACCTCCAGGCATAATTTGCTTTTATTTCAAATATAATTTTTTAGCAGCATATTTTCTTTAAGTTCAAGGGAATTGTAAATCATTTTTGCACAGCAAGTCACTTCAAACATTTTGTTTCAGCTTTCAGCACATTTGGCATCTGAAACAATCCTGCAGTTCAGAATTGTAATACTGGCATCTGTCCATTCATTAGTCCTTTAAAGATTTCTGCTGTCCAATTATTAACATGCCTCTTGTTTGCAAGAAGATTTCTGCTTAATTAGCATATTTCTCCAGCACTGGTGAAAGGGAATCCTTAACAGAATAAATGGAGTAACTAATAATGGATTGGGATTGAGGCACACAAGGATGCTTGTTAAATCATTCCCACTCTTTAATCATTTAAAACAAATGGTAAAGTTCCCGCTTGTGTCAGAATGAGAACTTTCTTTGTTGTGTACTAAATCTACCTCATACCTCAGGATAATATGTGTTTTTTTTATTGAATTAGAAACATAGAAACATAGAAAATAGGTGCAGGAGTAGGCCATTCGGCCCTTCGAGCCTGCACCGCCATTCAATATGATCATGGCTGATCATCAAACTCAGTAACCCATACCTGCCTTCTCTCCATACCCCCTGGTCCCTTTAGCCACAAGGGCCACATCTAACTCCCTCTTAAATATAGCCAATAAACTGGCCTCAACTACCTTCTGTGGCAGAGAATTCCACAGCTTCACCACTCTCTTTGTAAAAAATGATTTTCTCATCTCGGTCATAAAAGACTTCCCTCTTATCCTTAAACTGTGACCCCTTGTTCTGGACTTCCCCAACATCGGGAACAATCTTCCTGCATCTAGCCTGTCCAACCCCTTAAGAATTTTGTAAGTTTCTATAAGATCCCCCCTCAATCTTCCAAATTCTAGCGAGTACAAGCCGAGTCTATCCAGTCTTTCTTCATATGAAAGTCCATATGAAAGTTACTTGAAGTGTTCGGCAAGATGTCGATAGATTTTCAGGAGGCGTCAGAAGGTCCCGACTTAAATAAAAACTCCGACTCATGGAACTGTACTGAAATCATTCACCGGGCCAGCGTCTGAAGAAGGGTCCCGATCTGAAACATCATAGTGTTCTCCAGAGATGCGGATGGCACTGTGGCGCAGCAGGTAGAGCTGCTGCCTCGCAACGCTAGCGACCCAGAGTTCGATCCTGACCTCGGGTGCTTTCTGTATGTGGAGTTTGCACGTTCTCCCTGTGACCGCGTGGGTTTTCTCCAGGTGCTCCGGTTTCCTCCCACATCCCAAAGACGTGCGGGTTTGTAGATTCAGTTCCATTCAGTTCAGTTCAGTTTAGTTTATTGTCACGTGTACCAAGGTACAGTGAAAAGTTTTTGTTGTGTTCTAACCAGTCTGCAGAAAGAAAATGCATGATTCCAATCGAGTCGTTTACAGTGTACAGATACATGACAAGGGAATGAGGTGTAATGCCAGGTAAACCAGAAAAGTCCGATCAATGATAGTCCGAGGGTCACCAATGAGGCAGATAGTAGTTCAGGACTGCTCTCTAGTTGTGGTACGGTGATTCAGTTGCCTGATAACTGCTGGGAAGAAAATGTCCCTGAATCTAGAGGTGTACCTTTTGACTGATGAGAGAGGGGAGAAGAGGGCGTGGCCAGGGTACAACATGTCCTGGCCTTGCCGAGGCAGCGTGAGGTATAAATGGAGTCAATAGAAGGGAGATTGGTTTGTGTGATGGTCTGGGCTGTGTCCACAATTCGTTGCAATTTCTTGCGGTCCTGGATGAAGCTGATCCCAAACCAATCTCTGTGTGGCAAGACCCTTCTAACAGTAATGCAGATGAAGAATAAATCTCAGAAACATTGGGAATGATTCCCAAGCTCTTTGTCTGTGGACACTCTTTTAAATCCCTCTGTAAAGGCAGACAGAACCTTGGTTTCAATGGAAATCATTAATTTGGCAAATGGTGAGCTGAAACCACTCGATGTTACTATTTCAAACTGGCCTAGAAATAAAGTGTTGGAGTAACTCAGCGGGTCAGGCAGCATCTCTGGAAAAAAAGAATAGTTGACATTTTGGGTCGAAACCCTTCTTCAGACTGAGAGTCAGGGGAGAGGGAAATTAGAGATAAGAAAGGGACATAGAACAAATGAATGAAAGGTATGCAGAGAACAAATCAAAGCCAGCTAGATGATCAAGGTAAGGTGGAGCCCACAATGGTCCATTGTTGGCCGTGGAGAAGGTGATAATGAGGGGGTACGAACAGTGAAACTAAGCAGAATGACAGTGAAACGTAGTATGACAAGGGTGGGGGAGGGATGGAGAGAGGGGGAATGCGAGGGTTACTTGAAATTAGAGAGATGAATGTTCATACCGCTGGGGTGTAAGCTGCCCGAGTTCGAAATATGAGGTGCTGTTCCTCCAATTTGCATTGGGCCTCACTCTGATAGTGGAGGTGGGCCAGCATGGAAAGGTCAGTGTGCGAATGGGAGGAGAAGTTAAAGTGTGTTCTTTTAATACAACATCCATCTAGCGTGTGTGTGTTCATCTCTTCACCAGATAACACCATGGCAGCAGGCTGTACATTTAGCCCCTCAAGCCCAAGCCTGTGTTCCTCACGTCTAATTCCACATCAGAGCTTGCTCTTCAAACCTTTTAACTTCTTCATTTTCAAGCACTTACCAGCTTCCTTCTAAAAAGGTTTCCGATGTCTGGAGAATTACACATTTTAGCCACCCTTTGAGAAGAAAGGCATTTTAGCTTTGCTTCTGATGCTTTGTGTGATTGTCGTAAACGCATGTTCTTTCGTTACCACCATTTTGTGTGCAGTCGTTGGCTTTTATCATTATCCTTCACAATCTTGAAACCGGGTTAATATCCTGCGTGGTATAATGTGATAGATGCACTGGCATTCACAACCCAACCCGCTGATTGCTGGATCATTATGGAACAACCCTACACGGATCCTACCGAAAAAGACACACAATCCTGGAGGAACTCAACGGATCAGGCAGCATCTTTTTTTAGTTTAGAGATACAGTGCAGAAACAGGCCCATCGGCCCACCGAATCCGCACCGACCAGCAGCCCCCGCACATTAACACTATCCTACTATGGATAATTTACGTTTTATACCAAGCCAATTAACCTTCAAACCTGTACGTCTTTGGAGTGTGGGAGGAAACCGAAAATCTCGGAGAAAACCCACGAGGGAGAGCGTACAAACTCCGTACAGACAGCACTCGTAGTCGGGATCGAACCTGGGTCTTTGGCGCTGCAAGCGCTGTAAGGCTGCAACTCTACTGCTGCGCCACCATGACACCCTTAGTTCTGCTCTGAAGAGCATGAATAGGTGACGTTTCGATCTTTCCTCAGATTCCGATCCGAAACATCGTCTTTCCATTATGTAGAAACATGGAGATCCAGATGCTACTTAATACACAAAAGGACACAAAGTGCTGTAGTAACTCAGTGGGTCAGGCAGCATTACAGGAGAACATAGATAGGTGATGTTTTGGCTCTGGACCTTCTTCAGAGTGATCGTTGCCAATACATTTTTTCCAGAGATGCTGCCTGACCCGCTGACTTACTCCAGCACTTTGTGTCCTTGTTTTGTAAACTGGAATTGCGACATAATTTGTACCTTCCCACCCAAACCACTCCCTCCCCAGGTACTTTCCCCTGCAACTGCAGGAGATGCAACACCTGTCCAGTTACCTCCCCCCTTGATTCTGTCCAAGGACCTCGACAGTCTTTTCAGGTGAGGCAGAGGGTCACTTGCATCTCCTCCAACCTCATCTACTGTATCCGCTGTTCCAGGCTCGGCGAACGTTTCGCTGAACGCCTCTGCTCTGTCCGCCTAAACCTACCCAATCTCCCGGTTGCTCAGCACTTAACTCCTCCTCCCATTCCCAATCTGACCTTTCTGTCCTGGGCCTCCTCCATTGTCAGAATGATGCCCAGTGCATATTGGAGGAACATCACCTCATACTTCGCTTGGGCAGCTTACACCCCAGCGGTATGAACATTGACTTCTCTAACTTCAAGTAACACTTGCTTTCCCTTTCTTTCCAACCCTTCCCCCTTCCCAGTTCTCCGACCAGTCTTACTGTTTCCAACTTCATTTTATCTCTGTACTGCCCCCTCCCCTGACATCAGTCTGAAGAAGAACTGGAAACGTCACCCATTCTTTTCCTGCAGAGATGCTGCCTGTCCCGCTGAGTTATTCCAGCTTTTTGTATCTAACTCCAAACTAGATCAGTTGTGAGAGTGTTATTGGCCTGTCCCACTTACGCGACTTTTTCGGCGATAAGTCGTTACAGGTCGCTGAAAATTTTCAACGTTGAATATCCAGAACAAGGTACGACTCTTTGGGCGACTACTCATGACCAGACAGGCTTCACCCCGCGACATGTCGCCAGGGTGTCTCCTGTATGGTTGTGAGTCGTCTCTTCAGTCGCCCAAAGAATCGTAGCGTCTTTCTGGTCGCTGCTGGATTTCAACATGTTGAAAATTTTCACCGACCTGCAATGACCTATGACGGGCGCCGGCAGTTGCCGAAAACGTCACGTAAGTGGGACAGGCCCATAAGCTGAAGATCTAATGGTCCCTGGATCGATCCTGAGTTTTGGAATTAAGACTTAAATCGGTTTAGACTGACTGACCACAGGGTAACAACAAACAAGATCACATCACATACAATTCACCATCTATCACGTTAATTCCTCAACACTAACTATTGGAATTTCTCTCCTTCATTACCACTCCTAGTAAATGTATGGAGCTAGACTAGTGTGAGTAAAATGCAGAAATTAGTTGACTTAGCAAAACCATTAAGAATGTAATACAACCCTCATTAAATGCTGCTTCCCTTAATTACAATAAAACAGAATATACTTTTTTTCCCACTCGATTATCTGATAACTTATTTAAAATCTTTAATTTGTATAATTTTTTTTGTCATGGGCAAGTCTATTTAGTACTGTCTATTTACAAATTAGTATTGGATATGCAATTTAGATTTAATTTGCATATTAATTCATATATTAAATAATTAGCATAGCTGTCCCACATTTAATGAAGCTAGGGTTTCCATTTTTTTTATTTAATGTGGAAAGTCTATTTCTAATTAAACTAGTCTGCATATGTAAATTAAGTATCATTAGCATTATTAATGTATTATATCTAATAGCATAATGGTCACGGCTAGACATTGTAAAGATTGGGATTTCCTCAGTTCTGAGGGAAAGTGGATATTTTAATTAACTATTCAGGGTATGCAAATTATATCCAATTAGCTTGACTGATTAATATGGTTCCTATGCTGCACAATGAACTGAAATGATTGTCTAGGGGGTTCTCAAACAGAGGTTGCACAGTTACCAACATGATTAGCTATTCCGCAATTTTGCTCAATTGGCTTTAAGGATCAGGAACCTTCAGTCGAGCATTCTCCAAGGAGACCCTGTGGGTGGGTCAAAGTTCACAACAAGTTAGACCTTACATGTTCCATAGACACAAGGAACGGCAGATGTAGATCACTGAGTGCTGGAGTAACTCAGGGGGTCAGGCAGCATCTCTGGAGAACATGGACTGGTGACTTTGGAGTAACTCAGCGGGTCAGGCAGCATCTCTGGAGAACACGGATATGTGATGCTTGGGGTTGGGAACCTTCGTCAGAGCAAGAAAAGACACAGATGCTGGAGTAACAGCGGGTCATGCAGCATCTCTGGAGGACGTGGATAGGCGAGGTTTTGGGTCGCAACCCTTCTTCAGACTGATTGAGGTTTGGGATGAAAGCTGGAAGGATTATTGCCCCCAGAATTGTGACCAGTCAGTGATGGTGAGAGGCACAAGGAACTGCAGACACTGGAATCTTGAGAAAAACACAAAGTGCTGGAGGAACTCAGCGGGTCAGGCAGCATTTCTGGAGAACATGGACAGGTGACGTTTCGGGTCGAGACCCTTCTTCAGCCAGATTGTGATGAGGGGGATGGGGAGGGGGAGGGGGGAGGGGGGCGGAGGAAGCTGGAAAGCAGGTGAAGTTATTAACCCCATAACTTTAACCAGTCAGTGATGGTCTCTCAGGGACGCAAGGAACTGCAGAACCTGGACTCTTGAGCAAAACACAAAGTGCTGGAGGAACTCAGCGGGTCAGGCAGCATCTCTGGAGAACATAGATATTTTTTTTTCCATGAAGGGCTTATCTATGAGGATAGGTTGAGCTGTTCATAAGTGTATGAAATATGTCCTCGTTGAAATGACACAGAGAGCTGGATTAACTCAGTGGGTCAGGCAGCATCTCTGGAGAACATGGATAGGATTTTCCGTAAACCAACATGTGCTGTTCTTTGTATCGCCTTATCGCAATGCACAACTTGGTTACATAGAAACATAGAAAATAGGTGCAGGAGTAGGCCATTCGGTCCTTCGAGCCTGCACCGCCATTCAATGGCTGATCATTCAACTCAGTATCCTGTACCTGCCTTCTTTCCATACCCCCTGATCCCTTTAGCCACAAGGGCCACAACTAAGTCCCTCTTAAATATAGCCAATGAACTGACCGCAACTACCTTCTGTGGCAGAGAATTCCACAGATTCACCACTCTCTGTGTGAAAAATGTTTTTCTCATCTCGGTCCTAAAAGACTTCCCCCTTATCCTTAAACTGTGACCCCTTGTTTTGGACTTCCCCAACATCGGGAACAATCTTCTTGCATCTAGCCTGTCCAACCCCTTAAGAATTTTATAAGTTTCTATAAGATCCCCCCTCAATCTTCTAAATTCTAGCGAGTACAAGCCGAGTCTATCCAGTCTTTCTTCATATGATAGTCCTGCCATCCCAGGAATCAGTCTGGTGAACCTTCTCTGTACTCCCTCTATGGCAAGAATGTCTTTCCTCAGATTAGGAGACCAAAACTGTACGCAATACTCCAGGTGTGGTCTCACCAAGACCCTGTACAACTGCATCCTGTACCTGCATCCAGGACTTCGGGCTCTGTTTTGTTCTTTGCAATATATTGAGTTTTCTTTATTTATTGAGCTATGTTTTATGTTTGGTTATTATATTATCTAATGAGTTTACCCACTGTGTTTACAGACCTGTTCTGCTACTACAAGTAAGGATTTCATTATTCTGTTTCGGTACATATGACAATAAAATACCTTTGATAGACACAAAATGCTGGAGTACCTCAGCAGGAGAGGCGGCATCTCTAGATAGAAGGACTCCATCCAAGGACCCCGATAGTCTTTTCAGGTGAGGCAGAGGTTTACTTGCACCTCCTCCAACCTCATCTATGGTATCCACTGTTCCAGGTATGGACTCCTCTATATCGGCGAGGCTAAGCGCAGGCTCGGCGATCATTTCATTAAACATCTCTGCTCAATCCGCCTAAACCTACCTGATCTCCCAGTTGCTCAACACTTCAACACCCCCTCCCATTCCCACACTGAACTTTCTGTCCTGGGCCTCCTCCATGGTCAGAGTGAGGCCCAGCGCAAATTGGAGGAACGCACATCATATTTCGCTTGGGTAGTTTACACCCCAGCGGTATGGACATTGACTTCTCCAATTTCAGGTAGTCCTTGCTTTCTCCCTCCTTCCCCTCCCCTTCCCAGCTCTCCCACAAGCCTACTGTCTCCGCCTCTTCCTTTCTTCTTCCCCCCCCCCCCCCCCCCCGACATCACCCGAAACGTCGCCTATTCCTTCGCTCCATAGATATTGTTAGGTGTAATGGGTCAGATAGTTCGATGGTCACCAATGAGGTAGATGGGAGGTCAGGACTATACTCTAGATGGTGAGATAACGGTTCAGTTGCCTATTAACAGCTGGGAAGAAACGGTCCCTGAATCTTTAGTTTAGTTTAGTTTAGAGATACAGCGTGGAAACAGGCCCTTCGGCCCACCGGGTCCGCGCCGACCAGTGATTTCCGCATATTAACACTATCCTACACCCACTAGGGACAATTTTCTTTTAATTTTACCAAGCCAATTAACCTACAAACCTGTACGTCTTTGGAGTGTGGGGGGAAGCCGAAGATCTCGGCGAAAACTCGTGCAGATCACGGGGAGAACGTACAAACCCTGTACAGACAGCAACCGTATTCAGGATCGAACCCGGGTTTCCGGCGCTGCATTCGCTGTAAGGCAGCGACTCGACCGCTGCGCCACCGTGACTGTCCCTTATCTGGAGCTGTGCGTTTTCACACTTCTGTACTTCTTGCCCGATGGGAGAGGGAAGTAGAGGAAGTGAGCGGGTTGAGACTTGTCCATGATTATGCTACTGGCCTTGTCCAGGAGGCTGAATCATGGAATATATCGAAGGCTGAGTTGTCAGGTGTTTGTTCGAGAGGGTATCTTGGGTCAGGAAGAAGCCAAGGTCAAGATCAGATCAACCATTATCTTATAGATGGCAGAGGAACTCAAGGACAGAACACCTGATCCCATCCCTTACAATTTAGTCAGAATCTGAACATGTAATTTTTACAAATTGTTGGGTTGGATTACACTGTCAAATGGCACATGAAGATAAATTATTGAGGTAATTTGTTTGGAGGTACAAATGACTGATTCTTTGGACCCGGGGTTGCAGGAAGGCTTGACAGCAGAATTTAAAATCCATGGAAGTACACACCCCTCAACATCACTGGCACCACGGTGGAGAGAGTGGAGAACATAAAGTTCCTCGGAGTGCAAATCGCAGACAGTCTCACCTGATCCAGGAACAACACTGGGATTGTCAAACGGGCCCATCAGCGACTGCACTACCTGAGGAATGTCAAACAGGCCTCACTCCCCACCAACATCCTCAGGACTTTCTACAGCGGCACGGTGGAGTCTGTACTCACGTACTGCATAAACACGTGGTACTCCAACTGCAACTGCTCAGACAGGAAGGCTCTGCAGAGGGTAGTGAGGGGAGCAGAGAGGATCATTGGCGTCTCGCTACCCCCGGTACAAGAACTGTTCCAGAGCCGCTGCTTGAAAAAAGCACTGAGCATTGCAAAGGACAGACTGCACCCCCTCCACACACATCTGGATCTCCTGCCATCAGGCAAGAGATACCGTAGCATCAAAGCCCGGACAACCAGACTGCTAAACAACTTCCTGCCACAGGCTGTGAGGCTGCTAAACAGTCACTCCACCTGATTCTGCTGCTTTTTTCCAATGACAATTTAATGACAACTCTGGCACTGGCCACTTAAATCAGCTGCCCTGGACAATTTATGACTGTTTTTACTTGTATTTTAATGTTGCTGTTTATACCTGCACTTATTTAACTATTCGTATTGTTTTATCAGGGACTGGATTGTTTTGGATTGTTTTTAGTGTTTTTTTTCATTTATGTGTGAAATGTTTAAGTTTTATGTGCGACACTCTGGTATTCCCTGGGAAACGTCTTCTCATTTTGCACTGTACAACTGTTGCTTTGCAAGATGACAATAAAGGTTGATTGATTGATAGATATCCTTTCTCACAGGATGGAAATGTCAAAGACTAGATGGCATATGAGTAGCAAAGTTTAACGGAGATGCGCGGGGCAAGTATTTGTTGCGCAGAGGATGGTGGATGCCTGGAACGCGTTGCCAGGGATGGTGGTGGAGGCAGGTACGATAGTGGCGTTTAAGAGGCTCTCAGGTACATGGATACGCAGGGAATGGAGGGATATGGAACTGGTGCAGGCAGGCAGACAAGATTAGTTTAACGGCATGATGTTTGGCAAAGGCATTGTGGGCTGAAGGGCTAGTGTCTGTGCTGTATTGTTCTATGTTCCAAGAGTCTCCAGGTATACATTTATATCGTAGATCATTCAGATGTTACTGAATGTAGACTGAATCTAGAACTTGTTCAAAGTACTTTATTTTCCATTAACAAGATCTAATACGTATTGGCTGAGATAAAAATGTTCTTTCTTACTTATGTCCGTGTTGACATAGAACTTTGAAGCTTCTAACTGGGAACATAATTGGTCATTTTTCACAGTATGTTAGGTGGGTGTGGAAGAGAGGAACATCTCGGAATACTGATATAGGTTTATAATTGTCACGTGTACAGAGGCTCAGCGCAAAACCTTCCACAGGTTTTCACCACTTTAAGTCTGAAGAAAGGTCCCCACCTAAAATGTCATCCATTCTTTTTCTCCAGAGATGCTGCCTGTCCCGCTGAGTCGCTCCAGCACTTTACGTCTATCTTCGGTATAAACCTGCATCTGCAGTTCCTTCCTCCAGAGTGAAAAACTGTTTTGCAAGCTATCCAAGCAAATCAGATAATACTATATATATAAATACAATCAGATCCAACTCAAGTACAATAGGTACAAAGGGAAAGACACAGAGTGCAGATTATAGTTCTCAGCATTTAGTTTAGTTCAGAGATACTGAGGTCTCTAACATTGGACCTTTACTGTCATTTAGACACGATAAGCTGGAGTAACTCAGCGGGTCAAACAGCATCTCTGGAGAAAAGGAATAGGTGACATTTCGGATCAAGCCGAATCGTCACCCATTCCTTCTCTCCAGAGATGCTGCCTATCCAGAGTTTCCCCAGCTTTTTGTGTCTAACTTCGGTTTAAACCAGCATCTGCAGTTCCTTCCTACATTTTTCTATCATATAATCGATTGATTGAAAGATACAGCCTGGAAACAGGCCCTTCGGCCCACCGAGTCCTCGCTTACCACCGACCATCCGTTGACACTAGTTCCATGTAATCAAACGTTCTCATCCTATCCACATGGGTCAATATACAGAAGCCATATATGCAGAAACCTACAAACCTACAAACCTACAATATACAGAAACCTACAAACCCGCACGTCCTTGGGTTGTGGGAGGAAACCGGGGCACTCGGAGGAAACCAGACAGGGAACATACAAACTCCACACAGACAGCACCAAATCCAGGATTGAACTTGGGTCTCTGGTGTTATGAGGCACTTTAGTGCATTGGTTACATTTACAAAGCCCATTTGATGGTACCATAGCTTATGGAAGGACTGTTCAGAAGCCTGATAACAGAGGTATTGAGATATTCTGGTCAGGGAATAAAGTGCTGGAGCCATTTACTAGGCCGGGCAGCATCTCTGCAGTACATGGATAGGTGACGTTTTGAGTCGAGACCCACAGTACGTCTTTCCATTGAGACATTCTGGAGTAATGCCCCTGTGCCACGGAAACCTGAACGGAAACCTCTGGAGACTTTGCGCCCCACCCAAGGTTTCCGTGCGGTTCCCGGAGGTTGCAGGCGGTTGCCAGAGGTTGCAGGTAGTGGAAGCAGGTAGGGAGACTGACAAAAACCTCCGGGAACCGAACGGAAGCCTTGAGTGGGGCGCAAAATCTCCAGAGGTTTCCGTTCAGGTTCCCTAAGTGGGACAGGGGCATAAGTCTGCGCCAATTCTTTACATTCACTTTACAATGCGATGCAAATGCTGGGTGCCAACATGCGAACGTGTTATATTTCCTTAGGCCAACATCAATCAGGCTCTTAATAAAAAAGAGAAAGGCTTTTTCTGGTTCAATAGAGAACATTTGAAGCATATCCCATCAGCGCCTCATTCCCCTCCTGGGCTTTCGAACTCAGCTTTTTATTCAAAGAAAATCAAAATTATATGTTGTAAACTAAGCATGAAGCAATATTGGAACCTTTCCAAAGGTAGATGTGGAAAACATGCAACAGTAAAACAAAATTGGTTCAGATAATTGGCCGCAGAGACTTGCTTATAGTAAGGTAAGGAGGTAACGGAGAAAAGCAGCTCGTGATTGATCTGTGCCTCTGGAGGAGACCTTCCAATAGTCCTGCAGGCAAATTACACTTCATTGTTACTGAAACCCAGTCAGAATTCCATGCATTCTTGAATTAACTGATGCTCTGAACATTAAACGTTACAAACATGCTGAAACCTGGTGGGAAATTAAGCCTACTCCTGGAGAAACATTCGAGGCGATCTTTGCATCGGACCTGTGAAAATCTCTCCACGAACACACACGCACTCATTTTCTAGTTTAGCCCAGAACAAATCACTTACATTGCCAGCAAAGGGTTAACAGCAAGAACACGATGGGAGGTACAAATGGTATTAGACAGCAGGATTTGCACCTGAATCTTCCTTGCGATTGACATCATTGCTTTCTTATAGTTCAACACACCAGTTCCAATCGACCCCACATTTCCTTTTCTATAGATTTCCCATCACCTCCTATTTTTTCCCACCCACCCTGCTGCTTTTCCAGGTAGTTCCCAGTTTCTCCTGCAAAGCAAACAAAGGTGGGAATGGCAGCGAGTAGCGTCCATATCCCTCCAGTCCGTGCAGACGTTTATAACATTATGAGTAGGAAGGAACTGCAGGTGCTGGTTTACACCGAAGGTGGACACAAAATGCTGGAGTAACGCAGCGGGACAGGCAGCATCTTTGGAGAGAAGGAATAGGTGACGTTTCGGGTTCAGACCATTCTTCAGACTGTTGCCTCTCAACATTATGAGAGGAATAGATAGGGTAGACAGTCAGAACCTTTCTCACAGGATGGAAATGTCAAAGACTAGCGGGCGTAGCTTAAAGGTGAGAGGGGCAGAGTTTAAAGAAGCCGCGAGGGGCAACTATTTATTCCCAGAGGGTGGTGGGTGCGTGGGTCGACCGGCCGGCACGTTCGGTCTACTGGAGCGGTTCCCAATTCAGGCACGCTGCAGGCTCCTGCGGGGCCTTCCTCTGTCGCCCTTGAACAGATTGGCTCACAAACCGACATCCCTCTCCTCTCCTCGCCCGGCCATCTTTGTGCCCCAGGGGCACCTCCTGCAACCAACCTTGAATATGTCAACCAACCTGGTGTCATGTTGGGCAGACATTGTGGGCTGAAAGGCCTGTTCTATGCTCTATGTACTAAGGTTAAGCCCTAACAGCTGTCATTCTTTTTAAGAATAATTGAGTGCTAGGAAGCTCTTCATTAGTCATACGATATGATATGATACATTATTTATCCCAGGAGGGAAATTGTCGGATTTTAATCGCCGGTTATTAAGGATTGCTTGACATTGTCTTAAAGATAAGTGGGGAGGTTGCCTTGCTAATATCCTTACCTCAGTCCACAAACCAAAAAAAGCATTTACCATCATAACAGCTCACCGAACTACAAAGGAATTTCACATGTAGTGTTGTGGGACTTTACTAAAAGTCCTGACAAAAAAAACTCTCATAAAACATGTCTTCCCTTATCCCTCGAGACCTTTGTATTAACAGCATCTGTGTTAAGTATGAAGTCAATCTGCTGCTTAACAGTGGTTGGAGAAAATCTATGAAATCAATGAAAACTTGCAACAGGTCTAAAAAAACCCCAACTTATTATTTATTATTTACTGATAGAAGAAGAATTTATAAATAACTTGATCATTAATAATGCCGTGAATATTTTTGTACATTTGAAATGCTGAGAAATGCATAGATTATTTCAATTGTTATCTGGATGTTTTTGTTGAAGGAATGGAAATTGGGGAGAAAAATGTATATTATCTGAATATATTTGAGTACGTATCACTCCACTTAGGCATAAATTTTACATTTTGCAATCAGTTGCTATGGTTGACATTCCGTTAAATGTGCTGCAACTTACTGGAAGCAAAATAAAAATAAATATTGCAGAATTTTCTTTTCATGTCTGTGGAATAAGCCCCATAACTAGAGTTGAAAACAAATCAACAATTTACAGGGAAACACATAGACAATTATTTCAGCGAGAACTCGCAGTGATTTTTCCAGAGAGTAAACTATTCCAATAAATGTCGCATCCACCTAATGGAAAGAGAAAATACTTACAAAGATAATAAATTTACGTTGAATTTTGTTTTGAAGGTGTCAGTTGTCAACGTGGTTTTAGCAAAACTCTGGCTTTTGACCACTGATAACAACATGAAACAAAGGGAGGGGTTAGGCAAATAACAATAAAATGCATTAGTTACTGGGTCAACTGAATCATCTTTGACATTTAGAATTTCTTAAAGGTCGTGCCATTGATAAGAGAAAAAGTCAGACCGAATAACAGGTTCAATGAAAGCAAAGATAGACACAAAGCTGGAGTAACTCAGCGCGACAGGCAGCATCTGTGGAGAGAAGGAATGGGTGATGTTTCCGGTCGAGACCCTTCTGCAGACTTCAGATGGGTCTGAAGAAGGGTCTCGACCCGAAACGCCACCCATTCCTCCTCTCCAGAGCTGCTGCCTGAGCCGGTGAGTTACTCCAGCATTTTGTGTCTATCTACAACATAACTGTTTGGCATATGATGTAATACTAATTGATCCTAATTTCACATGATACTGACAGTGACCAAATAACTATTTTAAACAGGAAAATATTAAAGTATCTTAAAAAGAGGAAAACATTGTTACTGTTTAAAGTTAATATGTGTCTCCATCAAGTAGATACAAGGAACTGCAGATGCTGGTTTGCTAAGGACTGGATAACTCAGTGGGTCAGGCAGCGGCTCTGGAGAACATGGATAGGTGAGGTTTTGGGTTGGGACCCTTCCTCAGAACTGTCTGCGGTTCCATTAATTTTGCTTTCCATACTTCGAACCTGAGGGACAATTTTTTCCACACTTGGAATTTTTGCTTCAGCTTTGTGTCACCCTGCTGGAGGAAGGATATCATTAGGCTGGAAAGAGTGCAGAGAAGATTTACATGGATGTGGCAAGGACTCGAGAGCCCAAGCTAGCAGGAGAGTTTGGGGCAAGCGAGGACTATATTTCTTGGAGTGCAGGAGGCTGAGGGGTGATCTTAGAGGTGTATAAAATCATGAGGGGAATAGATAGCGTGAATGTACAGAATCCTTTAACCAGGATAGGGAAATCAAGAACCAGACGTAAGTCTATAGTGAGAGGGTTAAGATTTAATAGGAACCCAAGGGTCAACATTTTCACACAAAGGGTGGTGGGTATGTGGAACGAGCTGCCAGAGGAGGTAGCTGAGACACGTACTATAACAACATTTCAAAAGACATTTAGACAAGTATATGGATAGGAGAGGTTTAGAGGGATGTGGACCAAACACAAGCAATTGGGATGATTGGATGGGGCATCTTGGTTGGCATGGAGGAGTTGGGCCGAAGGGCCTATTTCTGTGCTGCATGACTTTAACTTGAAACTACGTGGAATCATACAGCATGGAAATTCATGAATTGTAGGGCATCGCTTTAAGGTGAGAGGGGGATGTTTAAAAGAGATGTGTTGGGCAGTTGTTTTACGGAGAGGGTGGTAAATGACTGGACTGTGATGCTGGGGTTTGGGGTTGAGGCTGATGCCATAGTGCGATTTAAGAGACTTTTGGATGGGCACATGAATATACAGGGAATGGAGGGATATGGATCAGGTGCAGGCAGATAAGAGTTGGCATTATTTTCAGCACAGACATTATGGGCCGAAGGGCCTGTCCCTGTACTTACTATTCTATGTTCTATGTACAATGATACTATTCACTTACATGGCTTGTGGGTGGCACGGTGGCGTAGTGGTAGAGCTACTGCCTTACAGCGCCAAAGACCCGCGTTCGATCCTGACTACAGGTGCTAACTGTACGGAGTTTGTACATTCTCCCGTGACCGCGTGGATTTTCTCTGAGATCTTCCGTTTCCTCCCACACTCCAAAGACGTACAAGTCTGTAGGTTAATTGGCTTGGTATAAGTGTATAAATGTAAAATTGTCCCTAGTGTGTGCAGGATAGTGTTAATGTGCGGGGATAGCAGGTTGGCGGTGACCCGGTGGGCCGAAGGGCCTGTTTCCGCGCTGTATCTCTAAACTAAACTAAATTGAACAAAACTAAGAGTTAAGTGAAGGTTTTTAGTTATCATTTGTACCAACAGCACAACAATGGAATCCTTACTGCCATTTATTAATATGGAAAGTCAGCCTATTCTCCATAATTACAACCTGTCCTTTTCACACTAACTCCAGACATTTTCATTTGTCTGTATGCTTAGTCTTGTTCATGACCAAGGAGTTCAGTTCTTGCAGATAAGATGTGAGGAGATTTGGAGCAGAGGGTCGCTGAAGGTCAATAAACAAAGGGAAGGTTAAACTGACATTAAAGACCTCATTGAAATAAGTAGAATTGGGCAGTAAAAAGGCAACCAGAAGGCAATTTATTTCAGCGATGCAGAATGGCAGCATCTTGCTGGAAATCCATTCAGATAGCCTGAAACAGAACTGCTATTGAGCAGCAAATTGCCTGGAGGAGCATTGGAAATACAATAAAAGTCGTGTCCCCAGTGAAACAGGATGGGAAAGGCCACAGGGAACATCTGAATGATGTTAAGTCAACAGAAAGGGAAAAGTCATGAGCAAATAAAAGGCTGCACCAAGTGTGGTGAGTGGGCTCATTGGCAAATCTTAGCGTCACAAATAAATAAAATGTGCATGAAACCCAAAGTGAACTGAGATCCTAGCGATACATTCAAACAGACACTTGGTTTATGTGTAGGAAGCAACTGCAGGCGCTGGTTTACACTGAAGACACTGTACCTCAGTACATTTGGCAATAAAGTAGACTGAACAGAACTGAGCTACCTATTGTAGTTAAATTTGGCTTGATTGTGTAGTATAATAGTGGAATGAAGAAGGGACACCTTTCCTGACAGAAGCATATACATTTATGAGGCATAGATAGGGTAGACAGTCAGAACCTTTTTCCCAAGGTGGAAATGCCAAGTACTAGGGACATAGCATGTAGGTGAGAGGGGCAAAGATTAAAGGAAATGTGTGGGGCATGTTTTTGTACACAGAGGGTGATGAGTCCCTGGAACACGCTGCCCAGGGGTGGTGGTGGAGGCAGATACAACAGTGGCATTGGAGAGGTTTTTATATAGACACATGATTATGCAGGGAATGGATGGATATGGATTGCATGTAGACTGGGATTAGTTTCTTGGTATCATATTTGAGTTAGACTTTGTGGGCTGAAGGGCCTGTTCCTATGCTGTACTGTTCTTTGTTCTGTAAGATTCCTCCACATTGATTCCACTGTAAGAGTACAGCAAGGGTTATTTGAAGTTAGAGAAATCAATATTCATACCGTTGGGTTGTAAGCTGCTTGGTTTAGTTTACTTTAGAGCTACAACGTGGAAACAGGCCCTTCAGCCCACCGAGTCCGCTTCAACTAACAATCCCTGTACAACTAGCACTATCCTACACACTAGGGACAATTTTACGACTCTGGAGTGTGGGAGGAAATGAGAGAACCTGGAGAAACCCACGCGGTCACAGGGAGAAGGTACACATTTTGTACAGACAGCACCCGTAGTCAGGATAGAACTCAGGGCTCTGGTGCTGTGAGGCAGCAACTCTACTGCTGTGCCATCGTGCTGCCTGCATGTCAGATGATACGAGTTAGACAGTAGACACAAGGAATTGCAGATGCTGGTTTAGAAAAAATAGCCACAAAGTGCTGGAGTAACTCAGCTTGGTCAGGCAGCATCTCTGGAGAACATGGATAGGCGTCGTTTTAGGTCAGGATCCTCTTCAGACTGATCTACAAACAATAATTTAAATGTATGGCAATAGGGGCAAAGTTGATTCGATTATTGAAATTTGATTATGGAATACAAAGAATGCTATGGGAACATCTATAGCTTCCTGAACAATAGTTAGGGGTTACAAATAGCACAAGAAACTAGAGAAGGAATCACCCATCACTATTCGCTAAGTTTCAATGAGGTCCCCCTCCTCATCCTTCCAAACTCTAGCGAGTACAGGCCTAGGGCCATCAAATGCGCATCATAGGTTAACCCAACCATTCCTGGGATCGTTCTCGTAAACCTCCTCTGGACCCTCTCTGATAATTCATGTAATGATGGGAACTTGGTTGGCACAGATTAACTGTGTGAGGTTAGTGAGCTGTATCTCTCTGATACTCTGCATTGCCAGCAGACAAGACAGTAGCACTGACCATGGGCCAAGCTACAACCTTTCCACCAAAGATCGACATAAAAAGCTGGAGTAACTCAGCGGGGCAGGCAGCAACTATGGAGAGGAGGAATGGGTGACGTTTCGTGTCGAGACCATTCCTTCTCTCCAGAGATGCTGCCTGTCCCGCTGGGTTACTCCAGCACTTTGTGTTTTTGTGTGTTTCTACAGTTTAAACAGCATCCGCAGTTCCTTCCTACACAACCTTTCCACCAAAGTGACCACCCTCTGTCCAAATGTTCCTGGCAGTGTTCCTGTTGCTGATTTGTACATTTTCTCAAGCGCAGTGGCCCGGAAATGTGATTACACACTGCCGTTTATTTCAATTACTGAAAATAAATCGTGGACTGAGTCACACGCATCAGAAAACATTTCCAGGTGACCTGCTGTTGCTTTGATCTACCAAGACTTCAAAGACTTATCTAATTAGCTTAAAATATTGCGATAAATATTTCAATAGAGAATGAGAAGCAAATACAAAAGTTTGCAGCGAACATGATCTAAATATTAGGAAGTTATAAAATATTCAGGCACTTTGGGAGCAGCACGCGATTATCAGATATAAACAAGACTTAAGGCAACATGCCTGAGAGATCAGGTTTAGTATGCACTAACATGCACTAGACTTGTTAAGGAGCATGCAAGGGAAGTCAGGTATGATCCAGCTTATGAGGCAGGAGAATGTAAAGACAAAGAAGAGGTCAGTCTTTCAGCCTCTTGCAGCTTCTCTGCTTGTCAACAGATCGTTTTGTTTAGTGATACAGCACAGAAACAGGCCCTTCAGCCCATCGAGCCATCAATCACCCATTCACACTAGTTCTGTGTTATCCCACATTCTCATCCACTCCCTACATACTAGGGGCGATTTACAGTGGGTTGATTAACCTACAAACCCGCACGTCTTTGTGATGTGGGAGGAATCCAGAGCACCCAGAGGAAACTTACGTGGTGACAGGGAGAACGTGCAAACTCCACACAGACACCTGAGGACAGGATCGATCCCAGGTCTCTCGCTCTCTGACAGCGGTTGTAACCACTGTGCCACCATCACCAGATCTATTTGGGGACCTGGAACTTGAAGAAGGGTCCCAACACGAAATTTGCCTGTCCTATTCGTCCCCAGACACCAGCTGACCCATTGAATTCCTCCAGCACTTTATGCTTTGTTTAACCCTTGCCTGTTCTCCAGGTGGATGCAGATATCTTCACGAGGTCTCTATCATCATCTCATTTGGTGGCAAGAAGGACACTTTGAAAAAAATGCGACAGACCAGTTGGTTTTGTGTAGCCAAAGAACAGCAGTTGCTACCTGAATGTGACCAGACATTTAAATTCTTCATGCAGCTCACAAACCTTTCTAGAGTGCTGGAGTACATAGATAGGTGATGGTTCGACCATCTGCCTATTAAAACCTCCTTCACCTGTGTCCTCCTATTGCCTGTGTAGAGAGGAACTGCAGATGCCGGTTTATTCTGAGGATAGATACAAAGTGCTGGAGTAACTCAGCAAGCCAGGCAGCATTTCTGAAGGAAAAGTGTAGGTGATGTTTACTTTAGTCTGAAGAAGGATCGTGACCCGAAATGTCACCTAGCACTTTGTGCATATCCACCTACTGACTGCCAAGCATTGTTCTGCCACCCCCCCCCCCTTCCAGCTTTATTCCCCCCAGCCCCACAATCAGTGTGAAGAAGGGTCCAGACCTGAAACGTCACCTATCCATGTTATCCGGAGATGCTGCCTGATCCGCTGAGTTACTCCAGTACTGTGTGTCCTTTTGTGTAAACCAGCATCTGCAGTTCCTTGTTTTTTACATTTCTAGATGACTATGTCTTTATACTTCAGCTGAGCCACATTCGGATAAATATTGCCATGAAAAGTTGTGTAATTTCTTGAAGAAGTCCTTTGGAAGTATAATTGGAGCACACCATGAGAATGAAGTCTGGTTTAATCCTACTGCAAGGTGGTGCGATTTGGCAATATTAAGAAATTTGTTTTCACATCATTCCAGAGAACCTGCTGTTCCTAATAAACAGCAGCATTTGGCACAAGTCAGACATCTGCAACGAAAACACAAGCAATGAAACTTTAAACTAAGCAAATTAAAAAAAACAACCAAACGCCCCCCCACGACAAGCTCCGATCTCCACTGGAATGTCAGTGGGGAAGGCATGTTTAGGAGATTAAACTTATTGATTGTCTTAACTTGCATTGAGAGTTTATAAACAAATGGATGATGTTTCTTTTAAGAACTTGGCACAGTTTATGAAATTTAAATCTTTAAATTTCAAACATATTTCAACACAAAAAGACGGCAATTTTATACTTTTACAAAATTCCGGATTTGTACAGTAGCAAATGTGAGTCAAATGGAGAAGGGTTCCTACTCATAACGTCACCCATTCCTTTTCTCCAGAGGTCCTGCCTGACCCGCTGAGTTACTCCAGCATTTTGTGTCTATCTTTGATAAAGTTAAAACTTGATTTCATGATTTCTTTTGGAAAACACAACATTATTTAAAATACCTAAAATACTACAATCTCCTTGCCTCTTCCCTTTTAAGATTCTCCAAATTCCCTCCACAATTATCCCCCCCCCTCCCCTTTGAGTTCAAGCAGGCACAAGGAACTGCAGATGCTGGAATCCTGAGCAAATCACCAAGTGCGGGAGGAACGTATATCAAGCCAGGCAGCATCTGTGGAGGGAATGAATGGAAGACAAGGTTTTGGGTTGGAACCTTTCTTCAGACCTGCTCAGGAATGGGACCATTATAGGAATGCAGCCAACACTGCCTGCCTTTGTTTTCGATCTATATGTTTCAATACCTCTTTCTTCATTTACCTCCTAAGTGCTAGAATGAGAGATTAGACACAAGGAATAGTAGGTGCTCGAATCTTGAGCTAAAAGTGCTGGAGTAAGCGGGTCAGGCAGCATCTGAGAAGGACATGAATAGGTGGTGTTTCTGAGTTAATTGTTGTAGGTTAGTTTAGAAATGCAGCATTGAAACAGGCGCTTCCGCCCACTGAATCCACGCTGACTATTCATCACCCGTTTACACTAATTCTCTGTTGTCCCACTTTCACATCCATTCCTTACACACTAGGGACAATTTTTCTTAAGCCAATTGACAAGCCTGTACGTCTTTGGGATGTGGGAGGAAACTGCAGCACCCGGAGAAAACCCACACGGTCATAGGGAAAACGTTACAATACGATACGATATATCTTTATTTATCCCAGGAGGGAAATTGCTCTGCCAACAGTCATAAAAACACAAAATACATAAAAATACATAGTACAAAATAAATAAATTAAAGTGACGAGTGGAAAGGTTTGGGGCATGGGCAAAGATTGGGGAGGGTGGGGGTGGGGGTGGGGGTGGGGGGGGGGAGTCTGTCTCAATCTGCCCCACGACAGAAATGGGAGGTGTTGTAAAGTTTGATAGCCACAGGGATGATAGCCACAGGCAAGAACGTGCAAAGTCCACACAGACTATAACAGAACTTACAAATGGAGGGAGAAATGTCACAAATGCAAAGAATCATCTGGTGAGTATTTAATAGTAATTTATCTTTAGTATAAATGTGTGTGGACTTTATTCCCATTAAAACTCCAATGTTAACTTTTAATCTATATTACTAAAAGTCTGACCTTGACCACTTACAGTTGTTCTGTATATTGATTTTAGAAAAAACGCTGCCACTACGGCTGTGATTTTTGGCCAACTTACTCAGAGTACCCCTCTGCTGCGCAGGACAAGAGGATTTTTCCCATCGATGAAAAATAAAAGGGTTAATAGTGTTTAAATAATGTTGAGATTCTCTCTCCTGAAGGCCACGCCCCTTCCGGATGGACTATAAAACCTGGAAGTGTTGAGTTCCTCAGTCAGTCTCTGCAAGATGGGGGAGTGAGATGGTCTGAGTTGTGAATAACACTGAACACATGTCCACTAAACTGTGAGTGGTTTTACTGACCTGTCAGTGCCCTTAATGTGGTTTGAAAATATAGTTTGGAAATGCTAAAGCTGTGTTGCCTTTGGTTTGGAAAAGCTAAAGCTGTGTTGCCTTGCCTAATTAAAGTTGCCTTGCCTAATTGAAGTTGCCTTGCCTTCTATATATGTGATTTTTGGCCAACTTACTCAGAGTACCCCTCTGCTGCGCAGGACAAGAGGATTTTTCCCATCGATGAAAAATAAAAGGGTTAATAGTGTTTAAATAATGTTGAGATTCTCTCTCCTGAAGGCCACGCCCCTTCCGGGTGGACTATAAATTTGCCTTGCCTAATTAAAGTTGCCTTGCCTTCTATATAAATAAAAGTCTAATTTTGACAACTTCCTGTTTGCGCTTTATATTGATTTTAGAAAAAACACTACAACGTACGGCCGTGATTTTTGGCCATCTTACTCAGTCCCCCTCCGCTCATCAGGTGCCGAGGATTTTTCCCATCGTTGAAAAATAAAAGAGTTATTAGTGTTAACTCCTATCAATCACACCATGAAGGCCACGCCCCTTCTGGTGGGAGGGGAGAGGGACTATAAAACCCAGAAGTGTGGGCGTGGCTCAGTCTCTGCAAGATGGAGAAGGGAGACTCGCTGTCTTTAGTGGCCTTGCACCCTGCTTGAAATGGTATGAAACTGCACTTGAATTGGGTGGCCTGGCACCCTGCTTGAAGTGGTAAGAAACTCACTTGAATTTGGTGGCCTTGCACCCTGCTTGAAATGGAATTTCAAGGAATAACCGTGTCAACAGCCAGCCCACCAGCCGTGAGTGAGTGAGCTGCCAGCACAACAGGCTTGAGTGACTGAGCCGCCTAGCCCAAGAATCCATTCGGCCCACAATGTCCATACTAGCCCTCTGGAAACCTGCCACTTCAGGCCACAACACCCATACTAGCGCTCCAGAAAGCCCCCCCCCCCCCCCACTGGCCACAAATAATGGAATTCGTGGGAGAGGTGGAATATTGCATTGGAAGACCAGCCGTCCCGTGTGATGCTGTAAAATATATCAATTTACATTAGCAATCTGAATCTGTGAGATCAAATGGGTCAGAACTGGGTTATTGCAATGTTTAAGAAACAATTTGACAGACGCATGGATAGGAAAGATTTTACATAGAAACATATAAAATAGGTGCAGGAGTAGGCCATTCGGCCCTTCGAGCCCTCCGAGCCAGCACCGCCATTCATTGCGATCATGGCTGATCATCCCCAATCAATAACCCGTGCCTGCCTTCTCCCCATATGCCTTGATTCCACTAGCCCCTAGATCTCTATCTAATTCTCTCTTAAATCCATCCAGTGATTTGGCCTCCACTACCCTCTGTGGCAGGGAATTCCACAAATTCGCAATTCTCTGGGTGAAAAAGTTTTTTCTCACCTCAGTCTTAAATGGCCTCCCCTTTACTCTAAGACTGTGGCCCCTGGTTCTGGACTCACCCAACATTGGAAACATTTTTCCTGCATCTAGCTTGTCCAGTCCTTTTATAATTTTACTTCGGAGTCACGTGAGGAGCGTTTTCCATCGCGGGGGCAGCATCAAGGTGCTAACCCAGCGCTCCGCTATCCCGACACCGCGCCGAGCCCAGCCCGCTAGCACCTCAGCAGCGGGCTGGAAGTAACGCCACGGAGGCGTCCGGCTGGTGGCTCCGACTTATCGGATGGGACGTCTTTCCACCCGCATGGGAGGAAAGACAGCCGCCTGCACAGACCTACCCCACGCTCGACTCCACGGAGGAGCGTTTCATCTCGCGGGGGCAGCAACAAGGCGGTAGGACCGCTTACCGGGCGGTCCGCTACCCCGACAAGTCATAAGACCTGCCATAAAATCCTGCATTGCGGGGTTGTGCATACCCCAGCCACTGAGCCAGACCCACTGCTCTTTGGCAAAAACCTCACAAAGCATATGAAGGACATGCAAGAGGTTTTACAAAACTTTCGGCTCATGAGGGCAGGGCCGGGACGAGTAACCAAAAACAGTAATTCCTACGCAGCAGCACCCCATCGCATCCATCAGTCAACGTCTACCATATGGGACTGATGAAAGCTCGGGGTCCGCATTCTATCACCGAAAGTCTTCTTTAGACCAGGGCCCAGAGCGGACCCCATGGAAAATGTGCCACCCCCCAACCTCACCGCCACGTCAGACGACGTGCAACACTCGTTGGACCAGCAGGAAACAGAAGAATACCCATAACCATGGAGGTAGGTGGGTCTGTTTCCTACCAGTATATAGAGTAATACTAACACATGGGAGTCTATCACGAGTGATCAGTATATACTCAATGGCATTAGTGAATACAATTCATATTAGAAAAATTGCCACCAGGTCAACACTCACCCCAGAGGGTATTTTCCCCTCTCCGTTAAAGAAACAAGAGGGACAAGCTGAACTGGTGAGAATAATTACAAAGGGTATCATTGGAAAACCTGAACCCTTGCAATTCGTATCAAATATATTCACTAAACCCAAAAAAGATGGTGGATGTCGCATCATCATTGACTTAACTTCACTAAATATGTTGGTTAAGTATATACATTTCAAAATGGAACCGGTTGTTACTGCCAAACAACTAAATTCCAAAGGATACTTCATGGCAAGCATTCATCTTAAAGATGTTTACTATTTAGTACCATTCACAAGGATCATCGCAGATACCTGAAATTTATCTGGATGGGGCAGCTATAGCAGTTTAAAGCGTTACCCAATGGGCTCACATCAGCCCAAGAGTGTCACCCAGACACTAAAACCAGCTCTGGCAATATTCAGAAGACAAAAACATATTGTCATGGCATATCTTGATGATCCTAAATGGTAGGCAAGACCATGAATTTGACTATGTTAGCTGTTCAGCTACCAAACAGTTATTCGAAACCCTGGGGTTATCTTACATCCAGATAAATCTAAGTTGAAGCCATCCACTATCATGGACTACTTGGGCTTCACAATTAATTCAGTCTACGTGACTGTAACATTGCCAAGAGACAACATAGTTGAATTGGCATAATCATGCAACAATTTAATGGTCAACAAACTACCAACTACTCGACAAGTAACAGAGTAATTGGGATAATGGTAGCAGCATTTCCAGCTACATAATTCGGACCTTTGTACCAAAAACGACATACAGGTCATTATGATCGTTTCATGAAGTTACCCACTGAAGTAATATCAGAACGACATTGGTGGGCAAAAACGTTTGACATAGTTTCAGACTATTATCATCACTAACCCTACGTCAGTTATCCAAACAGATGCCAGTGTTCAAGACTGGGGAGCAACTAACTTTATATCCAGCACAAGTAGTAGATGGACTAACCCAGAATCATCGTTACCACTTACACTGGGCATTAATTATCTAGAGATGTTTGGGTGACTTTTATGGTTTAAAACCATATGCATAAATATGCATCACTTGCATGTACGGTTATAAATAGATAATACTACGGTGGTGGCCTACATTAACCATATGGGCGGCATAAAATCGGTATCATGCAACAGGTTGGTCAACACAATTTGGCAATGGTGTGTCCAAAGACATATTTGACTATCAGTAACTTACCTGCCAGGTAAGTTAAATACAGTGGCAGACACCAGGTCACATAAATTTAATGACAACATCGAATAGATGTTAAAAACCCCCCAAAAATTTCACAAAAGTTATCAAGCAATATGGCACGCCAGATATCGATTTATTTGCATCAAGGCTACATCACCAGGTACCTATTTATGTCGCTTGGGAACCAGACCCTGAGGCAGCAGCGGTAGATGCGTTCGCGCTGGATTGGGGAAATTCTTCTTCTATGCATTTCCTCCCTTCTGCCTCATCAGTCGGGGACTACGCACAATACAAATGGACTCTGCTTCAGGTATTTTGATAGTACCCGACTGGCCTACGCAGCCATGGTTCCCAATACTCCATGACATGGTTGTTGAAACTCCGATGGTATTCCCCAGTGACCCAGAGTTATTAACACCCAGTGTCGGGCACAAGCCACCCGTGCCATGAAAAAATCAAACTCCTGGGTTGCAGATTCTGCACAAACCACTTCTGGGACTGGGATTATCAGAACAAACCGTCGACACCATGTCAGCATCCCTCCGAACATCCACTAAAAAACAGCACTTGTCCAGCATCAAAAAATGGGAGAAGTACTGCTTGGATACAGGGACCACCTACTCAACCGCTACAGTTACCAACATAGTGGAATTCCTGGCGAACCTTCACCACGATGAAGGACTCAGCTACAGAGCCATCAACACAGCTAGAAGTGCCCTGCCTGTCTATTTAAAACAAGCTCCAGGACAACAGGCCATGGGGTCCCACCAGCTGGTGGTCAAACTAATGAAGGGTATTTACACCTCTAAACCCCTAGACCAAGGTACACCCATATATGGGATGTCAGTGTGGTCCTAACATACCTCAGGGGATGCCCACCAGCCAGATCCCTCAACCTGAAACCATCTATGCTCAAAACACTCATGTTGATGGCACTTGTAGCTGCACAGAGGGTCCAGTCACTACACCTATTGCGACTGGACACCATGCTCACAGCTCCAGACCAGATCTCTGTCGTTATCCAGGGAATTATCAAACAGAGCAGACCAGGAACACCTAATCCAGTCGTGGAATTCCGGGCTTACCCGCCAGAACCACGGTTATGTGCCATGACCCTATTATCCTACATAGACCCAACCAAAATATTCGAGGGAGATGAAAAGCCTTGTGGGTCAGTCATATGTGTATATATTTATATCATGGTATATGGACACATTTATCTGTCTTGTAGTAAATGCCTACTATTTTCTGTGTGCTTAAGCAAAGCAAGAATTTCATTGTCCTATACAGGGACACATGACAATAAACTCACTTGAACTTGAACTTGAACTTAAAAAACCTTATGGTCGGGTGACGAGCCATTTCGGGATGGCTCAAGCAGGTGCTAAAAGCTGCTGGGATAAAAACTAACACGTTCAAAGTTCATTCCACCAGGGCAGCATCCACGTCGACGGCTAAAAGAATGGACGTGCCTATAAACCACATCCTGGCTACAGCAGGATGGTGGGGGGAAAGACCGTTCAGAAATTTTATAATAAGCCGTTGGCAAAACCTGTTTTATTTGCAGGAAAGATTTTCCAGACTGCAAATATTTAATTTAAGCCCAGGGGAACAATTTAATTTCTTTGTTGTTATTGTTAAAAAATACCATTGTGTTTTTCTACAAACAGATTCATTGGTTGATTACAATAACACACTTCCTCCCTCAAAGACTTCGGCAGTGATGTAGTAATAACTGTTACACGGTTTGAAATCACAGAGCTTTGAAATCTTCACGGAATCACTCACGTGACTCCGAAGTAAAATAGTAAGATTAAACAAGAACTTACCAGTTTGAAGTTTGATCTGTATTTTATGAGGAGTTACGATGAGGGATTACGTGCCCTCCGCTCCCACCCTCAATAATATGGGTCAAATTCATAAACTGATGTCTCCTTATCTTTACTATGTTTACTTCAATAACTGTGTCTATCTGTGATTCCACACCACTGCTTTGAAGTATGCCGCGCATGCGTGCTGAGCGGGTTCTTCACGTAATCCCTCATCGTAACTCCTCATAAAATACAGATCAAACTTCAAACTGGTAAGTTCTCGTTTAATCTTACTATTTTATGTTTCTGTAAGATCCACCCTCATCCTTCTAAACTCCAGTGAATACAAGCCTAGTTTTTTCAATCTTTCCTCATATGACAGCCCCGCCATGCCAGGGATCAATCTCGTGAACCTACGCTGCACTGCCTCAATCACAAGGATGTCTTCCTCAAATTAGGAGACCAAAACTGTACACAATAGTCCATATGTGGTCTTACCAGAGCCCTATACAACTGCAGAAAAACCTCTCTACTCCTATACTGAAATCCTCTTGTTATGAAGGCCAACATTCCATTAGCTTTTTTCACTGCCTGCTGTACCTGCACGCCAACTTTCAGTGACCGGTGTACAAGGACATCCAGGACTCGCTGTACCTCCCCCTTACCTAACCTAACCCCATTGAGATAATAATCTGCCCCTTTGTTTTTGCCACCAAATAAACATCACATTTATCTATATTATACTGCATCTGCCACGCATCTGCCCACTCACTCAAACTGTCCAGGTCACCCTGCAACCTTCTAACATCCTCTTCACAGTTCACACTGCCATCCAGCTTTGTGTCATCCACAAACTTGCTAGTGTTGCTCCTAATTCCCTCTTCCAAATCATTAATATATATGGTAAACAGTTGCGCCCCAACACCGAGCCTTGCGGCACTCCACTCGCCACTGCCTGCCATTCTGAAAAGGACCCGTTCACTCCTAATCTTTGCTTTCTGTCTGCCAACCAATTTTCTATCCATGTCAACACCCTACCCCCAATACCATGTGCTCTAATTTCAGTCACCAGTCGGGACCTTATCAAAGGCTTTCTGAAAGTCTAGATACACTACATCCACTGGCTCCCCTTCATCCATTTTACTTGTCACATCCTCAAAAAATTCCAGAAGATTAGTCAAGCATGATTTCCCTTTCATAAATCCATGCTGACTTGGACTAATCCTTTTACTGCTATCCAAATGCCCCATTATTACCTCTTTATTAATTGACTTCAGCATCTTTCCCACCACCGAAGTCAGACTAACTGGTCTGTAATTCCCCGTTTTCTCGCTCGCTCCTTTCTTGAAAAGTGGGATAACATTAGCTACCCTCCAATCCACAGGAACTGATCCTGAATCTATTGAGCTTTGGAAAATGATCACCAATGCGTCCACTATTTCTAGAGCCACCTCCCTGAGGACCCTGGGATGCAGTCCATCAGGCCCAGGAGATTTATCATCCTCGCCTAATGAAAATTTCTTTCCGTTTCTCGACCCCTTTAGATCCTCCGTCCTCCAGTACTTCTGGGAGATTATTTGTGTCTTCCTTAGTGAAGACAGATATGAAGTACCTGTTCAACTCTTCAGCCATTTCCTTGTTCCCCATAATAATTTCACCCTTGTCTGCCTTCAAGGGACCCGCATTTGACTTTGCTACTCTTTTTCCCTTAACATATCTAAAGAAGCTTTTACTGTCCTTCTTTATATTCCTGGCCGGCTTCCCTTCATACTTCATCTTTTCAGCCCGTATTTGCCGTTTTGTTTCCTTCTGTTGTTCTATGAAAGTTTCCCAATCCTCTGGCTTCCGGCTACTCTTTGCTGTGTTATACATCTTTTCTTTTAGTTTTATTCTATCCTTAATTTCTCTTGTCAGCCACGGTTGCCTCCTACTCACCTTAGAATCTTTCTACCTTTTTGAAAGAAATGATCCTGTGTCTTCGGATTATGCTGTGTCTTCCGGATTTAGTGGGATACGGGCCAAACACAAGCAGGTGGGACTAGTGTAGATGGGACATGTTGGTCGATATGGGCAAGTTGGGCCGAAGGGGCAAGTTGACTCTATAACTGAAGGTTGATCTGATGAAGAATTCTATTCCTGCTATCCATCTTTCTCCTTCACAAATTGATTAACAGTGCAAATATTCAATTATTAATTTTTTCCAGAACTTAGAAACCAAGTTATTTATTTATTTACTAATTGTGATAAAACGTATGACTACACGGCAATATTGAACGAAAAGATGAACGCAGTTTCAATTGGTAGACACAAAGTGTTGGAGTAACTCAGCAGACCAGGTAGCATCTTTGGAGAACATGGATAGGTGACGTTTTGAAAATTGGGTACTCGGTCTATGTTCTCTAGAGATTCTGCCAGGACCAATGAGGTACTCCAGCATTTTTAGTCTATCTTTGGTGTTTATAGGCACTTCTTTGTCTACAAAAGCATTGTCAATAACAGTGGTGCAGCTGGTAGAGGCACTGCCTCACAGCGTGAAACGACTGTGTTCGATCCTGACATCAGTTGCTGTCTGTGTGGAGTTTGCATGTTCTCCCTGTGACCGTGTGGGTTTCCTCCGGGTGCTCCGGTTTCCTCCCACATCACAAAAACGTGCGGGTTTGTGGGTTAATTGGCCGTCTGTAAATTGTCCCTGGTGTGTAGGGAGTGGATGAGAAAGTGGGATAACACTGAACTAGTGTGAATGGGTGATCGATGGTCGGCGTGGAATCGGTGGGCCGAAGGGCCTGTTTCCATACTGTATCTCTAAACTAAACAATTTAAAATTGCAAATGAAACGAAAATATGATTGAAGATAAGAGTGGACAATGCCTAATGACATGCAGCATGTATATAAATGAAAAATACAAATAATACAATGATTTGTAACCATTTCTATTTTATTCAGTTAGAGTAATGAAGGCTGCTTTTATTATAGTTACTGATCCAGTGAATCTACATTCAATTATGAGGAACATTTGCTTCATCTGCTTTGTGATTGTAGGTAGACCAGCCTTATAATACTCTCTCCTTAAGTAGTGTTAACTGGCTCCATACTGTTCCATCTTTCCCACAGCAGTGGGTGAGTTCCAGATTTTCTTGGCATCAACATGGAAGCTCCAAGGCCAAGAATTCATCCTTCCTCTTGAAGTACTCCTTGAATCGTTCTCTTGTGTACCTGTTGATTACAATGTGGTACATCGTCAGGCAACAGCTGAACACTACTGCTCAGTCTATCCAGCGGGTGGATATCCACACTGCCAGCTCTACTGGTTAACATCAAAACCTTGGACTTGAGCTCAGTGTCCACGTGCAGGCTCGGCAATCATTTCACTGAACACCTCCGCTCAGTCCGCATAAGCCTACGTGATCTCCCAGTTGCTCAACACTTCAGCTCCCATTCCCATTCCCACATTGACCTTTCTGTCCTGGGCCTCCTCCATTGTCAGAGTGAGGCCCAGTGTAAATTGGAGGAACAGCACCTCATATTTCGCTTGGGTAGCCTACACCCCAGCGGTATGAACATTGACTTCTCTAACTTCAAATAACCGTTGCTTTCCCTCTCTCTCTGCCCCTCCCCCATCCCAGTTCTCCAACCATCCTCCTGATTAAAATATTACCGATTGTATGCCTCGTTGACACCTTCCCCTCAGCTGTCAACGAACCATTCTATATTTCCTTGATCATTGGCTGCTTTGATCGGTAAGAAGGAACCGCAGATGTTGGTTGAAATCGAAGATAGACACAAAGTGTTGGAGTAACTCAGTGGGACAGGCAGCATCTCAGGAGAGAAGGAATGGGTGACTTATCATCTGTTTCAGATCGAGAAACCTTCTTCAGACTGCTTTGATCTGTTGTTTTTACACCTTGCCCTTCCATATCTCTGAACTGCCTCAGCTTAAAGAAGGGTCTCGGCCTAAAACGTCATACTCCAAATATTCCAAAGACTCCAGAGATGCTGCCTGACCTGCTGAGTTACTCCAGCATTTGGTGCCTATCTTTGGTGTAAACCAGCATCTGCCGTTCCTTCCTACAGAGTTCCTTTCACTTCCTTGCCTTATCATCTGTTTATTCAAAGTGCTGAAAGGCGATGGTAGTTTCTCATTTGCGGCATGTGCACAATGGGGTCTTGTGTCGAAAAGACGATGAAATCCTGAGGCAGTTTTTTCGGGGAAGAAAAGGTGAAAATAAGCGCTAAGTGAGCGCTGCGTTAATAAGACACACCTGTCGAACAATCTGGCTTCAGCTTGCAACTTTGGAGCTAATTGATGATTACCCAGACTTGAACTAGCATGGATTTGTTGAAGCAAACATCTTCACATTCAGCACTCCCCTACTCTTTAGGTACCATATGTACAGAGTGTTGTACATATCCTCCATGCTGCCATTTCCAATGTGGGTGCAGAGTGCCCTTGTACATTCCAGAGGCCCGAGGGAGACGCAGCACAGATTCCAGAGGAGGAACTTAGCGAGGAGCTCCACAGAGTTACTTAGCCTGCTGCAGTTTAACAAGGCAGCATGGTGGCACAGCTGTAGAGTTGCTGCCTTACAGCCCCTGAGAACCAGGTTCGATCCTACCGGTGCAGTCTGTACGGAGTTTGCCTGTTCTCCCTGTGACCGTGTGGGTTTTCTCCGGGTCCTCTGGTTTCCTCCTCCATCTGAAGATGTACAGATTTTTTAAGCTAATAGGCTTGGTGAAATTGTAAAAGTCTCTAGTGTGTGTAGAATAGTGTTAGTGTGCGGGGATCACTGGTCGGCGTGGAGTCAGAAGGCCGAAGGGCCTGTTTCCGCGCTGTATCTCTAAACTAAACCTAAAGGGTTATCTGTAAAGGGCTCCACCCTTCCTGAGGTCATATGTTGCATGCCCTGATTTGTGCTGACCTGTTCTGGCCTCCAGATCCCCCTCCCTCCCCCCCTATATATTTCCGTCTGAAGAAAGGTTTCGACCCAAAGTGTCACCTACTTCTTTTCACCAGAGATGCTGCCTGACCCGCTGAGTTACTTCGGCATTTAGTGTCTATCTTTGGTATAAACCAGCAACTGCAGTTCCTCCCTACACAGTTGACCTTCTTTGCGTTATTACCCATTGCCTACACACTCAGCTGTTTCCCACCTCAATCACATTACTTCTCATTGTTTTCTTCGTTCTTTTTGGACACAGTGTGGAAACAAGCCCTTCAGTCCACCGAGTCCACGCTGACCATCGATCACCCGTTCACACTAGTTCAATGTTATTCCCATTTTCTCATCCACTCCCTTCACACTAGGGGCAATTTGCAGAGGGCCGATTAACCTGCAAACCATGTGGGAGGAAACCAGAGCACCCGGAGGAAACCAACGCAGTCACGGGGACATCGTGCAAACTGCACACACACACACACCGAGGTCGGGATCGAACCCGGGTCTCTGGCTGTATCCTCTGCACCTCTGTTCTGCCCAATTCCCTCTCGAATGCCACAATGTAATCTGCCTTAACCAAATGTTTCTAAGTTGGCTTCCTTGAGAAGCCCTGTTTGAATACAATGTATTGAGCTGCTGTATCATTGGGTTAGGGAAATGTCTGTGATGTATGGGGTTAATCGATATCTGTAGTTGGATTGTTCAGAGACCACCCCCATGTGGTTCGGCCCCGCGAGGTCCCTGGACATAAAAGTCCGCTACCACGAGGTCCAGCGTCGATCTTCTGGGAGAGCGCTTGGGACTGCGTGACCTTCTGGAGTGTCTCTGTTTGAGCGAGGCCTAGAGGGCTTGATCAGGCAGATACGAGGATCGAACCCGAGGTGGGATAGGTACAGTAGTGGGAACTGTAATTGTGTTTTGTCAAGATAAAGATTATTTGTTCAGATGCTTGATTCAGTGTTTTTGACTGAAACTAGACTGGGGGGAAGCTTAGAATGAGCAATTTACATTGGGGGCTCCTCCGGGATCTCAAAAGACCCCCAAACACAAGTTTGCAATCAAGGGAGTTGAGCTGTTTTGATCGCGAGTGCAGAAATCGGGCCCACGGTGCGGTTTTCGCATTGATTTTCGGCACTTCGTTAGTCTGAGCGGATCGATCATTCGCGGGCTTGGGAAAGGGTTTAATCGAGATCATTAGAACAGAGTCTAACAAACACTGGCTAGCACTCCTTTGGGATGGGTGCCCATAAAACTAGGGTGGGGTTAGAGGCCCTGCTGGGGTTGGGTTATAGACCCTTTCCTGGGTTCGAGGCCCACAACTTTGGTCGTAGTTGGCAGACTGCTTTAACGAGAGCCAAACGCACTTCATTGGGCGAGGGGTGGCCCAAGGTTAGATTTGGTATCGAATTGGTGGGGTATTGAAATACAGGTCTGACCTACGTATATCGATCGGATCTTTGCTGAGAGCGCGAATTGAAAAGGTGCGCTCTGAAAATCGGCATCGATAACTCACAGCGCGATGCGGCTAGGCGCTGAATCCTCGGTGCCCAGCAGAGAGGTGTGTCTGTGTGTAGATATCTGAGTCCTGTGCGACGGACGAGGAATCTCATGAAGGTACTGGGCTTGGGTGGACAGAGTATAGATTGTCCGGAATACTCCAGTCCATTCAAGAATTCAACTGGGCAATTTTAGTTTGATTTGAGTGCCCGCGTATGAGGGGAGATACGCACAAAAATTAGGAGTTCGAGACTATATTTGCAAAGCCAAATTTACAAATACTGAATTTCATATTGAAGCTCTGCCAGTAAGGTAGAATTCGAATTTCTGTATGCAAAAGTTGGTGCATCTCCAAAGGTTGGTGCATGTTGGTGCACTTCGAAGTTGGTGTATGTCCGTGATCGATTCCGAATAGCGGCTGATCAACAGTGAATAGTAACCCTCTGGTCGATTGTTGACTAGTACCTGATAGCGAAGAGCAACTAGAGACGGGAACCTGGTTACTTGCTGAAAAGTAATCCGAATAGTGAAGGGTACACCTAATTCTGTCGAACTTAGAGAGGAGGGATAGAGTCCCCCAATAGAAGTCCAGTCTTAGCAGAGGGATAGAAACATTCGGGAGGAAAAGTAGTCATTTAAGGAGCAGTACCCCTCAGCAAAGAGTAACCTAGGAAGGGGAAAATCTTCGGTATCAGAGGGAGAGATTCACTGAGTGATAACAGAGTGATGTGGTATCGAGATTGAGTGTTCGTGAACTGTGTGCTAGTGCTTTAAATCATTTTGTAAATTGTAAAAATCTAGCTTTTTGTATTATCATCGGATCTGGATCGTGTAAATATTCTGTGTACGTAAATAAACTTGGAGTGTATTAAGATTTAGAAAGTTAAGATTTAGATTTTGTTAAGTCCGTGGACCGTCATTGGTTTTGCTGCTTGTGTGAGTGCTTACGGATTTAGTTACTTGAAGTAAGAGTGTGTTTGAGTTAAATATTTGTATGTGTTTAGATCGTATTGTAAGAATCTATATCGGGGTGGTTCAATCGCTCCTTCAGTCGCTGCGCCGGGGAGGAGTCATCCCGTTGATCAATTGCGCCACGAGGAAGATTCATTAGGGTGAGGTTTATTGGATGCTTATAGTTTAGATTGGGCTGTGTCTTGGGTTATTGGTAATCGGGGGAATATTTTTGTTCTTAATTATAGTTTTGTTAGCGTGGTTCGGATTTGTCTGTCTGTGTCAACTTAAAGTGGATTGAGTGAGAGAGAGATTGCTGCTTGAGAGACAGCGATTGACAGCGATCCTCCATCAGTCTGAAGAAGGGTTTCAGCTTGAAACGTTGCCTATTTCCTTCGCTCCATAGATGCTGCTGCACCCGCTGAGTTCTCCAGCACCTTTCTCTACCAGCGATTGAGAGTTAGACTTGGATTGAGACACCGGAGATCCTTTGTTTGAAAGTTTGGAATTGAATGGAGTGAATGTGATTTAACTGATAAGAGAGTTGAGAGAGACTGAATACGAGCCAGTGGTTTGAATAATTGAATAGGAGTGATTGAAGGAGTGACTGGGTAACTGTTGAAAGGGAGCGATTGGGAGAGTAGGTGTGAATTGGAGAGAACGTTGACCATTGTGTGGGAGAGATTCCATTGGCCTTGGAGTCTGAGAGCAAGGAGTGATTGGAAGAGGTGTTTGTGTCTGGAACTTTTATTTTGCAATTTGTATTGTGACCATTGTTCCGAGAATGGCGAATGTCTGAGAGAAGGACCGATCAAACAAATTAGGAAGCCCGATAAGAATAATTTGGGAGAAGCTTCCACAGGAAGGTGACAGCCTGAGAGGATTATCGGGGGAATTAATTGCAGTCTTAAGAAAATAACTTTGGCCATTGGGTGGACTAAAATCTGTAATAGAAATAAACTATATAGAAATGATCGTCAAAAATTCAAATCTGAAGTAGAGAAATCGGGGAGAGATCTTCTAGCTCCTATGATTGCCCCACAAGTGGAGGACAGTAGGGGAGATCAAGGAGCTAGAAGGAAGTCCGTTGACATGGGTGCCGGAATTAATTAAGAACTCCAGTAGCGGAGGGTGAAGGAATCCTTCTTGAATTACTGAGATAGAACGAATAGCTTTGCAGAGAGTGAGATAGGAGGAGAATATGGATGGATTGATCCGGACATGGATAATACCATTATGTTGGAGCAATTCACCGATGAAGGGAATTTGAAATGGACTTCCCATAGACAGTGTGTTTGTAGGAAGATGCCAGCATTAGGTATAAATGTCCCCCAGACCACAGACGTTCAGACTTTAAGGCAGCAAGGTTCAACGGCAGCCCAGAGATAAAAGGTTCAAGTAAAATAAATAAGGACAGAAGAGGATAAGGTGGAAGAAGACGTCAAGGCCTGGATTCCCTTCCATTCAGGGAACTGACCTTTCCTCGGTTTGGCTGGAGAGGTTATAGAGTGATCCGGCCTGATCTGTGTTACAGCTGTGGAGGACTAGGACATTGGAGTCGGTCATGTCCTGTGATGGAGTACTATCGAGAAGGAAGGGGGCGGAGAAGGCCACGGGGTTACAGAAACCAGTGGATTCCGAGAGGTACCCTTGGGACCCCGAAGGTAGAGGACTAGGACACTGGCAGGGAGATCAGGGGGCAGGGACATTTTGGCAATCCAACCTATTTTGTTCGCCCTAACCTGCCAGTTAACCGCAATACCATCTATTATAATTAAAGGCGTCATCACATGACCCGAGAAACAGCACTATAAATCAGAAAGAACACTACCCCTTCCAAGTAGGAGATAAATAGAGTCCAATTCTCAAGAAACCCTCACTGAAAGGAAGAAGCAAGACAGGGAAACATAGTAGCTGGCATGATAAGGGATGGCAACTAAGGAATGGAACTGGCACTAGGGAGAGAAGAAACACTTACTGTGCAGGAGGTACGGGAGTGGGGGAAGAAGATATTATATTAATGTGTTACTGAGTTTGTGCCTGCGGGACAGTATGTCGACAACATATTTTTGGGGAGTGAGATAAAAGAATGCACAGACCCCGTAAGAACGGGCAGAAGTCAGCAAAACTGATACTGTCCTGCCCCTTTAAGACATATCTTGGAAGGCCAGCAGACAGAGCAAGCTGCTCCTCAGTATCCCTACTCCCTGGTAATTGAAACTAACATCAGAAAAGAAGAAGAAGAAGACTACCCTAGTGCCCAACTTTAATATCAGCTAACTATTGGAGAAGGAAAAGGAAGGAGAGTAAAGAACCCTAATCATCTTTGAAAGAAACGACACCGACGACATAACGACTTCTGGGACAAATCCCACTTTAAAGGACTAACCGAATAAAAAATATTCCTCTGTGGTTTGGAGTAAAATACCTAATTTGCATCCAAATTATGGTTATTAGAAATAAATGTATACATTTTGGATTCGGTCTCAAAATTGTATGGTAATGAATTGGAGGGACTTTAAATTTTGAGATTTGGAATAGACTTGTGGAATCTGGCTTAGGAATAATTGGAGTTTTATTATTAATTGATATTGTTATTATCTCACCCCCAGAAAGGCAGACAAAGATGGGAAGGATTGTTCAAAGGACATCAAGAAGGATGGAAATTGGGAAGATCTGGTAACATGGCATTACTTAGGGAATTTGAGAGTTGAAATTAAAATCGGAATTAAAATTGGACTTAAAATTGAAAATTAAAATGAGAATTGAAATTGAAATTGGGGTTGGAATTGGAAATGGTCAAAAGAGGAACTGTGAGCAGCAGGACTTTCCTTTAAGTTATTCAGTAGTTACGAACTAGTACAAGCAAGAACCCCTAAACAGAGAACAAAGCCAATAGAGTAAAGAGTCAACATAGTAGAGAATCAACACAGTAACGAGTTACCATAGTGAGGAGATATACATAACTAAGAAGAGGTACTGTAGGAAGACTTAGTAACTTGAACAATAGGTATTGAGAATATTTGACCGATGGATTTGAATTGTTTGACCCTTGATGATAAAGCGGCTTCTATTATCAAGGTGGCAAGAAATTGTCCCTGGATTTGGCAGTCTTGATTGGATTTTTGATAAAATTGACAGCATATGGAAATTGATTGTTTAAATTTGAACAGCTGGGAACTCCACAGGAATTGGAATGGAATTGTATTATCGGCTACAATGCTGTGGAATGAGAAGGATGAGATGGACACTGAAATTTGAAATAGTAAATTGAAGGCTGAGACTGAATTTGATTAAATTGAAATATTTATCATGGTTTGCTTTAAATTAGAGTCATGCCTGTAGGGAAATCTGGACTGAAACCAGGTGAAATTTATATGAGGACCCATCATCAGATATACATATTATAACATTGTGTGAGTATGAAGAAGGCTGATAAGGGTTGATCCTAGGATATTAGAGAGTATATTAGGGAACAGAATATGAATAGGGATACAGTAATATAATAGGCTCGAAAAGTATTGCAGAACTATAGTGAATGTATGGGAGAGCATGGGTGCATGATGGTAACTTGCTTTGTCCCAGGTTTTTCAGGAATTTTAGGTTTTAGGTTTGACTATGGAAAGGGATGGAAGAATGGGCAGCAACACGGATGGAGTGAATTCGCGCTCACAAAAACTCGGGAGGTGAAGACTCATCGGATGGAAATTGTTATGCCCATGAAAACTCGGGACGCTTGGCAAGATTCTGGGAAGAAACATCATCATCTTGTGTTGCTGATAGATGGGAAATGTAATATACACACATATGTATATCTGGTTAGATGATTATTGAACTATTTGGTTATCATAAATGGTGGGTTATCATATATGATAAAAAGGAAGGAGTGTTAATCCTGGCCAAATTGGAGAGGCCAGGACTTTAAAATTGTGTAAAAGCTTCAGGGCTGCTGGGGGATTTGGCCAATTTGGAATTGCTCTCTGCAGAACTGGGGCAAACTGCGGAGAGGTGCCAGTGTGTCTAGAGCCTAGATACAAGTTCCAAGAAAAGAATAAGAACATCTGCAGACCCTGTCAATTAGGTGCAAAATGCATAGAATGGATTGGATGGCTACAAACCAGACATACACCTTGTAAATAATTGTAAATAATGTTGCAGAGATCTACTTTGCCGAGTGTTGATTGGGTGAGGTATTGAGCCTTGTCTGGATTTCTTGCAGATCAGGGTAAATGTTTCTAAGTTGGCTTCCTTGAGAAGTCCTGTTTGAATACAATGTATTGAGCTGCTGTATTATTGGGTTAGGGAAATGTCTGTTATGTACGGGGTTAATCGATATCGGTAATTGGATTATTCAGAGACCACCCCCATGTGGTTCCGCCTCTCAAGGTCCCGGAACCCATAAAAGTCCGCTACCACGAGGTCCAGCGTCGATCTTCTGGGAGAGCGCTTGGGACTGCGTGAACTTCTGGAGTGTCTCTGTTTGAGCGAGGCCTAGAGGGCTTGATCAGGCAGATACGAGGATCGAACCCGCTGTGGTTAGGTACAGTAGTTGAACTGTAATTGTGTTTTGTCAAAATAAAGATTAGTTGTTCAAGTGCTTGATTCAGCGTTTATGACTGAAACTAGACTGGGGGAAGCTTAGAACGAGCAATTTACAGAATGAGTTGCTGGAGGAGGTAGTTGCAGGGACTATAGCTACGTTTAAGAAATAAAGGTAGATGGATAGGACATGTTTGGAGGGATATGGGTCAAACGCAGCCAGGTGCGACTAGCGTAGGTGGGACATCTTGGTCGCAGTGGGCAAGTTTCCACTGTATAACTTTCCACTCTACATGACTCTATGTTTTCCAGAGATGCTGCCTGGCCCGCTGAGTTACTCCAGCACTTTATGTCCTTTTGTATAAACCAGCATCTGCAGTTCCTTGTTCCCAGAGTCATTGAGAAATGAACGATTTGCAAATGTGCGTGGATTTGTGTAACATGACTCTGTGATTCAGGAAGTGATTTGAACCTGATGATCTGTTGTGAACTGACCTTCAGTTTATTTATATCGGGCTGTTTCCAGGCAGCAGTCTGAGCAGATCTTTAGTTATCTGATTGTTCTGTTGATAAAGTGTACTTTCCAGTGTGGAACTCAGCTGTACAGACCAGAGCGGTACCACATTGTATCTGAATGGCCCCAATTGTGAAGATGCACCATGTACAATTGATGTCAGGCAGCAGAGTTAATGAGGTTGGATGGGAATGAGAGGAAATAGGGGGAGCCAGGAATGGGAAGTGATTTAGGGGAATAAAGTCAACAAGAATCTGTCAGGTACACAGTTCCCTGAAATTGGTGTCATAGGTAGATAGGGTGGTCTCAAGAGGGTTTTTGACACATTGACTTCAATCAGTCAGGGTATTGAGTATGGAAGTTGGGACATTATGTTACAGTTGTACAATAGGTTGATGAGGCATCATTTGGAGTATTGTGTTCAGTTTTTAGTTTAGTTTAGTTTAGTTTAGACATACAGCACGGGAACAGGCCCTTCGGCCTATCTAATCCACACAGACCAGCGATCCCCGCACACTAACACTGCCCTACACACACTGGGGACAATTTACATTTTTACCAAGCCAATTAACCTACAAACCTGTACGTATTTGGAGTGTGGGAGGAAAACGAAGATCTCGGAGAAAACCCTCGCAGGTCACAGAGAGAACGTACAAACTCCGTACAGACAGGCACCCGAAGTTAGGATTGAACCTGGGTCTCTGGTGCTGTAAGGCAGCAACTCTACTGCTGCGCCACCGTGCCACCCTGCTATAGGAAGGATGTCATTAATCTGGAAAGTGTGCAGAGAAGATTTACAAGGAACTGCAGATGCTGGAAAATCGAAGGTAGACAAAAATGCTGGAGAAACTCAGCGGGTGAGGCAGCATCTATGGAGCGAAGGAAAAAGGCAACGTTTCGGGTCTGAAGAAGGGTTTCAAGCCAAAACATTGTCTATTCCCTTCGCTCCATAGATACTGCCTCACTCGCTGAGATTTACAAGGATGTTGCCAGGACTCAAGGGGCCTGAGTTATAGGGAGAGGTTGGGCAGGATAAGACTGGGAGTGCAATAGGCAGAAGGATGATCTTGTGTATAAAATCATGAGGTGAATAGATAGGGTGATTGTAGAAAGTCTGTCACTCAGGGTAGGAGAATCAAAGATGAGAGGACATAGATGTAAGATGAGAGGGGAAAGATTTAATAGGAACCCAAGGGGCAACATTTCACTCAGGTGGGTATATGGAACAAATTGCCAGAGGAGGTGGTTGAGGCAGTTACTATAACAGCATGTAAAATACATTTGTACAGGTACATTAATTGGAAATGTTAGAGGATTGGGGGCCAAACATGGACTAAATGGGATTTGCTTAGATGGGGCATCTTGGTCGGCATGGAAGAGTTGGGCCGAAGGGCCTGTTTCCGCGCTGTCTGAAGCGATGACTCTTAACTCTCCTGATTGAAAATCACTATGGATAGAGTTGGGATTACGTTGGATTCTCCCAAATGATTAAAGTTCCTGTTGAGTCTCCCAATTGATAGTCATAATGGAAAATGGGATGAAATATCAGTTGTGGCAACACTTGTGCATTCACACCCCAGTGTAAGTCATGAGAAAAGGGCTAATGGAACTACCTTGCTATCTAGATTGTTGCAATAAAGTTCCAAACTCCAACATTGAGAGTCATAGTCATAGTCATTCAGCGTGGAAAATGGCCCAACATGCCCCATCTACACTAGTCCCACTTGCCCACGTTAAGCCCATATCCCTCTGAACCTTTTCTATCCATGGCAGTATAACAACATTTTAAACATTTTATATTAATATTTAAATGTTGTTATAGTGCCTGTCTCAACTACCTCCTCCGGCAGCTCATGGTAGATGGTCAAGTGGCATACAGCACAGAAAAAGGCCTTTCAGCCCAACTTGTCCATGCCGACCAACATACCCCATCGGCACTAGTCCCATTTTCCTGCCTTTAGCCCACATCCACGTTTCCATGTACCTGTCCAAGCGTCTTTTAAACGTTGTTATAGTACCTGCCTCAACCACGTCCTTTGGCAGCTCGTTCCACATACCCACCACCCTTTAAATTCCCTCATATAAATAAATTAGTTAACACTGTAACGAAACATAAGGAGACAAGAAATCAGTGGCAACTTCACTAAAGTTTGAGAGATATTTGTTCCATTTAAAGTTGGTAACAGCATAAATTTGAAGATTGAGGTGGAATTACACAAGACTCTGGTGATGAAAGAAAAAAATGTAACTGAAACAGAAGCCAAAACAACAATGAAAATACATCAAGTCTGGGAACACACCCAAACTGCTGTTTGAATTTTCTTTCTACCACAATGATTACCGTTAAAGTAATGTGGAATAGGATACTTCTTAACAGGGAGAGTAATTGGCATAAAACAATTCAGTTGCTTGGTTTGCTAAACAGACCAGATCAAGTTGCACGTCTGTGCTGAATTAGCTGCTTCCAGTCCTACAACAATTGGCAAGGAGTACAATTAGTCAGGGTTTCCCATTGCTGATTTCAACTGCCCGGACTGGTCGACAGCAGAATCAGGTTCCGTTCAATGCTGTTCAATATTCTGCCGAACTGCAGCTGCAGATGTTCAACTTGCAACTGCAGATGTTGGAAGCTTGAACAAAACACAAAGTGCTGGAGGAACTCAGCGGGCAGGCAGCATCTATGGAAGGAATGGACAGGCAATGTTTTGGGTTGGGATCCTTCTTCAGACTGATGCCGGTGGGGGGGGCGATGAAAGCTGGAAAAGAGAGGGTGACGGTGGGACAAAGCCTGGCAAATGGTAGCTAATTTACTCCACCCATCTGTCAATGAAACCTCAACCCCCTCACCTGTATCCACCTATCACTTGCCGGGCTTTGTCCCCTCCCCCCATTCCTTCCCAGCTTTCTCCCCCCTGCTGCCACCAGTCTGATTGTATCTGCTTCAACTACCTCCTCTGGCAGCTCCTTCCATATACCACCACCTTCTGTGTGAAGAAGTTGCCCTTCAGGTTCCTATTAAATCTTTCCCTTCTCACCTTTAACCCATGTTCTCTGTTCTTGATTCCACTACACAGAGTAAATGACTCCGTGCATTCACCTTGTCTATTTCCCTCATGATTTAATCCATCTCGACAAGATCACCCTTCATCCTCCTGCGCTGCAAGGAATAAAGTCCTAGCCTGCTCAACTTCTCCCGATAGCTCAGGCTCTCGAGTCCTGGCAAACTCCTCATCAAACTCTCTGCACCCTTTCCTATAACACGGTGCCCAGAACTGAACACAATACTTCACCAGACTCTTTGTATTATCTAAAGATAGGCACAAAGTGTTGGCGTAACTCAGCAAGTCTGGGAGCATCTCTGGAGAAAAAGGATGGGTGACGTTTTGGATCGGGACCCTTCTTCAGACTGAAAGTAGAGGGGTGGCAACTGGGGGTAAGAAAAGGACAGAACAAGATGCCTGACCTGCTGAGATACTCCAGCACTTTGTGTCTATCTTCTGTGTAAATCAGCATCTGCAGCTCCCATCTGCACGTGTAAGAAAGAACTGCAGATGCTGGTTTAAATCGAAATGCTGGAGTAACTCAGCGGGTGAGGTCAGTCTGAAGAAGGGTCTCGACCCGAAACGTCGCCCATTCCTTTTTTGCAGAGATGCTGTCTCACCAACTGAGTTACTCCAGCATTTTGTGTGTTCCTATCTGCACACTCTTCATATTTGCCATCACATATGCAGAAGAAAGAAAGAGAAAGGATAAGAATGATCACTTAGCTTGTGTTGTCTTTCCGCTAACTAGAGAGTATGCAACAAAAGCTTTTCGCTGTACCTCGGTACATGTGACAATAAACTAAACTGAACTAAACTCCACTTAAAGATGTGGTCATGGTCAGTTTATGGTTAATTGGTGCATGCCTGGAGTAAGTTGTAGGAGTTGCCGTTCCAATGCAGTTGATGAGCGTCTAATATCCCACTCGAGGATGAATGGGAGCCGACAACAGAGCTGGTGTTTTATTCCCCAGCAGTGTGAAGTGTGAAAATCAGAAAGCAATGACTGTGCTGCCCAGGCGAAACATAACTAAACCAAAACTCTCAAATCCCCATTTCAAAGGGGATGACAAAACACGTGAGACTGCCCTCCAAGACCAGTTGCCATCTGATGGCAGCTTTCTGCTTCTTATCATATGAAGCGCATTGAATATTGAATAATTCATGTTCATATCAATAATCATGTTCAAAGTTTAAGAAACATTTAGACAGGTACAAGTATAGGACAGGTTTATACGCATATGGGTCAAACGCAGGCAGGTGGGACTAGTGTAGATGGGACGTTGGTCAGTGTGCGAAAGTTGGTCACTCTCCCTTCTACCATGCTGTATGACTATGACCCTATGACTCTATAAGACATAGGGGCAGAATTAGGCCATTCGGCCCATTTGATCATGGCTGATCTATCTTTCCTTCTCAACCTACCTTCTCCCCGTAACCTATGACATTCATTCATCATCGTTGAAAACATTAGCGAAGCAGTGGTGCTGGTTTCTGACGGGCAAGGTGACGGACGCACCACACATCTCTGTCCTCCATGCAGCTGGCAAGCTCCTCTTTTGTCTCTACACATGTGTCTTCCATCAACGTCTTCAGCATTGGCTTGATCGGCCGTCCCGGGTCACGTCTTCCATGGTGGGTTCCCACAACACAACCTGTTGGCATTTCTGGGGGCGGTGGCAGTGACCAGCGAGCCTCATCCTTCTCCACCTGATCTTCCATGACACCCGTACTAATCAAGGGCATATCAATCTCTGCTATAAAGTACCCTATGACTTGGCTCCCACTGCCCTGTGTACCAATAAATTCCAAAGATTCACCACCCTCTGGCTAAAGAAATTCCTCCTCGTCTCCATTCTAAAGGTACATGCTTTTATTCTGATGCCACACTCTCCCTTCAGTCACCAGAAGGCACAGTCAAAAGAATCTAGTATAGATCGACAAAGTGCTGGAGTAATTCTGTCCGTCAGGCTGCATCTCTGGAGAAAAAAGATTGGTGATGTTTTGGGTTGAGGCCCTTCTTCAGACTGACAGCAAGGGATTGGGGGGGAGGTGACGAGGTGGAGACGAGAAAAGACCAGGACTAATCAGGGCCAGAGAATCCTAGATTGTCCTAGGCAGGTAGAAAACCAAAGTTCATTATATTGGTTAAAAAAAGACACAAAGTGCTGGAGTAACAGGTTAGACGGCTTCTCTGGAGCCTATCCACGTTCTCCAGAGATGCTGCCTGACCCACTGAGTTACTCCAGCATCTTGTGTCTTTTTTTGTATGAACCAGCGTCTGCAGATTCTTGTATCTCATTGAAGATATTGGTGAAGATAAGTAAAGAAAATGTTATTGACTATTCACAGTCGTGCATTAAAATTGCCGTGTGTGTTGTAACATTATATTACACAACACTCTTGGAAATTCCAGCATCATTCTATTGCAGTGGGAGCATGTATTATTAAAATATTCGGTATGTCCGAGAGGATTCTCTTGAACATCTACAGGTGTACAGTGGAGAACATACTGACTGGTTGGATCATGGCCTGGTTCGGCAACTTGAATGCCTAGTAAGTAAGTAAGTAAACTTTATTTATATAGCACATTTTTAGTCAACTTGCATTGACCCCAAAGTGCTTCACATAATTTAAATAATAAGTTCCATTGCAGACCATAGAAAAAGGTTTAAAAAAAAGAGAATAAAAATGGACACAACGTATTATAGAGTTCAACACAAACGTCCCCCCACAGCAGAATCAAAACATTTCCACTATGGGGGAAAGGCACCAGAAAGTTAAGTCCTCTTCCTCTGTGAAACACCCGAGGTCGGGGCCCATCTGTGGCCGTGCAGCCAGTCCATTGATTTTCAGGGCCCTCTTGCCGTAAGGATGGAACATCGGCGTCGGGTGGAACATTCCTCAGCGGCTTGGAAAAAGTCTGGAGCGGCCGTCCCCTCCCCGGAGACCGCGGCACACGTAGTCCTCGGGCCGCGCCGGCAGGAGCTCTGACCCCGGCGAACTCGATCCCTGGCTCTGCGGCGCTCCAAATCCAGCGCCGCCCGCGGCCGGACGCCCGCAGCCACAGCTCCGCGATGTTGGAAGTCGGCGGCCAAAGCGCTCCGGAGCTTACCGCACGGCGACCCGGTAGGCATCGCCCGCTCCTTGTTGGTATCCCAGCGCTGCGCCACCGCCGCCGAAGCTGTAGTCCCAGCCGGTCCCGACAGGAAAACACCGCTCCATTTTCGGTGGTAGGCCGCGAGGACGGAGCGAAGAAACAGCACGGAGGGATGCTGCCTCTCCGACCAGGTAGGGGACTAAGAATAAAGTTTCCCCCTTCCCCACCCCCCCCACCCCCACATAGAAGACCTCTACTAACATTTTTTAACATGACTTAAAATAAAATAAAATAAAGAAAGGTGTAGAGACGGACTGCGGGCAGGCTGCCATACACAGACGGCGCCCACTCCCGCACATCCGCCATCTTGGAATGGGGAGGGGAGGGAAAGAGCCTAGGAGCAAAGAAGACTGCAAAACTGACCTCCCCACCATCGAAGGGATTTACCGGAGTCGCTGCCTCATAAAGGCAGCCAGCATCATCAGAGACCCACACCATCCTGGCCACACACTCAATTCACCCCTGCCATCAGGAAGAAGGCACAGGAGCCCGAAAACTGTAACATCCAAGTTCAGGAACAGCTTCTTCCCGACAGCCATCAGGCTATTAAACACGACAAATAAACTCTGAACTACTTTGTCTTCAGGGCATTGGTTTTGTATTTTTGCACTACTATTGTTTGTTTGTATTTTATGTGTACGTATGTGCGTGTGTGTATATAAATATATTACCTTCCACTACCTGCAACCTCCGGCAACCACCTGCAACCACCGGCAACCACCTGCAACCTCCGGCAACCACCTTCAACTAGCATCGCAACCGGCTTCGACTAAAAAATTACCGATTTTTAAAACGGCAACCTATTTTTAGTATTGAATTTTTTGAAATATTCGCTGGAAAATAGAAGAAGCGGAAACCACTTTCGACCATTAGGGAGACTGACAAAAACCTCCGAGAACCGCACGGAAACCTTGGGTGGGGCGCAAAGTCTCCAGAGGTTTCCGTTCAGGTTTCCTAAGCATATGAATCTAACAGCATGTAAGAGACAATTGGTCAGGTTTAGTGCGATTTTGGCCAAAAGCGGGCACATAGAACTAGTGTAGATGGGGTATGAAGGTCGGTTTGGGCGTGTTGGGCCGAAGGGCCTTTTTCTGTGCTGTATGATGCGATGACAACTATGGCCCTGCTTCAATGTTCTTTGGAGACTGTGCAGGTTTGCATCCTGTTACAATTCAATCGCGTGTCGTTCCACAAAATTATGATGAGCAATGAAGGTTTCTTTATTGGTTTTAACAATCTAGCTTCACTATTAGAACTGCATCCCATCCATCAATGATCAGTGAAGTGTCAGCATGCCACCTTCCCTCTGCATGTACCATGGACCTGACTATCATTGGGTGACAGCTGAAGATACCTGGCACCTCAGCAGTTGCTACACCACAGTCCTTCTATCATTTGACCAATTGATTGAAAGATACCGCTGGGAACAGACCCTTCAGCCCACCAGAGTCCATGCCAACCATCAATCCCCGTTCACACTAGTTGTATGTTACCCCATTTTCTCATCCACTCCCTACACACAAAGAGGAAATTATAGAGGGTCAATTAACCTACAAATCCGTAAATCTTTGGGATGTGGGAGGATTCCAGAGCACCTGGAGGAAACCCACGTGGTCACCGGGACATCATGCAAACTGCATACAGACAGCACACGAGGTCAGGATGGAACCCGGGTCTCTGGCAGTGTGAGGCAGCAGCTCTACCCGCTGCACCACCGTGCCGCCCTCGTTTGCTGGACCTCTCTCGTGTTTGGTCTCACATGTCTCCTTTACTTTGTCCTCTTCTCACTCGAGTGTGCTCTTTATTCTCCAAATTACTTACATCCTTTTTTCCTCCTCCAATCCCTCCATCTTCTTAATAGTTTCCATCCTTCCTTCCATTCATTGTCCACCTCACTACCTTTCCCCTTCACTCTTAAACTGAATACAGGTAAAATCTTGGGTAATCAGTTGATATAAAACAAACACACACACACACACACACACACACGCACACACGTACACACGCGCACACACGCACACGCACACGCACACACGTACACGCACACACACGCACGCACGCACACACGCACGCACACACACACGCACGCACGCACGCATGCACGCACGCACGCACGCACACACACACGCACACACACACACACGCACACACACGCACACACACGCACACACACACGCACACGCACACGCACACACGTACACGCACATGCACACACACACGCACACACACACATACACACAAACACACACACGTACACACACACGCACACGCACACGCACACAACACAATGCACACACACACACACACATGTACGCACACATACACACGTATGCACACACACACATGCACTTGCATACAAACACTTGCACACACACACACGGACACACCACACACACACACACACGCATACGCACAAACTCACACATCACACATGGACACACCACACATACACATACACACACACACTCATATACACAAATACACACATACGCACACGCACACACACGCACATACACACACACACACACACTCATACACACTAACACACATACACACACACATACATACGCACACATACGGGCACGTAGATACACACATGGACACATGCACACTGGCACATACACACATGTGCGCTCACGCACACACACAGACACAAACACGTATACATGCACAGGCATACACAGGCACACACAAGCACAAGCACGCTGGCACATACACACAGACACACACACGCACACACTCACTCACATATATATATACACACACACATATATATGCATTTGTGGCCTGAAAAGTACAAAGTGACTTATTGACAGTTGTCCACTTGCAGAGTTCAGCTGATGAATAAACTAAACGACCTTTGCCCTTGTGGTTTGAGACACCACATAAACTCCTTGATCAGGTTACTGCCATGTAACATGCTGACAGCAGCGCTGTGCCTTCTGTATAATTGCTTGCAGTACTTACAATTCCCTATTTAACTACTTCAGCGCTGACTTAGATTGCACTTTACACAATAATTCATTACATTCTTGGACTGCCACTGTGAAACGTGATTAATTAACTTGTCATGGTTTAGAAAAAGCCGTTCTTGGCTGTTGACTGTTTTGGTGGCGGTCAATTGAGGTCTGTCTGCAATATTAATGGATAATAAAAGAAAAATCATTGCTTATGGAGGTTACAAACCACAGGAATGCTTGGACTTTGTGCTCATTAAGGTGAGGCTTGTCAGAGCTAAATAGTGGAACAATATTCCTTTATTTAGGATATTGTGCATTCAGAATTTCCATGGATTAACTTGGGAATCGCAGACATACAGAACATAGAATATAGAACAGTGCAGCACAGGAACAGGCCCTTCGGCCCACAATGTCTGTGCTGAAAATGATGCCAAGACCAAATCTTATCTGCCTGCACATGATCCATATCCTCCATTCCCTACATATCCATCTGCCTGTTCAAACCCTTGTAAATGCCACTATTGCATCTGCCTCAACCACCAACAGGCACCCGCCACCCTCTGTGTAATAAACTTGATCTGCACCTCTCCTGTAAACTTTTCCCCTCTCACCTTAAAACTACGCCATCTAATATTAGATTTTTTCCACCCTGGGAAAAAGGTTCTGAATATCGACCCTCTCTATGTGCCAATTCTAGGTAAATAACCTACAGATACCCCCTCCCCTCTTTCCCCCCCTTTCTTCTCTGTGCCCCATCTGCATGCGCACCCATCATTCCCACCCCCCCCCCCCCACTCCCTCACTCACCCACAATTTCAAGCCAGAGGATGGAATAGGTTTCATCTATGACCTTTGTCTAACCATCTGCCATTCAACCCCCCACCTACATCTACCTATCACTAGCCAGGCTTTGTCTGAATGCCACCTGTCTTCCAGCTTTCTCCCTCTTACTGCAATCATTCTGAAGAAGGGCCCGGACCCAAAACGTCACCTATCCACATTCTCCAGAGATGATGCCTGATCCGTTGAGTTACTCCAGCACTCTGTGAATTTTCTTGGTCCAAAGAATGGTCCCGACCCAAAACATCACCTATCCACGTTCTCCAGAGATGCTGCCGGGCCTGTTGAGTTACTCCAGCACTCTGTGTCTTTTCTTGGTCTGATGAAGGGTCCTGACCCGAAACGTCACCTATCCATGACCGCCACAGATGACAATAGACAATAGACAATAGACAATAGGTGCAGGAATCGGCCATTCGGCCCTTCGAGCCAGCACCACCATTCAATGTAATTATGGCCGATCATTCCCAATCAGTACCCCGTTTCTGCCTTCTCACCATATCCCCTGACTCTGCTATTTTTAAGAGCCCTATCTAGCTCTCTCTTGAAAGCATCCAGAGAACCTGCCTCCACCGCCCTCTGAGGCAGAGAATTCCACAGACTCACCACTCTCTGTGAGAAAAAGTGTTTCCTCATCTCCGTTCTAAATGGCTTACTCCTTATTCTTAAACTGTGGCCCCTGGTTCTGGACCCCAGATGCTGCTTGACCTGCTGAGTTACTCCAGCACTTTGTGTCTTTTCTTTTCTCGCTGCAATATCTCAGTACATTTGCAGCCGTTAGTTACCTCCTCTGGTTGAGGCTATTCCATTCATGTCTGGTCCACATCATCTCTCACCTTCCACCTGGGTCCTTATTGCAAGGTAGGCAGGAGACTGCTTTCACCCAATGCTGTGGCTGAGACAGACGGAATTCTTCAGGCTGCTATGCGTGATGTGATTATAATCCTGTTCATTAGCAACTCCTGCCTGGTGCTTTTAGCAGAAGCTGTAAACGTGTCCCACCAGACCATACCCAAAGCAGAGTTGGAAATTGTCAACAGAGGAAAAGTTCACAACTCATAGGGTCTGGAGGAAATTTTACCCACAGCATTCCTTCTGCATTTCATAATGCGTTGAATTAGTCGCAGCTTAAGGGCATTTAAAATTAGACAATGATTATAATTTTCGAGCCACGGTTGCCTAACCAATATACCGTTGTGGGTTACAAAGTGGTTGTGGATTTGTGCTCTCAGTCTTTAGTTTAAGCGCTGTAATTCATTCTTTGTTTTTGTAATATTAAGGGTATTAGTTTAATGATGGAGCAGCACTCTGGCCCTGAACTGCATTCAATAGCATGTAATTATTTTAATTCACAGCACAGTTCTCTCCCACTCCTTTGAAAACTCCTTTCCACTCTGCTGTCTTATTTGTGAAAATGCTCGACAGTTACATTTCATGTGTCCTTTGATCTATTTATATTTAAAACCAATTTTATAGCAGGATCGCTCTTTTTAATGAAAAAAACTTAAAATTACATAATAAACTTTTGTGACAGGAGATAATTCCTGGTCATAATTCTTGAAGCAGAATATGGTCACTGATGCTTTGATTAGAATACTGTAAGACTAAAACATATGGACAATGTGAAAAGAGGGTTCATGCAGAGGATGGTGGTAAATGGAACAAGCTGCCAGAGGAGGTAGTTGAGGCACTATAACAACATTTAAAATACATTTGGACAGGTACCTGGATAGGAAAGGTTTAGAGGGATATGGATGAAATTCGGGAAGATAGGACAAGTGTAGATGGGGCACCTTGGTTGGCATGGGCAGGTTGGACTGAAGGACCTGTTTCCGTGCTATATGACTCTATGACTCAATAAGTATCAAGTGAAATGAGCAGGAGTTTAAGAATATACCGTAGACGTCAATGCATGGATGATTGTACTCCATTCAATTACTACAGGCGCTGTCTGTACGGAGTTTACACGTTCTTCCTGTGACCACGTGGGTTTTCTCTGGGTGCACCGGTTTCCTTCCACATTTCAAAGATGTGTAGGTTTGTAGGTTAATTGACCTCTGTAAATTGTCCCCTGTGTGTAGCATTGAACTAGTGTACGGGTGATTGTTGGTCGGCACAGACTCGGTGGGGCGCTGTATGTCTAACATTTGACCCAGTCAAGTTCTGTCTGTGAATCTTCATTGTGCTTCTGTCCTCCGAACCCGCACTTTGTCAAATGCTGTCATTAAGGTTCAGGGCTGTAATATCTGCATCAAAAAGGAAAGGCGTTGATGGCGGCATGCAAGAGATGACACTCAACTGAATGGAATGGAGACAAAGTCACAAAGTGCTGGAGTAGCTCAGCGGGTCAGGCAGCATGTCTGGAGAACATGTCTGGAGAGGTGCCGTTTCGGGTCAGGACCCGTCTTCATTCTGCAGAAGATGGGCTGAGCTTGAAAGATTTTACTGAGGTTGGCTACAGAATAAAATACAAATTCAAAAGGAAAATGGATAGGTGGGATCTTGGGCCAGATGATCAGCCATGATCATATTGAATGGCGGTGCTGGCTCGGAGGGCCTAATGGCCTACTCCTGCACCTATTTTCTATGTTTTATATGTTTCTATGATCCTTATTCAGACTGATTGGAGTGGGGGAGGGTGGGGAGGGTGGGGGGGGGGGGGTACTGGGGGAAGCTGGAAGGGTGGAGGAGACACGAAAAAGCCAGGCGAGTGATAGGTGGATACACTCCAGCTTTCTGCCCCTCACTAGAATCAGTCTGAAGAAGGGAACCGACCCGAAATGTCACCTATCCACATCCCCCAGAGATGCTGTCTATCCCGTTGAGTTATGCCAGCACTTTGTGTCTTTTTTTTTGTAAACCAGCATCTGCAGTTCCTTGTGGCTGCATTCTACAGGGCAAGTCCTGGTACTTTAATTAAGATTAGGGAGCTGATCAACCTGCATGTCTTCTGTTGACTAATTCATGGTAATCCAATGTAAATAACCTACGTGGCAGCTTTGCCAGTCCATAGTGCAGGGATGGAAGTAAAATTCAAAAGTAGACGAGGTGACGAAAGGTTGCTGTATAGATGAAATAACTGTTGGAGATTCCATTTCTGTTGTGAGGACCCAGTTTAAACAAGATAATGACTCTCTTTAAGTAATAAAGGAGTTTTATGTAAGTACATTTACAAGTACGTTACTGGAGAACCCGATGCATATGGCACCCGGGAACTATATTCTGAACTTAATCCCAAGTTAAATTCCTTGCAGACAGCATCCGAGTTCAGGATGGAACCCGGGACTCTGGTACCGACCAGAAAAAGGTACGACTCTTTGGGCGACTACTCACGACATGTCGCGGGGTGACGCTTGCATGGTTGTGAGTGGTTGCCCAAAGAATCCTACCTTTTTCTGGTCGCCGCTGGATTTTCAACATTGGACATTTTCGGCAAGTCACCGAAAAAATCACGTAAGTGGGACAGGCCCTTTAGGTTAAGCTTTACCCGCTGCACCACTGTACTGCTGGTATGATGCAAGCAACATCACAGGTACAGACCCTTCTTCAGTCTGAAACGCCATCTGTCCATTCCTCTCCACAGATGCTGCCTGACCCGCTGAGTTCCTCTGTGTTTTAACGGAGGATTCCAGCGTGTTCCAGTTCCTGGTGTCTCGGTATTTCCGCGGTCTCTCAGTACTCTGCTGGAGCATAACCGGGATTCTTTCATTCATGTTTGCGGAGCAGTAATTGAACCCTCAGCCTTCTGGCTCAGAGTTGAGGGTGCAACCAACTGAGCCACAATTGACAGGCCTTTCCCGAGAGACGGTCACATTTCTCGCCACATGATATACACATGCACAGAGGAAAGACATTATTTTTGGTTATTTCATCCAAGAAACATCCCTTTGTCTAACCAATATATTTTGTTTCCTCGTTTACCCTATATCTTCACTGTAGATGTTAAATGATGCACTGAAAATGTTTACTATTTGGATCCATTTCCCAATGCACTTCAGGTCTAATTTCTTGAGAGACAGAGGAGAAAGGTCCATCGGAACCATGTCTGCTACTGATCTAACCTGGACATACAGCAATTCATACATTACTGCCCGACCATCACAACCTACCTTCCTTCCAACCTACCTTCCATTGACTTCATCTACAGCGCACTGCCTCAGCAATGCCACCATCATAATCAACAACCAGTTTCACCCTGGTCATTCACTCCTCCCCGAGTACCTACGAGCGACTATTAGTGTAATTCTCCGAGTTCGAATCAGGGGAAACTCGGGAGAATGAGCTCGTACAGTGGGACAGACCCATTTATGAGGATGTTGCCAGGGCCTGAGCTATAGGGAGAGGTTGTTCGGCACGGACCTGTAGGGCCGAGATGGCCTGTTTCCGTGCTGTAATTGTTATATGGTTATGGTTGAGCAGGCTACGATGTTATACCTTGAAGTGCAGGAGGATGAGGATGAGATATTTCTATCATGAGAGGGATAGTGTAAATGCATAATCTTTTACCCAGAGTAGGGGAATCAAGAGGACATAAGTTTGAGTTAAGTTTGGGAAGATTTAGTAGGAACCTGAAGGGTGGTAGGTATATGGAAAGAGCTGCCAGAGGATGTAGTTGAGGCAAGGATTATCACAGCATTTAAAAAACATTTGGACAAGTACATGGATAGGAAAGGTTTAGAGGGATATGGGGCTCTATGCGGGAATAGTGCATGTTGGTCGGCACGGACAAGTTGGGCCAAAGGGCCTGTTTTCACGCTGTATAACTATGACTAAATCTAGTGGTGACTTTCATCATCCATGCCTGACTTCACCGAGAGATAGCTCCCGATATATGGGAAAATGTCCATGATTTACCGGGTCTGACCAATGAGCGGTGCAATGAACCTTCTCCTCTATGCTTCAGTGAAAGTGTTGACTAGCATTTGGAGGGTGCGGGGTACGTGGAACCAGCTGCCAGAGGGGGTAGTTGAGGCAGGTATTCTATGTTAGTACCTCTTCTGGAATAGCATTTGGAAGACACTTGGACAGGTACATGAATGGCCTAGTTTATTTTACTTCGGAGTCACGTGAGTGACTACGTGAAGAACCCGTCCAGCACGCATGCGCGACATGAGCGATCACGCAGTGCAACAGCGACGAACGGGAGTACGGGCGCTCCCGCTACAAGCTTGAAGGAATGGACCGTTAGGTAAGTACTTACCCACAGGTTCAAACTCACATCTTTGCTCCTCTTTGTGCACCAGGGGAAACTGGAGCAAAGCAGCACAGAGGGAAACCGCCCCCGTTCGACTTCAGGGAAGGAGCGTTCCGTCAGTGGAGGAGGCGAGAGGCGGCACCTGGACCGCACAGGCTGCGGTCCACAGTCAGGGTACTGAGCCGATGCCCAGTCCACTAAGAGCTGTCTGACCAACAGCAGCGGACTGGAGGGAAATTAAAAAACCGGCCGGTAATCCCTGCATACTCCGACAAGGAAACTCGCTGCCCGAGAACGGCAGAAATGCCGCCCGAAAACGGCAGGCAGCCTCTTGAGCAAAGTTGGCAACCAAACCTCGGGCTGGAGACAGACACGGAAGATGGAACCGGCACTTCAAACTACTGCCCGAGAGCGAGTAAGTGTCTGTTTTCCAAGCCTAGAGAAAGGTCATGGAGTAAAAACTCCAGCGAGACTTGCCTCGGGAGCTGGGGCAAGCTCGCCAAGGGAGCATAACACTCCCGCTCCAGTACACTAACAGCACTGGCCATCTCCCTCATCAGAGGAGATCGATGGCGACCAGGGCTGGGCTGGTCAAGAAGAGGGGTCACTGGCTGAACAACATCGGGAGTATGCTTGAGGTACAGGACCTGGAAGAGCTGCTGTGTGTGAGATACCGCTACGTGGCTACACCACGAGCGAGATGGCTGTTTCAGTCTAAACTGACGGCCAGCTTACTACCTGTCTTTCCAAAAAACCTCTCCAAGACAGGTAGTCATGAGGCGTTGGATTTTATCACGCCTCCCCAAAATTGCATCTACTCAAAGTACCTACCATTATTGGGGGTACATTGAGCAGGGCATTTAAAAACCCAAATATCTTGAATTGCATTTGATACCCCTGACGTCGGCTATCATTTTCGCATGCTCATTCCAGAGGGGCAGGGTAGTATGGCAAAACACCTGACCCTACTGTTCAACACAGTATGCGACCGCAATCTCTGGAAGGAAGTCATAAAACCTGCCCTCAACCTAAAAAATTCACAGGACTGTGAGAACGCCGACCTCACAACCACAGATCCTGCTATCTGGTAAAGTTACCAAATCAAGCCTAAAAATTGGACGAAGTATCCAAGATATTCGGCATCATGAGGGCAGGGCCTGGAATGAGCAAACCACACAAAACCAGACAGCAGTACCTCCACGCATCCACCAGTAGGCGTCTACTTAATGGTACTGGTAAAATCTCGGGGCCAGCATGCCAGTCCCCGTAAGCCTTTTCAGGCCAGGGCCCAGAGCGGGCCCCATGGAAAATGCGCCACCCCCCAACAACACCATCCTGACAGACAAGGAACCAGAAACCGAAGAAATGAACACACCACTAAACAACAGTGGAGGCAGGTGAGTATGGTTCCTACCATCACATAAAGGATGAAGGGTTTGTACTAACAGTGTGTGGGAATCACACCTGGGTTTGGAAGCATGAAGAACTATCACACTTGGTAGTTATATACCAAAAGTATTCAAGGATAAAAATTGAATTAAGAAACTTGCCACCAGTTCAGCATGCACCCCAAAGGGGTTTACCTTCCCACTAAAAAAGAACATGAGGGACTAGCTAACTGGAGGAGATATACAAAGGGGTCATAAAGAAGTCTAATATGAACCTTTGGTACCAAAAAACCCAAAGATGGTGAATGTCGCACCATCATTGACTTAACCACTTGAGTATTTTCACCAGGTTACACACTTTATGGAAAACTTGTAACTGCTAACCGTGGATTTCCTAGGATACTTTATGGTAGACATCGACTTAAAAGATGCATACTATTCAGTACCCATTCATAAAAGATCTTCAGAGATACCACAATTTACCTGGATGAGGTAACTATGGCAGTACAATTTATTGACAATGGCTAAATATGAGCCAAAACTGTTTTCCAAGATATTCAAACCAGCCCTGACACTATTAAGGAACATATCGTCATGGCATGTCTCAATGATATTAACGACAGACAAAACCATGGAAATAGCTAAATCAGCAGCATTAGCTACTAAAACTTATTTAGCCTGGGCTCTGTCATGCAATCCAGATAAATCTACGTTGACACCATCCACAACTATGGACTATCTGGTATTCAATTAACTCTATCCACTCATCTATAACATTGCCAAAAGGAGAGTCAGTGCACTGGCACAACCTGTAACAAATTAATGGTAACAATCAACCAACCATTCAACAAAGTGGCAAGAGTAATTGGGAATTAGTAGCAGCATTACCAGCTACTTAACTTGAACCTTTCCATTAGAGCTAAGGTGCTAGTGTTTAAACAGAATAACCCATATCCAGAACAGGTGGTAAATGGACTAATCTGGAGTCGTCATCACTACAGACACTGGGCATAAAACCTAGTTGGAAATATTGAGTGCGTTCTATGGGTAAAAGCATATTGTTCAGTAGTGCACCATTTTGCACGTTCGTTTATAAATTGACAACATCACAGTGGTGGCATATACCAAACCACATGGGCGGAATAAAAATCGATATCATGTGACAATTTATTTAACAATTGGTAATGGTATGTCGTCAAACATATTTGACCATCAGCAACTTACCTACCAGGTGAGCTAAATACTGTAACAGACATATTAAACCAAAGTATTTGCTGAAATTACAAAGCAATATGGAACACCAGATATCGATTTCCTTGTATTCCAATTGAATCACCACGTACCGATGTATGTCGCATGGAATCAGACATTGAGGCAGCGGCAATGGATACATTCCCGCTGAACTGGGGGGGGGGGGGGGGAATCTAATCTCTATGTTCTCCCCTTTTCTACCTCATCAGTCAGGTACTACGGCCTCATCAGTCCGGTACTACGCAAAATACAGATGGACTCTGCTTCAGGTATTTTGATAGTACCCGACTAACCTACACAGCCATGGTTCCCAGTGGTCCTCGACATGGTCATTAAAACCCCAATGACTTTTTCCCAGTAGCCCAGACTTATTAACTCACCCAGTATCAGGCATAAGCCACCCATGCCACGATAAATTAAACTAATGGGTTGCAGATTTTGAAAAGACCACTGCTGGGCCTGGGTTGCAGAATTGGGAAGACCACTGCTGGGCCTGGATTTGTCAAACAGCACTATCGACACGATGACAGCATCCCATCGCATACCCACAAGGGAACTATACTTGGCGAATATCAAGAAGTGGGAAGATACTGTTCAAATACAGGAACTACATATTCAACTACAACAAAACCTGTACTGGAGTTCCTGGCAGGTCTTCACCACAATGAAGGACTCAGCTACTGCGCCATTAATACAGCCAGAAGTGCTCTGTCAGCCTACTTAACTCAGGCACCAGGACAACAGGCCATAGGGTACCATCCGCTGGTGATCAAATTCAGGAGAGGCATATTCAACTCTAATCCCCCAGACCTAGGTACACCCAAATCTGGGATGTCAGTGTGGTCCTGACGTACCTTAGGGGATGGTCACCAGCCAGGTCCCTCACCCTGGAACAGCCTACCCTGAAGACGGTCATGCTGATGGCCTTGTCTCAGCACAAAGAGTCCAGTTCCTCCATCTACTACGATTGGACAATATGGTTATAACACCAGACCGTGTCTCATTCACCATTCAGGAGCTGGTCAAACAGAGCAGACCAGGAACATCAGGTCAAGTCATGGAATTCCGGGCATACCCACCTGAACCACGGGGTTATGTGTCATGACCCACTTATTGAATTACATCGACACAATAAGAAATCCCCGAGGGAGAGAAAAAGCCTTATGGGTCAGCCACAAGAAACCTCATGGTCGGGTGACGAGCCAAACTATCTCAAATGGCTCAAGCAGGTACTGGGAGCTGCTGGAGTAAATACTAACGTGTATAAATCTTACTCCACCAGGGCAGCATCCACATCGGTGGCTAAGAGGATGGACGTGCCTATGGACCACATCCTGGCTACAGCGGAGTGGTCTAGGGAGTATACGTTCCAAACTTTTTATAACAAGCCGCTGGCAGAACCTGTACCGTTTGCAGAAAAAGTATTAGAATCTGCAAATATATAATTTAAGCCCGGGGGAGCATTTTGGTCTTGTTATTGTTAATAACACCATTATTGTTTTACAAACAGATTCATGGTTGATTACGATAACATACTTCCTCCCTCGAATGACTTCAGCAGCGAGTGAAGTATGAACTGTTACACGGTTTGAAATCACAGAGCTTTAAAATCTTCACGTAGTCACTCACGTGACTCCGAAGTAAAATAGTAAGATTGAACGAGAACTTACCAGTTCGAAGTTTGATCTGTAATTTATGAGGAGTTACGATGAGGGATTACGTGCCCTCCGCTCTCACCCTCAATTATAGAGATCAGCTGGTATTTAAGTTCTCCTTTTCTTTACTATGTTTATTTCAATTATTGTGTCTTCTGTGATTCCACACCGCTGCTTTGAAGTATGTCGCGCATGCGTGCTGGACGGGTTCTTCACATAATCCCTCATCGTAACGCCTCATAAAATACAGATCAAACTTCGAACTGGTAAGTTCTAGTTTAATCTTACTAATTTAGTTTAGTTTAGTTTATTGTCACGTATACCAAGGTACAGTGAAAAAGCTTTTGTTGCGTGCTATCCAGTCAGGAGAAAGATAATACATGATTACAACCATGTAGAGATAGGAATAGGATAGGTTTATGGGGAATATATGGGCCCATGCGGGCAGGTGGGGCTAGTGTAGCTGGGACATCATGGATACGTTGGGCCGAAGGGACTATTTCCATGCAGCATGACTCTATGACTAATGATTTAGAGTTTGGCTTCTGTGCATTCACAACCCTATGCTCAATCTGCATACAGTTCGAATGCTGGGGCAGTAAATATCAGCCTTCTTGGCAATGTCCCAAAGAATAAACCAAGGAAATTCTTAGCCCGTCCATCCAGGAATGTTGAAAGCTGGAAAAATAGTTTACCTGTTTACGTTGGCAATGAGTCAAGAAGAGTTGTAGGCAGAGCAGTCTGAGCTAACACAGCAAGGCTGGTGAAGTCCACACTACCTCCACTGTCATCTTCCAGTAGCCTAATTAGTTTTGACATGTAATACTAACCATGCTTGCGCCAAGGAGAGAATAGATAACATGACTGTATAACACTTTGGTGGTGATGCTGAATAGTTTTTGTTGTAAGTTATCATCAGAATACCTCATGCCTCGCCAACAGTCCGTCTGTCCTTTCCTTCTTTGTGTCTGTTTTGTATGCGTCAAATGTTTGTTTTTTTAGTGCTCTTCAGCTTGTTTTATGTGGAGTGGGTGGGCGGGGAATTGGGCGGGTGGGTGGGGGGGGAGAGCTGGGGGAAACTTTTTCTAACCTCTTACCTTGACGGAGATGCAATTCTTTCCGTATCGTATCTCCATCCGCACTGCGGCCTAACAACGTGGAATTGGCAACCTTTGCTGGAGATTGACGGCAGCTCCATCCCGGGAGTCTGCGGACTTACCATCACGGAGCTCGCGATCCCTGTCGGGGGTCGTATTTGTGGCTCTAACCGTGCGTGCCGGCAGACTTTAACAACCGCGGTCTCTGGTTAGAGACCAAAATCAGGGACTCCAAGCCGCGGGACTTTCGATCGCCCTGACGAGGGAGTTTCGATCGCCTTGATGAGGGAGTTTCAATCATCGGCTGCGGGAGCTTCGATCCCCCCGATTGCGGGGGGGCCGACTGCCCCGACCACGGGAGAATGAAGGAGATTGGACTTTATTGCCTTCCATCACAGTGAGGAGTGCGGGGAATCCACTGTGGTGGATCTTTATGTTAACTTTTATGTAGTTTTGTGTCTTGTTGCTTTTTTTTTGTATGGCTGTATGGTACTGACCTTGAAACCTTGAAACCCTTGATATGTTAATATTAGGTGTAATAAAATATTCAGGTTGGGGGAGATTGACGGAGATGCAATGTAGCTCTAAGTAAAAGAATAAGATATAACTTGTGTTAAGAAATCAGCTTTAAATGCCTGTCATTTTGGACAATACATTGTCACTGTTTACTGTCCCTGACAGTGAGGAGCAAGCGTATTGCTGTTGTATTTTCCTGCACGTTTGCACCCTAACTGACAGTCAAAGCAATAAACATTACGTTTGTTTTACAGGGTGACACGGTGGTGCAGCGGTAGAGCTGCTGCCTAGCAGCGCCAGGGACCCGGTTTCGATGCTGACTACGGGTGCTGTCTGTACGGAGATTGTACGCTCTCCCCATGATCGCGTGGGTTTTCTCCAGGATCTCAGGTTTCCTCCCATACTCCAAAGACGTGCAGGTTTGTTGACTAATTAGCTGGCTATAATTGTAAATTGTCCCTAGCATGTGTAGTGTACTGGGAAGCAGGTCGGGCGCAGACTCGGTGGACCAAAGGGCCTGTTTCCGCACTGTATCTCTAAACTAAACTAAACCTTTCATAATGTAAGAAGGAACTGCAGATGCTGGTTTAAACAGAAGATAGACACAAAAAGCTGGAGTAAAGGGTCTGTCCCACTTTCACGACCTAATGCACAACCTTTTTTACTCGTGGACATTTTTCATCAGGCTAGAAAAACGCCCCGACCTACCTGATGCCACGAGTACCTACGACTAGCATCACAACCTACCTACGATCTACCTACGACCTCCTACGACCTCATGATGACCATGTTGCGCATATGAGTCAAGGGTAAACTCGGCAGAGGTCATTAATTAGGTCGTGAAAGTGGGACAGGCCCTTAACTCAGCGTGTCCCGCAGAGTTACTCCAGCTTTTTGTGTAAACATTTCATAGCCTGAGTTCAGCCTAAAACTTGCATTGTCAGTGAAATCTCATTAATTTTGTAAGAAACGCGGCTGTCACATCATGTACAAATATTACCATGGAAGTGACCAAGGAGTCAGTTTTGTTTTTATCATTCCTGATTTTTCTGGAAAAATAGTAACTCTTCACCAAGTAACTCTTCACTGGTGATCCAGCCTTGATTCAGCATTGCGGACATTAGACTTTGTCTCTGGAACTGATGCCCTTCAAAGCTGAGAACTATATTCTGCACTCTGTATCTTGCCCTAAGCTCTGCCTTTTGTACTTAAGTTTGGCTTGATTGTATCATTGTATGGTATATCTGATCTATTGGGATAGCATGAGAATCAAATTCATTGTTTCATTGTACCTCGGTACATGTGACTATAATAGATCTAAATCTAAAACCTAAACCTAAACCAGCGGCACTTTTTAATTTCAAAAATCAACTTTATTCAGAATTACAAATATATACAAAACAAAAAACAGTGCAAAAATTCTTCATAAACTTTGATGTGGCATCTCATTCAATATCTACTAGAAATCTAAGTCAGTAAGATTGCAAAGTCGGCATTTAGTTGTACAGTGGAACAATGTGTGACTATAATCTCCCATACAATAGAAGTAGACTAAATCAGGACGTTCTAATGTAGAAACAAAGAGCTGCACAAGCTGCTTTATACCAAAGTTTATACAAAGTGCTGGAGTAACTCAGCGGGTCAGGCAGCATCTCTGGGGGAGAAGGATAGCTGACATTTTGGGTCGAGACCCTTCTTCAGACTCAAATTAGGGGGTTGGGAGCAGGGGAAGGGGGTGATAAAAGGCCAGGTTCTAACTCTAGTTCAGTCTATAGTCTTCCTCCCTACACAGTCACGGTGGCGCAGCGGTAGAGTTGCTGCCTTACAGCAAAATGCAGCACCGTAGACCCGGGTTCGATCCCGACTATGGGCGCTGTCTGTACGGAGTTTGTACGTTCTCCCCATGACCTGCGTGGGTTTTCTCTGAGATCTTTGGTTTCCTCCCACACTCCAAATATTACCATGGAAGTGACGAAGGAGTCAGTTTTGTTTTTATCATTCCTGCTTTTTCTGGAAAAATAGTAACTCTTCACCAAGTAACTCTTCACTGGTGATCCAGCCTTGATTCAGCATTGCGGACATTAGACTTTGTCTCTGGAACTGATGCTCTTCAAAGCTGAGAACTATATTCTGCACTCTGTATCTTCCCCTAAGCTCTGCCTTTTGTACTTAAGTTTGTAGGTTAATTGGCTTGATAAATGTAAAAATTGTCCAGTATTAAATTGTCCAACTTCCAGTCTAGTCCCTGGTGGACTCTTCGGAAGGTACAAGGTACAAGGTCTATGCTGTGTTAGTAGAGTTTCATCCTGCAAGGATAGTGTTACTCAGACACAAACTGCTAGCGGAACTTAATGGGTCAGGCGGCATCTCTGGAGAAGAAAGGATGGGTGACGTTTCGGGTCGGGACTGAAAAAGTTGTCCCAACCCGAAACGTCACCCATCCTTTTTCTCCAGAGCTGCTGCCAGACCCGCTGAGTTACGCCAGCACTTTATGTCTATCTTTGGTATAAACCAGCATCTCGGTTCTTTGTTTCTACAAGAAGCGTTAGAATTGGCCTCCAAGAGCCTTTAACAATGAGGAATAAGAACACGGCCAATGCGCCAGCCATTAAGTTCACCTGAGTACTGGCCAACAAGGTTCTACTTGAATTCCTCGTGTTTACTGGGGAAGATTTATTGCCAGAAAGCTGAGTTTGTGAATGGGCCAGTTTCCTAAGGACATGTGTTTGAAGTGAACACATTGACGGTGTTGACAATTGGCATAGACCACAGCACAGCAACTCAGGTATAACATACATGACACCATCGGTGCCTGAATATAGGATCAAGCCTCTTTGAATTTCATTTGATGTTATATTGAGGTGTATCGCTGGAGGAGGTGTAACACAAACTACATCGGAAATGTTCACAAGTGTAGGGGTTCATTGAGGTCCAAAACATGTTCTGACTGAGCCAGCTTAATGTGTCCCTTGTGGAGGAAGGAACCACAGATACTGGTTTACACTGAAGGTAGACACAAAATGCTGGAGCAACTCACTACTGTACATCTACAGTACCCGTTCTCCACTCAGAGTGAGGCCAAAGTAAATTGGAGGAACAGCACCTCATTTTTTCACTTGGGCAGCTTACACCTCAGCGATAGGAATATAGACCACAAACTTCAAGTAACCCTTGCTTCACTGTCTCTACATCCCACCCCCATCCCAGTTCTCCAACTAGTTTGACTGTCCTCCTGACTAAACTTTACTGATTGTAAGCCTCGTTGTCACCTTCCTTTCAGCTAACAATGATCTATTCTACATTTGCCTTCAACTTTGTTCCATTTGATTTATTGTCTTCACACCTTACCCTTCTATATCTCTGTCTCCCTCTCCCCCGACTTTCAGTCTGAAGAAGGGCCTCGACCCGAAAAGTCACCCATTCCTACTATCCTGGAATGCAGTCTGTCCCGCTGAGTTACTCCATCACTTTGTGCCTATCTTTGGAGTTGAGACAGAGCAGCTCTTCACAGGAACAATCAGAAGGTCAGATACCCGCTAGCTCACAGTAGCTCTGCTCCCTCAGTTGCCTCCGTTCATTGGTGTTTCTGTGAGCTCTTTTGTTGATGTTTTGGAGATAATTGGAGATATTTTAATAATGCATTTTATTTATGGGCGTCGTTCAGAACACTCAAGGACACCTTACAGTTAAACATGCAAATTACAAATCTATAAATAAAATGAAGCAAAAACAACATATCCATCAATCTGATAGAAAATGGAGTTACGTAGGATAGGCCAGTCTGAATAGGTGAGTTTTGAGAAGGTTTTAAAGGTGGGGAGAGACTCTATGGTACGGATGAATAGTGGGAGAGTTCCAGAGGCGAGGAGCAGAACGGCTGAAGGCTCTGAACCCCATCATGGACAGCGGGCAGATGGAGTGGAGAGCAGGGAGGAAGAAGTGGATCGGGGAGTTCGGGATGGAGTGTTAGGCTGGAGCAGTTCAGAGAGGTATGGAGGAATGAGATTGTGGAGGGCTTTGAAAGTGAGGAGGGGAATCTTAAAATCAATGCTGTATTGGACAGGGACAGAGCCGGCCTTAAGCCAATTGGACCAATTTCTCCCAATTGGGCCCCGCGCGTAAGGGGGCCCCGCACTAGAGTAATCTACTCTCGGCTCGGGTAGATCTACCCCGGGTGGAGGGGGGAGAGAGGGGTGGAGAGAGAGTAGAGGGGTGGAGGGGAAAGAAAGGGGTAGAGGGGGAGGGGGTGTGAGGGTGAATGGAGAAGGGGGAGAGGAGGAGGTGGGTCGTTCCCTCACGGTTTTGGGGCCAGGCTCCCGCCCCTCCAGTCGCCGTGCTTCACGCACACAGCCCCGGCTCCACCCCTCTCTCTCCCCGGGAAGACGCAGTGAACAATACAGGGATGGCCGGGCCGGGGGTTGGAGCAACGTTTACAAACCTCGGCCTCAGCTCACACCCGTCATACGGACCACGGGATCAGCCCTGCCAACAGCATCTCCCTCCTCTTCTGGACATTCTTAAAGCAAGACAAGGGTAAGGAACGAAGAAGGTAGAGCGGTGGCAACTGGCGCATTAAAGCCGCATGCTGAGGGCCCGACTCATGTATATCCTCCCTCACCTATCTCTTTTCCCTTTTCTCCTTCCCTCTCTCCATCTCCCCTCCTTTCTCCTTCCCTCCTCATTTTCTCCTTCCCTCCCACACACATCAAGTATCAAGTATCCTTTATTGTCATTCAGACCTTTCAGTCTGAACGAAATTTTGTACATCACACACACACAACTAACACACACACAACTAACACACACACACACACAACTAAGTTAGGATGGGGTAGAAGCCCATATGGAAGGATGGTGCTGAAGCCCAAAATGTAATGCCCGGACTGGTTTTTCACCAATGGTTATTGGTTTTCCAGGATTTAGATAATTAAATTACTTTTTTTTCCATTTCACAGTCACTAAAACAAGTGGTATTGTAACTATGTACTTTTCAGAGGTGATCTACGCATTTTGTTTGTTACTTGTAGGCTTACATGTATGCAATTTTATATTAAAATGTAGCTTAGATCTGTTTGGTCTATTAACTCATAGGCACTTTTTTTTTTTTTTTTTTTAATTTATTTTTATTTGAAGTACAGTAAATTACAGTAATACACATCACATATATCTTATTACATTTTGTTGTACCACTTCATTTTTCGAGCTTTAAAAAAGGTAGAAATAAAAGAAGTAAGGAAAGTGAGCAAGAATCGTGAAGGTGCAGGAAAGTGTTGGGAAAAGAAAGCCCCTTAGAGAAGAAGTTAGAGAAGGAAGTAAAAAAAGGAAATAGACCCTAGAAAGAAAAGAAAAAAAAGGAGAAACAATCGCTCTATAGTAACACAAAACTCCGCAAAAAAGGATATACCAACCATGTTTTTTTTTTACCCCCCGTTACCAGATCCTGGTACCATTTATTTTTTAAATTACTATTGCACCTTATGCTTGTAATAGTTCCATAAATGCAGACCACGTCTTTTGGAAGTGGTCTGCTTTGCCTGCTAGGAGGAGTCTCATCTCTTCCAGGTGTAATGTTTCGAACATGTTTGAAATCCACATTTTTATTGTTGGTATTGGAGCGTTTTTCCAGAATTAAGCTTTTTTCCCCATTATTAGCCCGTAATTAAGTAAGTTCTTTTGAAACACGTTTAGTTCGGGGTTACCTTCCGATATTCCAAAAATGATCCATTCTGCTTTTGGTACAAGTTTTAATTTTGTGAAGATTTCAAATATTTAGTTCCAGAATTTTTGGATTTTTATACAAAAAACAAAAGAGTGCGCTATGGTAGCTTCTTGAGACTGACATTTATCACAAGTGGGTGAGACATTGGGGAAAAGTTTATTTATTTTGGTTTTTGAATAATATAGTCTATGTAATGTTTTGAATTGAATTAGAGTATGTCGTACGTTGATCGAACATTTATGCACATATAGTAAGTGTTTATCCCAGCTCTCTTTTGAAATTTTTATAGCTAGTTCTTGTTCCCAGTCTCTTCTAATACCATCAGTTGTAGGTATTTCTATATTTAAAATAATGTTGTATAAGTATGATATTAGATTTGCTGATTCAGCCTTTGTCTACATTGCTTCATCCAGTAAGTCTGGAGGCATGTTATGATAGTCTTTTGTGTCTTTTTTCAGATAGTCACGGATTTGAAGATATTTAAAATATTGATTATTTTTCAAATTATATTTCAGTTGTAGTTGTTGAAATGATAATAATGTTCCCAATTCATACAAGTCTCCGAGCATTTTGATTCCCATTATTTCCCATTGTGTAAATGATTTATCTATAATTGAAGGTTTAAACGACGGATTATTGACTATTGGCATTAAAAGAGATAGATTTCTTAATTTTAGATTCTGTTTTATTTGTTTCCAAGTTCTAATTGTGCTATGTATCGTTGGATTTTTATTGTAATTTTTGTTTTTTTCAGATTCATTGGTGAGAGGAGAGTCGCTCCTGTATTACACGGAGAGCAGTCCTCTCTCTCCATTACAATCCAGTCCACCTGCTGGGCAGAATTGTCCAGCAGGTGAATCATATTTTTAATATTTACTGCCCAATTATAGTACATAAAGTTAGGGAGCGCTAGACCACCCATCTCTTTTAGTTTACTAAGGTGTGCTCTTTGTATTCTGTGGGTTTTATAGTCCCATATAACATTTGTAATGTCTGAGCATAGTCATAGCCACTTTTTAAGCAAACATTTTGATTACTTTCCATTCTTCCATAGAGATATAAAGTCTATAATAGACTTTATTTATATTTCTATGATTCTACAGACCTTGGCTAGGAACCAGGGGCTCATCAAAATATTTCCCAATTGGGCCCCGCACCTCCTAAGGCCGGCCCTGGACAGGGAGCCAGTGCAGGTGTTTGAGGATGGGAGTGATGTGTTTGGTGGATGGGGTTCTGGTGATAATGCAGGCAGCTGAGTTCTGGACCCATTGGAATTGATGGCTGACTTGTGGGGTAAACCAGAGAGGAGAGAGTTACAATAATCAATATGGGAGGTGATGAGGGCGTGGATGAGAGTAGCGGTCCTGTTAGGTGTGAGTGATGGATGAAGATGGTGGATGGTGCATAGGTGGAGGTAAGCAGACCGAGTGAGATTATTGATGTGTTTTTCAAAAGAAAGTGTGCTATCAAGGATGACACCCAGACTCTTGACCTGAGGGGAAGGAGGGACTATGGAATTGTCAATGGTAAGTGAGAAATCGGGACATTTAGATAGGGTGGGTTTGGAGCCAACAAGGAGAATTTCAGTCTTGTCACTGTTGAGTTTGAGGAAGTTATGAGCAAACCAGGTTTTAATTTCCACTAAGCAGTCAGACAGGGAAGAGGGAGGAAGCATGGAAGTGGGTTTGGTGGCCAGGTAGGATTGGGTGTGGCAGTGACATTGAATGTTGTATTTTGGATGATTGCTTTACATTGGACCTCATGGGGACAAACACAACCAGCTTGTGGAGCTGTGGAAGCTGGTGTTTAGCACACAGAACAGTATAGCACAGGAACAGGCCCTTCTGCCCACAATGTCTGTGCCAAACATGATGCCACGGCCAATACTAATCTGCCTGAACACAGACAATATCCCTCCATTACCTGCACACCCATGTGCCTATAAAAAGTATCTTTAAACCACTATCATAGAATATAGAACAGTATAGGAACAGTGTCTGAGTTGAACATGATACGAAGACCATCACTTATCTACCTGCACATAACCGATACCCCCATTCCCTGCATATCCATGTGCCAATTTCAAAGTCTCTTAAAAGCCACTACATAGATAATAGACAATTGGTGCAGGAGTAGGCCATTCAGCCCTTCGAGCCAGCATCGCCATTCAATGTGATCATGGCTGATCATCCACGATCAGTATCCCGTTCCTGCCTTCTCCCCATATCCCTTGACTCCGCTATCTTTATCTAACTCTCTCTTGAAAGCATCCAGAGAATCGGCCTCCACCACCCTCTGAGGCAGAGAATTCCACAGGCTCACAACTCTCTATGTGAAAAAGTATTTCTTCATCTACGATCTAAATGCCTTACCCCTTATTCTTAAACTGTGGCCCCTGGTTCTGAACTCCCCCAACATCGGGAACATGTTTCCTGCCTCTAACGTGTCCAAACCCTTAATAATCTTATATGTTTCAATAAGATCCCCTCTCATTCTTCTAAATTCCAGAGTATACAAGCCCAGCCGCTCCATTCTATCAACATATGACAGTCGTGCCATCCCGGGAATTAACCTTGTGAACCTACGCTGAGCTCCCTCAATAGCAAGAATGTCCTTCCTCAAATTTGGAGACCAAAACTGCACACAATACTCCAGGCGTGGTCTCACTGGGGTCCTGTACAACTGCAGAAGGACCTCTTTGCTCCTATACTCAACTCCTCTTGTTCTGATGGCCAACATGCCATTCGCTTTCTTCACTGCCTGCTGTACCTGCATGCTTGTTTTGCCTCAGCCTCCACCTCCACCACCCCTGGCAGTGCGTTCCAGGCACTCACCACCTTCTGCATAAAAAACCTGCCCCACACATCTCCTTTAAACTTTCCCCCACTCACCTGAAAGCCATGCCCTCTTGCATTTGACATTTCCACCTTGGGATAAAGATGCCTCATAATTGTACATACTTCTATCAGGTCACCCCGCAACCTCCGGCATTCCAGAGAAAACATTCCCAAGTCTGTCCAATCTGGAATGTGCTACCAGGGTGGCATTGTTAGTGGCATTGAGAAGACTTTTGGATAGGCACATGGATATGCAGGGAATGGGGGGGGGGGTGTGGATGATGAGCAGGTAGATAAGTGATGGGCTTGGCATTATGTTGGGAACCGACATTGTGGACCGAATGGCCTGTTCTTGTGTTGGACTGTCCCATGTCCTATGTTAATTGTACCATTCTGTTACAAGAAATAAAGTGGATTTTTCCCATTTTACTACATTATCTTTCATTTTTCAGTGACACACTCACCGTGAAGCCTCTTTACATCCTCCACCTTGGTCACATGTCCAGCAGGCTTAGTATCCCACACCCTAACTCTTTTCTCTCTAAGGAATCCCTTTTCAAATTAACAGTCTAATTCCTGGAAGTTCATGCTGACAGGATTATATTTCACATAATAACAACTTGGAAATAAAATTCCCCCTTTTCTTTGGATTTCATACAAAATGACTTGTCTTAAATGATATTAACAGTCTTATGTATTTTTAGTACCAAGTTCCTTTGTTTCCAGTAAGTTATTCATAACATCGGACTATCTGTGGTTTTGTCTTTCTTTGATTGGTAATTCAGTGGAAAATACAAGTGTGCACTTAATAAGAGTATTTGCAATATTCTTATTATGTAAAGCCGCTGCCTCACCGTGCCAGAGACCTGGTTTTCAATCCTGACTGGGGGCTGTCTGTATGGAGTTTGCACATTCTCCCCGTGACATAGAAACATAGAAACATAGAAAATAGGTGCAGGAGGAGGCCATTCGGCCCTTCGAGCCAGCACCGCCATTCAATGAATCAATCAATCAATCAATCAAGCACTTTATTCATCCCCGAGGGGCAATTTAAAAGGGCGCATTACAGTAGCTTTTTAAAAAAAAAAGAAAGGGACACAATCAACGAAGAGACAAACATTCAAAGCTGCTCTCTGCACCGACCGGTCGACCGCACGTGCAGTGACCCGGCAAGGATTGGGTTGTCAGCAGCGATACAATAATAAAGAACACACAAAATGTAACACAAACATCCACCACAGCATTCATCACTGTGGTGGAAGGCACAAAAATGTGGCCAGTCCTCCTCCATTTCCCCCCCGTGGACAGGACCAGAGTCCAAAGTCAGTCCAGGATCGGCTCTTCCTCACCGGAGACCGCGGCTTTAAGTTGTTGTAGGCTGCAGGCCGGCGGTCGAGATTTAAAGTCCCCGCCGCAGCCAGAAGCACCGTAGACTGCAGGGCCGGCGGTCGAAGCTCCCCTCCAGGGGTGATGGTAGGTCCATGCCGGCCCCGCGGTAGAAGTTGGCCGCGGGCCGGCGGTGGAAGCTTCTTCTTCCCCCGGGTCCCCCACGAGGGATCCCGGGCTGTAGACGCCGCGCCAGCTGGAGATCTGCAGACCACGGCAGCCCCGGGCCAGCGAAACGAAGCGCTCCCCTCCAGCGAGCCCCAGCGAGGGTTCACCCGCTCTACAACGAGAGTCCACGCTGCGCCCGCCGCTGAAGCCCCGGGCACGTCTCCGGGAAAGGCCGCGCCGATCCTTGATGTTAGGCCACGGGGGAGGCGACCTGGAAAAAGTCGCCTCTCCATGGAGGAGGCGACCGAAGCGGTTTCCCCCTCACCCCCCCACACCACCCCCCACACAAGACACACAAAAAAACATTAAATACATACTTTAAAACATACTAAAAAATAAAAAAAATTGAAAAAACTGACACACTGCTGACATGGCTGCTGCCAGAACAGCGCCCCCGGAGTTGAGTTAAGACAGTCTTCATTCATTGTGATCATGGCTGAACGTCCCCTATCAATAACCTGTGCCTGCCTTCTTCCCATATCCCTTGACTCCACTAGTCCCTAGAGCTCTATCTAACTCTCTCTTAAATCCATCCAGTGACTTGGCCTCCACTGCCCTCTGTGGCAGGGAAATCCATAAATTCACAACTCTATGGGTGAAAAGGTTTTTTCTCACCTCAGTCTTAAATGACCTCCCCTTTATTCTAAGAGTGTGGCCCCTGGTTCTGGACTCGCCCAACATTGGGAACATTTTTCCTGCATCTAGCTTGTCCAGTCCTTTTATAATTTTATATGTTTCCATAAGATAACCCCTCATCCTTCTAAACTCCAGTGAATGCAAGCCTAGTCTTTTCAATCTTTCCTCATATGACAGTCCCGCCATCCCAGGGATCAATCTCGTGAACCTACGCTGCACTGCTTCAATCACAAGGATGTCTTTCCTTAAATTAGGAGACCAAAACTGTACACAATACTCCAGATGTGGTCTCACCAGAGCCCTATACAACTGCAGAATAACCTCTTTACTCCTATACTGAAATCCTCTTGTTATGAAGGCCAACATTCCATTAGCTTTCTTCATTGCCTGCTGTGCCTGTAAGCCAACTTTCAGTGACTGGTGTATAAGGACGCCCAGGTCTCGCTGCACCTCCCCCTTACCTAACCTAACCCCATTGAGATAATAATCTGCCCCCTTGTTTTTGCTGCCAAAGTGGATAACCTCACATTTATCTATATTATACTTCATCTGCCACGCATCTGCCCACTCACTCAACCTGTCCAGGTCACCCTGCAACCTCCTAACATCCTCTTCACAGCTCACACTGCCACCCAGCTTTGTGTCATCCGCAAACTTGCTAATGTTGCTCCTAATTCCCTCTTCCAAATCATTAATATATATGGTAAACAGTTGCCGCCCCAACACCAAGCCTTGCGGCACTCTACTCGCCACTGCCTGCCATTCTGAAAAGGACCCGTTCACTCCTAATCTTTGCTTCCTGTCTGCCAACCAATTTTCTATCCATGTCAACACCCTACCCCCAATACCATGTGCTCTAATTTTAGTCACCAGTCTCCCGTGCGGGACCTTATCAAAGGCTTTCTGAAAGTCTAGATACACTACATCCACTGGCACCCCTTCATCCATTTTACTTGTCACATCCTCAAAAAATTCCAGATTAGTCAAGCATGATTTCCCTTTCATAAATCCATGTTGACTTGGACTAATCATTTTACTGCTATCCAAATGCCCCATTATTACCTCTTTAATAATTGACTCCAGCATCTTTTCCACCACCGAAGTCAGGCTAACTGGTCTGTAATTCCCCGTTTTCTCTCTCGCTCCTTTCTTGAAAAGTGGGATAACATTAGTTATCCTCCAATCCACAGGAACTGATCCTGAATCTATTGAACATTGGAAAATGATCACCAATGCATCCACTATTTCTAGAGCCACCTCCCTGAGGACCCTGGGATGTAGACCATCATGTCCAGGGGATTTATCATCCTTCAGTCCCATTAGCCTACCCAATACTATTTCTCGCCTAATGAAAATGTCTTTCAGTTCCTCTACCCCCTTAGATCCTCTGTCCTCCAGTACATCTGCGAGATTGTTTGTGCCTTCCTTAGTGAAGACAGATCCAAAGTACCTATTCAACTCTTCTGCCATTTCCTTGTTGCCCATAATAATTTCACCCATGTCTGCCTTCAAGGGACCCACATTTGACTTTGCTACTCTTTTTCCCTTAACATATCTAAAGAAGCTTTTACTGTCCTTCTTTATATTCCTGGCCAGCTTCCCTTCATAATTCATCTTTTCAGCCCGTATTGCCCGTTTTGTTTCCTTCTGTTGTCCTATGAAAGTTTCCCAATCCCCTGGCTTCCTGCTACTCTTTGCTGTGTTATACACATAACTGTTCTATTAATACAAGACATAATTTAATTCAATTCAAATTATTACATAGACTATATTATTCAAAAACGAGGTTGAATAAATTTTATCCAAACGTCTCTCCCAGATGCGATAAATGTTTGTTTCAAAACGCTAATATAACACATTCATTTGTAGGATGTACAAAGTTGAATACATTTTGGAGTGATATATTTGATATATTTACAAAGCTCTTCAAGTCAAGAATAGAACCCAAAATGGAATGGATTATATTTGGAATAATAGGAGAAGATACCAATTTAAATAAAGACCAAAATGTTTTTTTTAATTATGGGTTAATAATTGGAAAGAAATTGATACTTAAATTTTGGAAAAATACAACCATACCAACTGTTAAAATGTGGATTAGGAATATGATGGACATAGCACGCCTTGAAGAAATGAGACTCCGACTAATAGATAAATATGACCAATTCTTAAGGAGTTGGTCTCCTTTCATCGACTTTTTGGAATCATGTGATGCAGCGGTACCATAAGGATTGCTGATTTCAGTTCATGACGTGGATAGATCTACATCTCCGAATATAGATTTGAAAATTTCTCTTTTAAGGGGCCTTCTCTTCTATTTCTACTTTCCACCTTTCCTTTTTTCTTTTCTTTTTTTCTTTTTATTTTTTATATACACACTTCACGTTTTTCTACTCTCTACCATCTATTTTTCCACTCTTTCCCCTTTCTATTGTTTTCTTTTTCTTGTCTTGCTTACTTCCTTCTCATAACATAAAACTAGAGGTTGTACATGGAATGGATTACGGTATGACATAGTTGGCACCTAAAATTAGGTGCCACTGTATTGTTTTGTATTGTATTAACTTCTAATAAAATAAAAAAAATAAATAAAAAATTTAAAAAAATACATCTTTTCTTTTAGTTTTATTCCATCCCTAACTTCTCTTGTCAGCCACGGTTGCCTCCTACTCCCCCATCTTTCTTCCTTTTTGGAATGAAATGATCCTGCGTCTTCCGGATTATGCCCAGAAATTCCTGCCATTGCTGTTCCATTGTCATTCCTGCTAGGATCCATTTCCAGTCTACCTTGGCCAGCTCCCCTCTCATGTCTTCATAGTCCCCTTTGTTCAACTGCATCACTGCCACTTCCGATTTAACGTTCTCCTTCTCAAATTGCAGATTAAAACCTGCTGGATTTTCTTTGTGTGCGGGTTTGTACGTTAAGTGGCCTCTGTAAATTGCCTCTAATGTATAAGAATTGGATGAGAAAGTGGGATCACTTAGAACTAATGTGAACAGGTGCTCAATGGTTGGCGCGGACTTGATGGGCTGAAGGGCCTGTCTCCATGCTGTATCTCTAAACTAAACTAAAACAATCCATTCCCATTTTTCTCCGTACCAATAGCTGGATGAATTTCTGCCTCTTAGTATTTTACTGTATTAAGCAAATTTTAACCACTTTCCTCAGCACAAATCTGAATATATCTTTAGCCAACTTTCCACCAATTTCCTGAATTTCCAAAATCGAGCCTTGTCTGCTGAAAAAATCATTGGTGCTCTTCCCGATATTTCACCCCCAATTGCTAACATATTAGGAACATCTCCGCCCTCAATTCACCAGAGACAGGAGATTGGACAGAAAGTCATTCTACAGAGAATTTGATCTTCAGAAATAACAGTGGGAATAACAGAAGCATGTACATATATTTGTCATGAAATGCCAGCAATTTTTTGAACGCTGGTTACGCTGGTTATTTGTCTCGGGATCCTTCATCAACTGGAGTAAGAAACGAGATTACAGGCGTAATCCTCTGTCACCCATCCATTCATCGATTTAACATGTAGAGACAAATTATTTAGGTTGGAAGTTACTGCAGATGCTGGTTTAAACCGAAGATTGGCACAAAAAGCTGGAGTAACTCAGAAGGACAGGCAGCATCTCTGGAGAGAAGGAATGGGTGACATTTCAGGTCAAGACCCTTCATCAGACTGGGTGGTTTTGAAGAAGGGTCTCATCCCAAAACGTCATGCATTCCTTCTCTCCAGAGATGCTGCCTGTCCCGCTGAGTTACTCCAGCTTTTTGTGCCTATCTTCGAGTCAAATTATTACTTTCTTTAAAACGAGTGTTTGTGTTGAAGCCCCCGATTAGAGCCAGGGCTTGGGTAATGGGTCTGAACTCGGCAGAGTATACTGGCACGTAGGGGCGGCATTTACCATTATGGAACATAGAACATGGAATTAAGGAGCTACGACCCTGTGCCCAACATGTTGCCCAGACCAACGATGTTGTAGTTGAAAAAAGGACACCGTGTTTAATTTTGTTTGAACCTTGTATGTTTAAATGACAATAAATGGCATTCTATTCTATTCTAAGTGCTGGTGTATCTCAGCAGGTCAAACAGCATCACTGGAGAACATGAATAGGTGACGTATCGGGGCGGGACCCTTCTCCAGTCGGAAGAGGGGTTCCAACCCAAAACATCACCTATCCACATTCTCCAGGGATGCTGCCTGACCCGTTGATTTACTCCAGAACTTTGTGTCTTCATTTGTAAACCAGCATGTTCAGTTCCTTGTTTCTTCATCCTCTGATGTACTCGAGTTTGCCTTGATTTTATTTATGGACAGTATTATCTAATCTGACTGGATAGCATGTAAAACGCTTTCTACTGTACTTCGGTACATTTGACAATAATAAACCTAAATCTAAATTAGGTGATATTTTGGTTTGGGACCCATCTTCAGTCATCGTTAAGGAACAATTGATACAATTAGATAAGAGAGAGTGGTGGTAGTTTCATGAATATGATGATTGTCTAATACACAATTATCTTATCTTAAGGAAAACCGAAGTTAGATCAGATGGTTGGTTCTGATCGGCTGAATTCTGAGAAGCTAAGACGTTGAATAGATCCATGGGGTTAATAAGGTGAATCAGATGCCTATGGCTTATTCTAACTAAAGGTTGAAATGTCAAAGACCAGAGGGTACATACAGCTTTAAGATGAAAGGGGCACAGTTTAAAGGCAAGTTTGTTATAGAGACTGATAGGTGCCAGGAACAGGGGTTGGTGCTGAAGGCAGACACCATGGTGGCACCAATGTAAAGGCTTTGGGATAGGCACATGGATGCAGGAATGGAGAGATATGGATCACATGCAGGCAGATGGGATCACTTTACCTTGGCATCATGTTGACACAGACATGGTGGGCCGAAGGGCCTGTCCCTGTGCTATACTGTTCTATGTTCTATGTAATGTCAGAAAAGTACAGAAATAGGCTATTATGGTGCTATATAACTCCTTCAATAATTGTCAATGGTTTTATTTTAATGAAGTTTTTGTCTGAACCCAGACATAAGGTCTGAAATGTAGCTTAGTTAGCAACACAAAAGGCACTCTGTTCCTTTACATCACAATATAAACTTGTGTAACAGGAGCCTCTTTCTCTCATTGTATTCCCCGGCTGTGATTTTTGATTTAAATATACCTTATCTTTGGTTTAATGGGACATTTCATATGGAAAGGACCATAAAAATGACAGCCACATTATCCTTTGCTTTTACTATTTAAGGCCCAAATCAAAGCAAGAGACCAATAACAAAACTGCAACTTACCGTAATAAAGTTATTCATCAGCGGCCGCAAATCCGCCGTCAGACACAAGCACAAAGTCCTGCTGTGCCTGAACCCTGCTCGATTAACTAACGCATGACAGCATGTCCCACTGTATTTTCAAATAAATAATTATGGGGTCATTCGAAAGTGTAACTGCGTACCTGTCAGTCTTCGGTAATTCACTAACTTGTAATGGTGGGTAAGTGCTGGTTGAAATGTCAGCAGAGGTTTTATCTGAATTTGTGCAGAGCTCCAAAGGCAGCCTCTCTATTTTCCTTCCTTTCCAATGCATGGCAGGATGATAGGGTCATTTCTCCACAGATAAAGGCTGTGGACTGCCCGATTTGCTTAGGTAGTCCAGCATGGCCTCCAACAACTCTCACCAACCTCTACAGATGCGCCGTAGAGAGCATTTTATCGTGATGCACCCAGGCTTGGTTTGGGAACAGCTCCATCAAAGGCCGCACATAATTGCAGAGAATTGTGGACGCAGCCCAGACCATCACACAAACCAACCTGTGTAGGAAGGAACTGCAGATGCTGATTTACATCGAAGATAGACACAAAATATTAGAGTAACTCAGTGGGACAGGCAGCATCTCTGGATAGAAGGAATGGATCGAGACCCTTCTTCAGAAGCCAACACAAACCAAACTTCCCCTCCAGTGATTACATCTATACCTCACGCTGTCTCGGCAAGGCCAGCAGCATAATCAAGGACGAGTCGCACCCTGGCCACTCCCTCTTCTCCCCTCTCCCATCGGGCAAGAGGTACAGAAGTGTGAAAATGCACACCTCCAGATTCAGGGACAGTTTCTTCCTATCTGTTATCAGGCAACTGAATCATCCTATCACCAACTAGAGAGCGGTCCTCAGCTATCATCTACCTCATTGGAGACTCTGAAACAATCTTTAATCAGACTTTACTGGGCTTTAACCTGCACTAAATGCTATTCCATTTATCCTGTATCTGTACACTGTGGACGACTCGATTCATGCGTAGTTTTTCTGCTGACCTGATAGCACGCAACAAAAAGCTTTTCACTGTCCCTCAGTACACATGACAATACACTAAACTAAACTAAGCTAAGCCAAACTAAACTAGAATTAGAACGGGGGAGAGAATGCAGGAGTTACTTGAAATTAGAGAAGTCAACGTTCAATCCGTTGGGGTGTAAGCTGCCCAAGCGAAGTATGAGGTGCTGTTCCTCCAATTTGTGCTGGGCCTCACTCTGACAACGGAGGAGGCCCAGGACAGAATGGTCAGTGTGAGAATGTGAATGTGTCTATTTTCGGTGTAAACCAGTATCTGTAGTTCCTTCCCACATGTGTTGTGTTGTGGAGAGCCTGGTTTTGTGATATTCATTCTACACATGAGATCCATCTTGCGTGAGCCCTCTTGGACAATGGAGTGTGTTCTGTTGACCTCTCCCTGCCATTGGTGAAAGCTAATGCCCCTGTCCCACTTAGGAAACCTGAACGGAAACCTCTGGAGACTTTGTGCCCCACCCAAGGTTTCTGTGCGGTTCCCGGAGGTTCCCGGAGGTTTTTGTCAGTCTCCCTACCTGCTTCCACTACCTGCAACCTCCGGCAACCACCTGCAACCTCTGGGAACCGCACGGAAACCTTGGGTGGGGCCAAAGTCTCCAGAGGTTTCCGTTCAGGTTTCCTAAGTGGGACAGGGGCTTAAGTCCAAGCTCTTTCTTTCCCATCCCACACACTCTTTATCTGCTACGTTCCCCGCTTTGACATGCATCAACACTCGGAGATACTGAGGTTTCCATGGGTTTAAGGTGAGAGGGGAAAGACTGCATAGAAACCTGAGGAAACACTTCTTCACACAGAAGGTGGTGGATGAATGGAACGCGTTGCCAGAAGACCCAGTTAAGGCAGGTGTTAGAGAACATAGAGGAGTACAGCACAGAAACAGGCCCATTGGCCCACTAAGTGTGATGATGAAGGGTCTCGACCCTAATTTCTTTTCTCCGGGGATGCTGCCTGACCCGCTGAATTACTCCAGCATTTTGTGCCTATCCTTTGGCCCACCTTAATGCCAAACATAATGAAAGACTAGCTCTTATCTGCCTGCACATAATCCATATCCCTCCATTCCCTGCGTATCCATGTACCTATCTAATACAATACAATACAATACAATACAATTTATTTGTCATTTGAACCCCAATGAGGTTCAAATGAAATGTTGTTTCTGCAGTCATACACACAAAAAGGAACCAAGACACAACACAATTTACACAAACATCCATCACAGCGCATCTCCTCCTCGCTGTGATGGAAGGCAAAGACTTATCTCTCCCCTGCACTTCCCATTCCCCTCCCGATGTCAGAGTCAATTGTCAATGTCAATTGTCCCGTGGCCATTTACGCCGCGCCAGGTGATGCAAGGCCACGCTCCGGGTCTTGTTGTTGGAGCCCCCGGCGTGCGCTAGCAAAGTCCCGCAGCCATTCCAAGCCGCGCGGGGCGGTGATGTAAGGCCCCGCTTCAGGTACTCTTCAACCCCGCAACTCGGGCGGGTGAAGTCGCCGTTGCGGAAGCCCCGAAAAACGGTCTCCCAGCAGGGACCCGCGGGCTCCCAGTGTTCCTGTCTACCAGACCTGCGGTAAGCCTCCGAATCCCCGGGGTTGGGTCGCAGCAGCGCGCCACCACCGCTCCTCCCGCTCCGAACTCGGCCAGCTCCATGATGGTGAGTAGGTCCGCAGCTCCGTGACTGGAGCCCCAGGTCGTTCCTGCCGGAGGCCGCTCCACGGTGCTAGGCCCCAACGACAACGGAGACCCGACAGAGAAAAAGGTCGGGTTCTCCGTGCAGGGGATAGATTTTTAAAAGTTTCCCCACCCCCCGCCCCCCACACACATACCCACACACATACACAAAAAAAATACTAAAAACTAAATTCAAATCGAGACAAAAAATAATAAAATGACAGACGGACTGCAGAGGCCGCTGCGACGTGAGTCGCGCCGCCCACCGGATCAGTCGCGCCGCCCACCGGATCAGTCGCGCCGCCCACCTAATCGCCTGTTAAATGCCACTATCGCATCTGCCTATAACAACATTTCAAATAAACTTGTACAGGTACATGGATAGGAGAGATTTAGAGGGATAGCGGCCAAATGTGGGCAGGTGGGACTAGTGTGAATGGGGCATCTTGATCGACATGGACAAGTGAAGAATACAGCACTTGGCAGCGTTGGAAGCACAAATAATCCATGAGTTTTGTTGAAATAATAATTGATTGAGATCCAGGGTGTGTTGCAGATTGGATATTAACATGGCCAACCAAGACAAAGCAAAGAATTATCTCAGGCAACAGAATGTTGACTTCCAGTTGCAGAATATGTCAAAAGAAGGAAGAATGAATTTGTATAATATTCAGTCTGACCATGCATTTATAACAGTGGTTCCCAACCTTCCTTTGGCCATGCCCCACCTAATCACCTCTAAAATCCTGATGCCCCCCCCCCCCCCCCCCCCCCCCCCCATGTGGTGATATATAATTCTTATCATTTAAAAAGTGAACTCCGTTTCAGCTGAAGAAACATAAACTACATATGTTTACCTGATGGAAAATCCAAAAAAATAAAAAACGAAAATTTGGACACAGACCTCCTCAGTCGCGCTCAATTGCCCCCCTTACAAATCAAATTGCCCCCCTGTGGGGCGTACGCCCCACGTTGGGAATCACTGATTTATACTAAGCTTGGGTCTGCATTGGGGATAAATGAGCACTGAAACAGTGTCGAGGAGTGTGCATTGAGTGAAAAAAGTTTAACGTTATAAAGAAAGACTACTAGTAGTTAGGAGATGATCTCATCGAGGTATGTGAGTCGTGTACAAGAATTGCAAAGGTATGCAGAGATAACAGTGCAGGTATGCAGAGTTTATAAACAAAACAATGCTATGGAATCAAAACACACTATACAGTAAAAATCTAAAAACACAATGCTTTGTAAAGTATAAGCTCATTTTCAAGGGGCTGAACTGTTATTAAGCAGCTTCTTGAACTTAAAGCGAAGCATGTGCAGAAATAAGCTGAGAGAGTTGAATGTGTTAACGTTTGAGTACTTCTGTGTGTTTCATAAAGCTTTTATTACCTAGATTGTGTTTAATATTAACATTATTCTGGAAAGCAAATTCGAACAATGGTTATAGTTGCAGCTTGATATTATTTTACTACATGAATGAAAGAAATTGGCAGGAAGGAATTTTTTTTTAGTGAATCCAGTAAACAGTAAATGGCCATAATTTTAAAGGCATAGTCATGTTTTGTACCAATGGGAGAATGTTACATTGGTGCCAGAACATGCATTACTGCTAACCATATTTCATGCCTCTGGCTTCAGCACCACTTTAGTGTTAGAGTGGGATACCTTTCAATTCTCTTAAATGAATTGCTGAATCGAAAACAGTGCAAGATAAAATGCAAAAGGGAAATAGTAAAAACATTTACATGGTTTAAAGTTTTGAATAAAGTTTTACAGTAGCAAACCGAAGTGTTGAACTTTGCAGAATCGGTTGCTGCTCAGAGTTGTAACATTAATAAAATGTACATACTTGCTTCATAATAGGTTTGACAGCAATCTTCATTCAAGCAATAAAAATGTTTGAGATTTCAGAATGTCTAAGTATCTATTTAGCCCTGTCATTATTAATGGTTCGGGTAATGTGCGCCTAAACTACAAGTGAACTATCTGTCCCTTCCTTAAGTGTAGTAAATATTGCGAGTTTATTTTTATAAAAGAAATAAAGTGATCTAATGGAGGACTTTCCATGCCTCTCTGCAACTGTTCTATTGTCATGTGCATGTGGGATTCATTAGCAACTAGCCCTAGGCGCCATTGGTCCTGTGCCTAAGCTAGCAGTGAATCAGTTTATGGAGATCATATGGCAGTGAAACAAAGCTTGAAAGAAAGAACTCCAAGAACCATATTTGATGAATTTCCTAAGATTTGAGTCTGGGTTTACTCTTTCCTGTAGTGGAACAGACACCCCAGTCCACACGCGCCCAACTTGGATGAACGACAGTGAGACCCAATTAAACTACAATATAGGCACTGTTTTTGCACTTCTCATGTTGCATTTCCTATCAGGAAAACGACCCCTGTAAATGATCCAAATGTGGGCAGGAAAACCACACAGAGTGAAGGTTGCCTTTGTCATTAGCAATTAACGTAACCGCCGCGACTGGAGAGAGGCACTGGAGCAGCCCTGGTGGATTGGGGTGAAGTTAGCACGGGTTGAGTTATAAGCAGGGAGAGAAAAAACACAAAGTGAGCTGCACAAATAAATCATGTGCGTGGGTCTGTCGAGGGGATTGTGTTCTGTGTTGAAGAGTATTCTCATCAAAGCATTTAAATGTTACGTTTGAAAACACATAACTCCAGATTCAGGGACAGTTTCTTCCCAGCTGTTATCAGGAAACTGAACAGTTCTCTCGTCAACTAGAGTGCGGTCCTGACCTCCCATCCACCTCATGGGAGACCTCTGAACTATTTTTAATCGAACTTTATCAGACTTCAATGTTATATGTTGAACTAAATGTTGCACCTTTTATCCTTTATCTGTGCCCTGTGGACAGCTTGATTGCATTCCTGTATAGTCTTTCCTTTGAGTGGATAGCATGCAAACAAAAGCTTTGCACTGTACCTCGATACACATGACAATAATGAACTAGAGTATACAAACAAATCTAACTAATTCGCATTTTAATCCATTTTGCAATCTACTCTGAGAAAGCTTTTTAAAAAAGATGCAAGGTGCTGCAGTAACACAGCAGATCAGGCACCTCCAGCACTTTGTCTCTTTATTTGTAAACCAGCATCTGCAGTTCCCTGTTTCTACTGTCTGAGAAATTGTTTGATAGATTTGTCCTGATTGGTATAAATGCCAGTTTTCAGTAACACGACCAGAATGTCATCAAGTTGTTTAAAACACTTTAATTCTGTTTTATCGTTTACATATTTTGGAGCGGGTGGAAATAGGTCCCATCTGTAGGTTATACAAGATTAAAGGAAGCACGAGGGGCTATTTAGATAGGCTGCTTCCAAATGCTTTAGAGTTCACGATGTTGGCTACAGTGAGCCGGGCTTCGGGCAAGGCTTTATTTTCTTTCACTTTGTCCAAAGAAAGCTGAGCACTTACCTCGGGAAATCAAAGTCGATGGTGGAGTACCTGGTCTGGAGAAGTGCCCACAAGCCCCAGGACAAGTGTGAAGCCTAAACACAACAGAAAGAAAAATCATCAATATTGCACTTCAAGTTTATTTTTTAAAAATCACAAATTTGTGTCAGTATTTGTAAGTCAGCAAAACCATATTCAAAGCTACCATCGGGCAAATTTTAGTTTTGGAATCACACTAGTTCTGCCTTATCCCACTTTCTCATCTAATTGTCCCTAGTGTGTGGGATAGTGCTAGTGTCCCAACTTTTCCCAACTTGACGCCATTTAGACAGTAATCTGCCTTCCTGTTTTTTGCTACCAAAGTGGATAACTTCACATGTATCCGCATTAAACTTCATCTGCCATGCATCTGCCCACTCCCCCAACCTGTCCAAGTCACCCTGCATTCTCATAGCATTCTCCTCACAGTTCACACTGCCACCCAGCTTTGTGTCATCTGCAAATTTGCTAATGTTACTTTGAAATCCTTCATCCAAATCATTGATGTATATTGTAAATAGCTGCGGTCCCAGCACCGAGCCTTGCGGCACCCCACTAGTCACTGCCTGCCATTCTGAAAGGGACCCATTAGGGTGTAAAGGGCCAGCACCCCGCCCAAAAAAAAAAAGAGTGTTCTTGTGTCAAGGCGGCAAATTAACAAAAGAAAAATGTTACAGTGCCATGGCCTCTGTAATGGTGAAGCTAGATTACATTTCACTTTGCATCTGAATTCAATCACACCCTACCACTTACTGAATAAAGTCGCAACTAAAGTATTATTAGATGGTGAAGAAATTACAACTCTCCTGTGTGCTTTTAAGTCGGCATTCTTGGTTAAAAAGAATGTCCTGGGAAAAGGATTATATTGGGAATGAGGTTGGAGGAGGTCAACCAGAAATTCTTGAGTTCCTTGTGTTACTGTTTGGTTAGATTGCAGGGAGAAAGCAAATCTCAACGTCACATAGACTCATCGAGTCATACAGCGTGGAAACAGGCCCTTCAGCCCAACTTACCCAAGCCAACCCACATGACCCACACTAGTCCCATCTGCCTATGTTTGGCCCATATCCCTCTAAACCTATCCCATCCATCTGCCTATTCATATGTGTTTTAATGTTGTGATAGTACCTGTCTCAACTACCTCCTCTGGCATCCATATATCATCACTCTCTGTGTACAGAAATTGCCCTTCAGGTTCCTATATAATCTTTACCCTCTCACCTTAAACCCATGTTCTCTGGTTCTTGGTTCCCGTACTCTATGTAAAAGACTGCTTTTACTTCATCTGTTCCTCCTCATGATCGTATACACCTCTATGAGATCACATCCATTCTCCTGCGCACCAAGGAATAAAGTTCTTGCTTGCCCAACCTCTCCCTGTAACTCAGGTCCTTGAATCCTGGCAACAACCTCATAAATCCTTGATGCACCCTTTGCAGCTAAAAAAACATATTTCCTATAACAGGGGACAAAAACAGAACACAATACTCCAAATGCGGTCTCACCAATGTCTTGCACAACTGTAACAATTCCAACTTCTACACAAAATATCCTGACTGATATCCCTCTCCTCTCCACAGGTGGTGTAACAGGTAAAAAAACACAATGGTTGTTTTGTCCAAAATGCTTGGCAGAGTTCACTGTTTTTCTTGTTTCTTTTGGGTATGAGGGCAAAGCCTGACTCCCTCCGTCCAACTACAACTGGGCACGAATGCGACTTAACTCCTGATGATTGTCTCGCTTCCCTGTTTAAATCATAGAACATTGTGTGCAGTTTGGGTCTCCAAATTGGAGGAAGGACATTCTTGCTATTGAGGGAGTGCCGCGTAGGTTCACGAGGTTAATTCCTGGGATGACAGGACTGTTGATAGAATGGAGTGACTGGGCTTGTACACTCTGGAATTTAGAAGGATGAGAGGGCATCTTATTGAAACATATAAGATTATTAAGGGTTTGGACATGCTAGAGGCAGGAAACATGTTCCCGATGTTGGGGGAGTCCAGAACCAGGGGCCACATTTTAAGAATAAAAGTTAAGCCATTTTGAAGATGAGGAAAAACTTTTTCACACAGAGGATTGTGAATCTGTGGAATTCTCTGCCTCAGAAGACAGTGGAGGCCAATTCTCTGGATGCTTTCAAGAGAGAGTTAGATAGAGCTCTTAAAGATAGCCTGGAATGGTGTACTGATTGTGGATGATCAGCCATGATCACAGTGAATGGTGGTGCTGGCTCGAAGGGCCGAATGGCCTACTCCTGCACCTATTATCTATTGCATACAGCACGGGAACAGGCCCTTCGGCCCACAAAGTTCATGCTGAACATGATACCATGTTAAACTAATCTCTTCTACCTGCATGTGATCCATATTCCTCCATTCGCTGCATATCCATGTGCGTATCAAAAATCCTCTTAAATGCTACTATCATATCTGCTTCCACTACCATCTCCGGTAGTGCGATCCAGGTCCCCACCACACTCGTGTAAGCTCAAACATGTCCCACACATCTCCTTTACATTGGCCCCTCTCACCTTAAAGCTATGCCCTCTAGTCTTTGACATTCCCACCCCTGGAAAGAAGGTTCTGACTGTCTACCTCTCTAAGTTGCTCATCCTTTTGTTTACTTCCGTCTTCTCTCCCCTCAGCCTTTGACTCTCCATCGAAAACAATCCAAGATTGATCAAAGCGGGAGGCAAAGCGATCAATAGAAATGAGGAACATTCTTGTGGTGACCCCTCTGTGCTGATCATATCTCCACAGGTTGCTTGCTCTGTCAAAGAGACAAACCCAGGCAATTGGATAAGTCTTGGGCAGTGCTAATTGCATTTTGTGCTTCTTTCTGGAAGGTGTTTATGAAAATAATTTTCAAAAGCTAATCTTTAGATCAGTCCATGAAAAATCCAATAATCGCTGCTCATGTCTACCTCTCCCAATCCGTAAATTAAATTTGCTCATAATCTGGCCATCTCCATTTCTGCTCAGTTTTCATGTTATTGTGGATTTTCAAGAACCAGTCTCACTCTTCTCCCCTCTCCCATCAGGCTAAAGGTACAGAAGTGTGAAAACGCACACCTCCAGATTCAGGGACAGTTTCTTCCCAGCTGTTATCAGGCAACTGAACCATCCTCTCACCAACTAGAGTGTGATCCTGATGTCCCATCTACCTCATTGGAGACATTTGGAGATTAAATACATCTTTAATCAGACTCTATCAGACTTCAATGTTATACCTTTGCACTAAATTTACTCCTTATCCTTTATCTGTGCTCTGTGGCCGGATTGATTGGATTCACGTTTAATCTTTTCTTTGACACAAACAATAGCTTTGCATGTACCTCGGTAAACTAAACTAAATTGAAACTTTCTTTTTTCCTTTTTCCAGTATATCATTGTGAGAAATCAGTTCATCAAAACATTACAAATTTCATTTCATAATACATTTTAAGAAAGCTAATCTTTTCATAGGAGCATTGCTTCAAAAATTGCAATCATTTTTTTTAATGCATTGCCTTCAGAAAATGCTAGAAATGCGTTTCAGTCTATGCTTCAAAGGAAAGATCAGAACAGTTATTTAAGGGTGGGATCCTTCACCAAAAATCCTACTCAATGCAATTACCTTTTTTTCAAAAACTGATCAGCAGGCGAATCAACAACAGCAACTTCTGTTTTCGATTTCAATTCCCAACAGTTATGGTTTGCTTTTCACGTCTATATTTTCTTTGTGCAGAGTTAGCCAAGTCCGATAGAGCTTTTGTACCTCAGTCAAGCTGTGTTGGCTCTGTGTCTAAGGCCAAGTGAAGCGCTGTTTTGCATGGGCTTGCCTGGTATTCAAGTACAAAAGGAAACAGGGCATCTCATGAAGGCACAATCGAGAGCACTGCTATAGGGTGAGATCTGGAGAGATTCGCCACGCACTACTGTTGTATTCGACAGCAGTACCCTGATATGAATCTACTTCCAATAAGATAGACAAAATTGCTGGAAAAACTCAGCGGGTGCAGCAGCATCTATGGAGCGAGGGAAATAGGCAACGTTTCGGCCCGAAACGTTGCCTATTTCTCTTGCTCCATAGATGCTGCTGCACCCGCTGAGTTTCTCCAGCATTTTTGTCTACCTTCGATTTTCCAGCATCTGCAGTTCCTTCGTAAATACTTCCAACAAGAGTTTGGAAGCCAACTAGGTAACATTCAGGGGAAAGATTTAACAAGAACCTGAGGGGTACATTTTTTACATAATGGGTGGCTGGTGTAAGGAACAAGCTGCCGGAGGATGTAGTTGGGGCAGGTACTATCACAATGTTTAAGAAGCATAGAGATAGTTACATGGATAGGATAGCTGTAGAGGGATATGGGCCAAACATGGGCAAGTGGAACTAGGGCAGGTTGGTCGGTGTGGGCAAGTTTTGCTGAGGAGCCAGTTTCCATGCTGTATGTCTCTATAAATACAAACAGAGTACAGTACAATCAAACCAAATACAAGTACGAAGGGTTGAACGAAGAGAAATATACCAGAGTGCAGAATGTGGTTCTCAGCATTGTAGTGTAGCAGTTCCAGAGGAAAAAGTCCAATGTCCACAATGAGGTAGGTTGGAAGATCAGCACTATACTCTAGCTTATGGGAGGATGTTCAGAAGCCTGATAACAGAGGGAATGAAGGTGTTCCTAAATCTGGTGGTGCAGGATTTCAAGCTCCTGTATCTTCTGCCTGACAGGAGTGGGGAGGAGGAATGACCGGGTTTGGAGAGCTCCTTGATTATGTTGGCTGCTTGATTAGATTGATTGAAATATACAGCAGAGAAACAAGCCATTCGGCCCATCAAGTCCACGCAAAAATATATATTTTTCCAATTAATCCACACGTCTCTGGGATGTGGGAAGAAAGCAGAGCACCCGGAGGAAACCTCACACAGTCACGGAAAGAATGTGCAAACTCCACAAAGACAGCACCTGAGGTCAGGATGGAACCTGGATGCTGTGAGGCAGCAGCTCTATCAGCTGTGCCACTGTGACTTTGACATTTCAATGATGTATAACATTGCTAGTTTTGCCCCAAAACAGTCTAGAGACAAGTTAAAACAGTACGCATTTTACAAGGTACAAACATGCAGATACAAATTGTGGAAAGTTTTCACTGCGAAATCTAAATAAAGAATTGAACACTGCACATTTTGGCACAACACTGACTTGCCACTGGAGTAAGTGAGGGTTAATCTGTACAAAGTATTTAAATCCTCCCACATACAGTATGTTCCATATTTATTCTAAACACAGCGGCAATTAAGAGCTGCTTTTATCTTTCTCATGTTTCAAATGCAAATTCTGGGATCCTGATTATTTCTAAATTTGCTGTTATTGCCATTTAGTCTATTTTCTGGCTGTAGGTACATGAACAGAGTCCATGAGATGATTAGACAAGCTGCACACACAGGGGAGGATAGATAACATTTAGTGTAGGAAGGAACTGCAGATGCCGGTTTACACCAAAGATAGACACAAAATGCTGGAGTAACTGAGCGGGACAGGTAGCATCACTAGATAGAATTCCTTCTATCCCCCGACTCTCGGTCTGAAGAAGGGTTTCGACCAGAAACGTCACCCATTCCTTCTCTCCAGTCTCTCCAACCTGTCCCGCTGAGTTACTCCAGCATTTTGTGTCTATCTTCTGGATTACATTCAGATTGTGATCAGAGGGGAAAGCTGAGGCCCAGCATAAGGAAGCAGCACATTCACCATTTTAGACACTTGAATGGCAGAGAGTTGTGGAGGTAGCCCAGACCATCGAACGGAATAGCCACGAATACCCCACCATTGACCCCATCCACACTTCACCTTGCCTTGGGAAAGCAGCCAACATATTGAAAGACCTGCCCCACCCCGGTCATTCTTTCTTCTCCCTGCTCCCAGATCGCTGTGGAGGTCGTCAATGGATATTTTGAAGGCAGAGGCAGATAGATTCCTAATTAGTACGGGTGTCGGGGGTTATGGGGAGAAGGCAGAAGAATAGGGTTAGGAGGGAGAGATAGATCAGCCATAATTGCATGGCGGAGTAGACGATGGGTCGAATGGCCTAATTCTGCTCCTAACACTTATGACCTTATGAAATGTCAGGCAGAAGGTACAGAAGCTTGAAAGCGCACACCACCAGACTCAGGAACAGCTTTGCTGGTCCTTACATAAGCTAGGGTAGAGTCCCAATCTTCCAACCTACCTCATTGTGGACATTGGACTTTTTTTCTAGAACAGTTACCGTACAATGCGGAGAAACTATATTCTACACTCTGGTATTTCTTTCTTCGTTCAACCTATTGTGCTTATATTTGCTTTCATTGCATTCATGTATAGTATTATCTGGATGGCATGCAAACAAATGCTTTTCACTGTACCTCACTACACGTGACACTAATACACCTATCCCTAATTTAATTGGAGAATTCTACGTTCATACCGTCGGATGGGCAGATGGTTGGAACAAAGGCAAGAGTTTAAAACAGAAGGGGTGAGACAAAAGGATGGAAGAGCTGCGAATTGTGAAGCCAGAGGAAAGAATGTGGGTGTAGGGGAGGGGGAGAATCCAGGACGTGCACAGGAAGGGATGGGGAAAGGAAGGGGGGACAGTGTAGGGGAGAGGGGGTTGTTAGAGGTTAGCTTTTAGCTTTTAGCTAACCTTAGGTTACCCAATATTGGAGAATTCTATGTACCCAAGTGGAATGTGAGGCGTTGTGTCTCCTACGCAAATTCGAAGTAGGGTTTAAAAGGGGAGAAACACAAAATGGCTGGTTATGTTCTAGATTTAAATAAAGATAACTTCAACGCACTGAGGCAAATGTTGACAACAGTAATCTGAGCGAATCTGTTTGTAAAGAATGACAGAAGACCAGTGGGAGGTATTCAAAAAATGTGATACAGAGCGAGTTTATACCCTGAGGGAACTAACGTCAACTTGTATTAAAGCTATGGTTGGGTAAACGTGGAGGGGGTAGTTTCAAAGATAAGCCAAAGGTAAAATACAAATCCCAATATACTGTAGATCCTGACAACTAGAACAACATAGAACAGCAAAAGATTTCAAAGTGGATAAGAATTGCATAAAGATATAAAAATTGATCTCAACAAGGAATATTATATTGGCTTTACCTTGCACTAAACGTTAATTCCTTTATCATGTACACTGTAATGGCTCGATTGTAATCATGTATTGTCTTTTCGCTGACTGGATAGCTTGCAACAAAAGCTTTTCACTGTACCTTGGTACATCTGAGAATAAACTAAACTGAGCTGAACATACATGCTTTGTGTAATAGTGTTATGAATGTTCACAGTGATGGTGTGTGTTACCATTAGGGGAAAGGGGAAGATGCTGAATATTTGCTATGCTTTGGTATTTAAAATGGATATAAATGTTCGCAGGCTAAACAATCGAGGAAACTGCTGTTCAATCAGGCAAGGGAACCCAATAAAAAGCAGGGTCTCGACCCGAAACGTCACCCGTTCCTTCTTTCCAGAGATGCTGCCTGACCCGCTGAGTTACTGTGTTTATTCGTCACTTAAGTGAAATTCATTTCACTTGCACTTTATGTGCAAGTGACGAATAAAACATAGAAACATAGAAAATAGGTGCAGGAGTAGGCCATTCGAGCCTGCACCGCCATTCAATATGACCATGGCTGATCATCCAACTCAGTATCCTGTACCTGCCTTCTCTCCATACCCCCTGATCCCATTAGCCACAAGGGCCACATCTAACTCCCTCTTAAATATAGCCAATGAACTGGCCTCAACTACCTTCTGTGGAAGAGAATTCCACAGATTCACCACTCTCTGTGTAAAAAACTGATATAGAAGGAGTTTGTGAAGGTTTGGCCTGGTGTATTTTTGTTGAAGAAGCAGCAATGTGCATCTTATCATGTGTCTGTACACTGTGAATGGCTCGATTGTAATCATGTATTGACAAGTAGAGTAGAGAATTGTAGAGTAGGGAACAAGTAGAGATCATTTAAGAGATTATTGGATTGGCACATGGACATGCAAGAATGGAGGGATATGGGTCATGCGGAGATATATATGAGGGTCTTGGCATCATGCTTGGTACAGGCATTGTATGCCAAAGGGCTTGTTCATGTGCTGCACTGTTCTATGTTCTATTTGCAGGAACACCTCGGAAAAAAGAGTGCCAGATAAAGTTGAAGGACACCCAATTAGACCATGGAACAGTACAGCATAGGCTTGTACTGTATATAGGAATATAGGCTTGTATTCACTGGAGTTTAGAAGAATGAGGGGGGATCTTATGGAAACATATAAAATTATAAAAGGACTGGGCAAGCTAGATGCAGGAAAAATGTTCCCAATGTTGGGCGAGTCCAGAACCAGGGGCCACAGTCTTAGAATAAAGGGGAGGTCATTTAAGACTGAGGTGAGAAAAAACTTTTTCACCCAGAGAGTTGTGAATTTATGGAATTTACTGCCACAGAGGGCTGTGGAGGCCAAGTCACTGGATGGATTTAAGAGAGAGTTAGATATAGGTCTAGGGGCTAGTGGAGTCAAGGGATATGGGGAGAAAGCAGGCACGGGGTACTGATTGGAGATGATCAGCCATGATCACAATGAATGGCGGTGCTGGCTTGAAGGGCCGAATGGCCTCCTCCTGCACCTATTTTCTATGTTTCTATGTAGCACAGGAACAGGCCATTCGGCCCACAATGTCCATGCCGGCCTTGATGCCAAGTTAAACTAATCTCCTCTGCCTGCATGAAATGCATCTCCCTCCATTACAAGCATTTGGAACATAGAACATAATTGAATTCTAATTTAGTGAAGGGCTAAACGTGGACCGCTAGTTGGCTTACTCTTGTTCTCAAACGGATGGCATGCTGGGATAATAATCACGATTCTGTTTCGCAAATATTTATTGGCCTGATTTTTATTAAAAAGGCTTAAAAGCTGCTGCAAGATAAGATAAATATATTTGAGAGTTGCTGGGAATATAATGTCAGGAACTAAATAAGGAAAGGTTGAACATCTCACAGCTTTTAAATTCTGAGAAAAAGTTTTGAAAAGGTTTTGGGCCTTCCTTTTAAAAAAAACTGAAAGAAAAAAACAATTTTATTCTATGGTTTTTGAAAATTCTGGAAAAAATGAGTTTGCCACCACAATATAAATCTGTAAAAAATTACTCCATGCGGAGTGTTCGTGGTGGTTTTGTTGCATATGGCTGTTTTAAAATGCACTTCATCATCATTTACTTGTAATTTAAGGCAACTGGCTTGAAAATCAAGGGGGGCCCACAAAACAATTCCATACATTGTACGCTGGGTGAAGAAGGAAAAAAATACCACAGAATGGAACAAACCGTGGCACAGCATTCCAAAAAAAAAAGGAAAATTGTTCCTCAGACCAGATTATTACTTGTGGCTGATTTGAACTTTCAGCACAACATTTCTACTGTGCTTCAGCGAGACCAAAATGTTATAGAGAGAAACATAGCATTTATGTAGAAACATTCAATTAAAATAGCACAAAGGCTAAAAGCTACAACCGACCTATTAACTAACTTCCAGCACATGTATGAAGTGTCAGTCACGGCAGGAAATGAAGTCCTTAATGCAACTGAAGACTTTAAATTGCCATTCTTTTATGGGGATTAAATGGACTTAATTCATCATTTTGCCCTGAAGTCAAGTCGGGTCAAGTTGAGTTTATTGTCATGACAGGTACAGGTACAATGAAAATCTTGCTCGTAGCAGCTACACAGGCACACAGACTGAGACACACACGCAAAAAACATCACACGTAAGTTATGCGAGACAACGGAACGACAAAAGACTGTGCAAGAACAAGACATTCACGGGAAACGCAATTAGAAAACAAGCACAAAAGATGGGGCAGTCCGAAGAAGGGTCTTGACCATCCATTTTCTCCAGAGATGCTGCCGAACCCGCTGAGGTACTCCAGCACTTTGTATATATCTTTGGTCTAAACCAGCATCTATAGTTTATTTTTATTACACAAGAGATGGGGTGTAGCAACAAGGAGCTGCAGATGCCGGTTAATACATGAAAGGACACAAAGTGCTGGAGTACCAGCAGGTCAGGCAGCTTTAGGGTCAGGTATAACCAAAACCGATACTGTCCATGTTCTCCAGAGATGCTGCCTGACCCGCTGGATTATTCCAGCACTGTGTGTCCTTTCATATGACGTGGCCCTAGTGTTTCGTAGCTGAGATAGGATTAGGGTTGTGTGGGTCGGTTGAATAAATTGGTGGTTGCAGGAAAGTAACAGTTCCTGAACCCGGTGGGGTGGGGCATCAGGCTTGTATACCCTCCTGAAGGATGGTAAGAGTGAGAAAAGACATATCCCGGATGGGGGGTGCACTAACTGACAGATGCTGCCATTTTGAGATGCTTTTGATAGTGTGCCCGGGATGGACCGCACTGAGTCCACCACCACTTGCAGACTATTTCTCCCTGCCTCTTGGCTTCCTTCCTCTGGCTTCACAATTCACAACTCTTCAATCCTCATCTTCTGTTTTTTTAAATCTCCGGCCTGTGTCCAACCATCTGCCTATCAAACCCCCCCCCCCCCCCTTCCCTGTACGCACCTATTACCTGCCGCTTTTGTCCCGGCCCTCCTCTCCTCTAGCTTTCCTTCCCCTACCCCCGCCTACAATCACTGAAGGGATCTGACCCAAAACATCACCTATCCATGTTCTCCAGAGATGCTGTCTGACCCGCTGAGTTCTTCCTGCACTTTGTGTCTTTTTTTGTAAATCAGCACCTGCATTTCCTTGCACCTTCTTTGAATCCCACCAACCAGTTAAGAGTGTTTTAATACAAACAATTAAATAAATTTGTACTATTAACCAGCATCTGCTGTTCCTTGTTTCTACTATTTGCAGCCACATGTGCTGAATTAAATCGAGCAATAAAAACCGAAAAGGCTTCAGCGTCTGACAAGAGAAAGGTTTCAATGGCAGGCAGACGAATCAAGATTTTCAGGAGGATTATATGCACTACACGCTTGGCAATGGGACATTTCTTCAGATCTGACATTGTGTCAACCTGTCCTTTCCACTCAGATCACTGAAGGATATTCTATCCAGTCCCAAAAGTTATTATTTTAGATTGAGACGTTGTTTAAATACAGCTATAGAATATGACAATGATCATTTATTAATTTCAATTGCATTTGAGAAGTTATTAAGATACCGATCTGATTTTGACAGTCAGAACTTTGTTTCCCCATAGTGAAATGACAAAGACTAAAATGCATGGGTTTAAGGTGAGTGTAGCAAAGTTTAAAGGAGGTGTGCAGGCAAGTTTTTTTACACAGAGGGTGGTGGGTGCCTGGAATGTGCTACCAAGGGGGTGGTGGTGGAGGCAGATACGATAGCGGTGTTAAGGGCCTGTCCCACTTGGGCGACCTAATCCGCGAGTCCAGAAGAGTGCCTTCGACCTTCAAGCTCGAGGGCACTCGCCTGGAAAACCTCGAGCTGGATCGACCGGCCGCGTTGAAACTGCGAGTTGGATCGACTGAACCGCAAGCTGCAACTACCGACCGCGCACACACACACACGCACGCACACACACACACACACACACACACACACACACACGCACACACACACACACACACACACACACACACACACACACACACACGCACACACACACACACACACACACACACACACACACACACACACACCCACACACACACACACACACACACACACACCCACACACACACACACACACACACACACACATATATTGCGAAGGTGTGGGCCAGGGAAAGCGGAGGAGCGCTGTCTACGCGATGAAGAGGAAGGTAAACGGCTGCCACAGAGTACCGTAAGTCCTAGAGGGGGGGGGAGGGGGGGAGAAGGGGGGGAGAAGGGGGGGAGAAGGGGGGGAGAAGGGGGGGAGAAGGGGGGGAGAAGGGGGGGAGAAGGGAGAGAGAAGGGGGGAGGAGAAGGAGAGGAGACACTTTTAAGAAGTTTAATAAAGTTTAGCGGGGGGGAGAAGGAGAGAGAAGAGGGGGAGAAGGGGATAGAAGGAAGAGAGAAGGGGGAGAAGAGGAGAGAAGGGGAGAGAAGGAAGGGAGAAGGGGATAGAAGGGGAGAGAAGGGGATAGAAGGGGAGAGAATGGGGGGGGGAGAAGGAGTGGAGACACTTTTAAGAAGTTTAATAAAGTTTAGCGGGCATTTTACCTAAGTCATGAAAATCCAATGAGCCAATCAAAATGGCCGGTCAGTGAGGAGATAGCCTACGGCTGCCCTCGAATGCCTGTAAGTAAATAGCAACCCCACTCCACTGCAGTACGAGTGAAAAAGACCCGTGCCGACTAAATTTTACTCGCGGAAAAATTTTCAATATCCTGAAAAAATTTCCGCGACCTGCCTGAGGGGCTGAGTAGGCGGGAACTTCCCTCGAGCATGCAGGAGAGTTCCAGCGACCTCATAGGACCTCCTAGGACCTCGTGTCGACCATGCTGCGAGTTTGAGTCCAGGGCAAACTCGTCTAAACTCGCAGCTTAGGTCGCCCAAGTGGGACAGCCCCTTAAGACTCTTTACCCTGACTGGATAGCACGCAACAAAAATATTTTCACTGTGCCTTGGTGCACGAGGCAATAAACTCAATTAAAAGTGGAGGAAGGAACTGCAGATGCTGGTTAAAAAACCGAAGATGAACAGAAATTGCTGGAGTAACTCAGCGGGACAGGCAGCATCTCTGGAGAGAAGGAATGGGTATTGTTTCTGGTCAAGACCCTTCTTCAGACTCTATTAAAGGCTCTAATCTTTAAAGGATTTTTTTTAAAGCAGAGATTGACAGATTCTTATTTAGTAAGGGTGTCAAAGATTATGGGGAGAAGGCAGGAGAATGGGGTTGAGAGTGAAAGATAGATAGCCATGATGAGTTGATGGGCCAAATGGCCTAATTATGTTCCTATGTCTTATGGTATTAGATGTACTGCCTGGTTGCAGCAGTGTGGCTTTTGAATGTTATCATCGTATTTGGATGAAACAGGCAGAAAGTCCCTCTATAATCAAGGGAATCAGGGTGGCCACAGTGGCTCAGTGGTAGAGTTGTTGCCTTACAGCGCTTGCAGCGCCGGAGACCCATGTTCGATCCCGTCTACGAGTGCTGTCTGTACGGAGTTTGTACGTTCTCCCCGTCACTTGTGTGGGTTTTCTCCGAGATCTTCGGTTTCTTCCCACACTCCAGAAAAATTGGCCCTAGGGTGTGTAGGATAGTGTTAGTGTGCGGGGATCGCTGGTCGGCACAGACTCAGTGGGCCGAAGTGCCTGTTTCCACGCTATATCTCTAAAACTAAAAAAACCCAAAACCAAGCAGTTCAATACAATTTTTCCTAACAGGAATTTCACTCTCATTTTGAACAAGGCACTCCAATTTTATCATCTTCTTCTTAAGGGGCTGAGTCCTGCAGACCAAGTTGGAATTAGGGGTGGCACATTGGCGCAGCAGTAGAGTTGCTGCCTAAAAGTGCAAGAGACCCAGGTTCATTCCAGACTACGGGCGCTGTCTGCATGGAGTTTGTACGTTCTCCCTGTGACTGCGTGGGTTTTCTCTGAATGCTCTCATTTCCTCTCACACTCCAAAAACGCCCAGGTTTGTAGGTTAATTGGCTTTGGTAAAATTGAGAATTGTCTCCTAGCGTGTAGGATAGTGCTGGTGTACAGGGTGATTGCTGGTTGGCACGGACTTGGTGAGCCAAATGGCTTGTTTCGCTCCGTTTCTCTAAAATTGAATGTTTAAATGAGCACGATTCTGACCAAAATGACTATTGACACAAATACTGAGAGACCAATCAATGACGGGCAGTTACTGCACAGTTCCTCAAGTGTGCTTTCAATAGAGTGTCACTGTATGGCAAGCAGATTATGAAAGCTCCCCTCTAAAGACCTCACATTCTAACATAGACACAAAGTGCTGTATATATATACATATATAAACATATAAAATAGGTGCAGGAGTAGGCCATTCAGCCCTTCGAGCCAGCACCGCCATTCAATATGATCATGGCTGATCATCCAACTCAGTATCCTATACCTGTCTTCTCTCCATACCCCCTGATCCCTTTAGCCACAAGGGCCACATCTAACTCCCTCTTAAATATAGCCAATGGGCTCTAGGGGAGCTGCACTGGCAGCAGCCTCTGCCTGTCTGTCATTTCTATCTTTTTTTAAATTTTCAGTTAGTCCAAAGTCTGTTTTAGGGGGAAACTTTTACTTTTCTATGTGGGGGGGGGGGGGGGGGGGCAGGGTAAGGGGGAAAACCTTCTCCCAGTCTCTTCCTGGCGGGGACAGCGACTATTTCTCCGAGTCGCGTCCTCGCCCCCCACCTCGCGGCCTACCAGCTGGATCGGAGCGGCCATTCCTGCCGGGGACCGAGTACCGGACCAGGGCTGCTACAGCGGCGGCGCAGCGCTGTAGTCACCGCGGAGTGGGCGATGCCTACCTGGGTTGCCGTTTGAAGCTCCGGAGCGTTGGGCCACTGCTCCAACATCGTGGAGCTCTGGTGCGGAGAGCTTCCAACGCGGGCAGCGCTGACCATCATCGTGGAGTCCTGGGGCGCCTTGCAGAGGGTCTGCAGCAGCAGTCTCCACCCGGCGCGGCCTACGGACTTTGGAAGCCGCCGACTCCGGTAGGAGGGGGCCGACTCTGGAGTCCACGCCGCTGAGGACGTCCCGCAGCCCCGACGTCGGACTTGTATCATCCCGGCGAGCGGTCCTAGACATCGGGCTGCCCGTAGCTGCAACTGCGGAGGGCTTGGGGAGGCCCTGACCACGAGGAACAGTGGAGGAAGAGACTGACTTTGGTGCCTTCCAACACAGTGGGAAACTTTGATTCTGCTGTGTGGGGATGTTTTATGTTAAATTCTATAGTGTGTGTTCTTTATACCCTTTCTGGTGTAATCCCTCCCTTCACCACCTCCAGTTTAAATTCCAGTTGGAATATTTTGGAGGACCCAAGAACCAAGAACCAAGAACTGGCCTCAACTACCTTCTGTGGCATAGAATTCCACAGATTCACCACTCTGTGTAAAAAATGTTTTTCTCATCTCGGTCCTAAAAGACTTCCCCCTTATCCTTAAACTGTGACCCCTTGCTCTGGACTTCCCCAACATCGGGAATAATCTTCCTGCATCTAGCCTGTCCAACCCCTTAAGAATTTTGTACGTTTCTATAAGATCCCCCCTCAATCTTCTAAATTCTAGCGAGTACAAGCCGGTCTATCCATCTTTCTTCATATGAAAGTCCTGCCATCCCAGGAATCAGTACTCCCTCTATGCTAACACAGTGGGTCAGGCAGCATCTCTCGAGCAAATGGATGGGTGATGTTTCGTGTTGGAACGCTTCTGTCCGACTGACTAACTAATCAAACAATCTTTCAGCATTCACTTGTACAAGTGTTGTGTGGAATTATGGCAGGCTTGGCCTGGTTTCTTAAGACTGCTCAGGATCCATGGAATTCTATCCAGCATGGGTTCAGCGGTGGGCACAAAGTGCTGGAGTAACTCAGCGGGTCAGGCAGCATCACTGGAGAACATGGATAGGTGAAGGTTTTGGGTGGTGTCCCTTCTTTAGACTGATTATAGAGGGGGAGGGAGAACGCTGGATGAGTGGAGAAGCAGGACAAAGGTACCAGGAGAGGCTTGTAATAGGTGAACGCAGGCAAGGGGGGTATTTGATAGGCAGATGGTTAGACAAAGGCCGGAGGTGTGAGACAAAAGGATTGAAGCGTTGCGAATTGTGAAGCTGGAGGAAGGAATGTGGGGGGGAGAGAGGGGGTGGGGGGGGGGAGAATTAGGTGTGAGTCCTGGTGGGGAACGGGGAAAGGGGGTGGAAGAAAGGGAAGGGAATGGGGGTTGTTAGAGGTTGCCAGCACCTGCAGTTCTTTGTTTCTCCATGGAATCAGTCATATTGGGACTGGATAGAAAAATAGTCAGCCTTGGAATAATAAATTACTAAAGGTGTTAAAGGCACTTGGTTCTAACCGTGACCACAAATGATGGTACCATCTCCAGGTCTTGGGCGGGGTATACCTAGGTCGCCAACTACCTGACTGGACGACCACAATATGTCTGGCCACAGAACTGTGTCTTGGACATGGTGGTGAGCAACACAGGGGCCCCACAGGGGACCGCCCTCTCTCCCTTCCTGTTCTCCATCTACACCTCGGACCAGATATAACTCGGACTCCTGCCACCTGCAGAAGTTTTGGGAATTGCTCAAATCTGTTGTACCAATGAATACAATATTTTGTCCATCAGAGATAGTTACTGCGTATTTTAAATATTATGTTAGAGTACACACTGCCAGTTCTGCCAAACAACCCCCTTCATCTGTGTCCGCCAATCACTTGGCATTTTAACTCCCCTTCCCATTCCCACGTGGACCTTTCTGTCCTGGGTCTCCTCCATTACCAGAATGACGCCACAGGCAAACAGATGAATTCCGCTTGGCCAGTTTACAACCCAGCGCTATGAACATGTGACTGCTAACACTTGCTAGGCTTTGTCCCACCCCCACCTCTCTTCCAGCTTTCTCCCGCCCTACTGCAACCACTTTGAAGAAGGGTCCCGATCCAAAATGTATCCCTGTCCTCCGCAGATGCTGCATGCATGACCTGCTGAGTTACTCCAGCACTTTGTGTCTTCTCCTTGTTTAGTTTAGAGACACAGCATGGAAACAGGCCCTTCGGCCCACCGGGTCCCCGCTGACCAGCGATCCGCGCACATTAACACTACTCTACGCACACTAGGGACAATTTTACATTTATAACCAAGCCAATTAACCTACAAACTTGGAGTGTGGGAGGAAACCAAAGATCTTGGAGAAAACCCATGCAAGTCACGGGGAGATTGTAGAAACTCCGTACAGACAAGTACCCGTAGTCAGGATCGAACCCTTGTATCTGGCGTTGTAAAGCAGTAGCTCTACCGCTATGCCACCGTGCAGCCGTGTTTATGGTTACAACAAATTCTGCTCCAGGATCCTGTTCTGAGTCCTTGTGTGTTACAAATTGATCAGGAAGCTGGTGCTTAGGTATGTCTTGCTTTTAAGTGACTTATCCAAAGGGAAGGAATCATTTGTCCTATGGTAATATTAAACAGTGCAAGAAAAAGCCTTGCTTTAAAAGTGGCAATTGTCTAATTGAAGAAGAATGAACAAAAATCATTGCATGCCACTGGCAGAAATTGCCAAGAATGCTCCCACTCAACTTTTAAGGGTAGCTATTAACATGTGATGAGGATTGACCCTGGAAGATCAATGCAGACGTCTAGAGGAATAAGCACCTGGAAATTGGATCATATCGTGCTTTTTCTTAAGTGCTATGCAATTGAAAATCAATGTATTTTGAAAGAGATTGCAATGCTGAGCATTCCTGATGGCAGGAATATTGTGGGCAGTCATGAAATATGGGCATCAAAGAGGGAAGGGTTTAGGATAGCCCTGGACAGAGTGGGCAACAGTGTGGCATTTGTGGGCTACCTCAGTGTCAGGCTCCAGCACCTACCTGATGTCCTGGGGTAATGTCATGGTATATACCTGCACTCATTCTTAACTCAGGGGAGTTAACTCCCTTGATCCAGGCCTCTGGCTGGCTTTCTGGCTGAACTGTGGACGTTGCCTTGCGAATCTTGTAGACTCCTCCGCGGGAATAAACATGTCAGGGATTCAATGTGGAGGAAGGAACTGCAAATGCTGGTTTAAACTGAAAGATAGACACAAAAAGCTGGAGTAACTCAGCGGGACAGGCAGCATCTCTGGAGAGAAGGAATGGGTAATGTTTCAGGTCGAGACGTTCATCACTAGTTAAATGATTCATTTCTATGGTTCAATGATACTTTATTGTCACATGTACCTAGGGACAGTGAAAATTCATTCTGAACGGTGAGGTACTGTCCGATTCACCTCTACCCCATTGCGGACATTGGACTTTGTCTCTGGAACAGATGCGTTACAATGCTGAGAACTATATTCTGCACTCTGTATCTTCCCCTTTGCTCTACCTATTGTACTTGAGTCTGACTTGGTTGTATTTATGTATGGTATTAGCTGATCTGTTTGGATGGTATGCAAAACAAAACTTTTCGCTGTACCTCGGTACACGTTACAACATTAAATCTAAACCTTTCCCAATTTATTAGTCTCACTTTAAGTTGCAACTTTGAGAAGATGGCTAGCTACTGGGCCTGGCCCACTTAGATGATTATTTGGGCGACTACAGGCGACTGCCGCAGCGTTTTCAACATGTTGAACATTTTTTGGCGACAATGGTGACAATTTTTGCTGTCATAGGTTGTCATAGGTGCTGTTGTAGGTTGTCGCCAGGTGTCATAGGTTTCCTACTTGGCGATTATTTTGACGACTGTTGGCATCATTGACTGACGTATCAGGTCACCGAAAAAGTGGCGGCATGATGCGGCATGATGCGGCGTGACGACATATTGACGTGCGGTGTCTCCTCAAGTGTCGCAACATTTTGTTTGTCGCCGCTGGATTTTGAAATGTTCAAAATCTTTCGGCAACCCTGATACGTCAGTCAATGACGCCGGCAGTCGCCGAAAAAAATCACCAAGTGGGACAGGCCCTTAAAACTAGTCCCTGGCAGTCGCCTAAAGAGTCATCTAAGTGGGACAGACCCATAACGCTTACTTGGGAACAATTATGAATGGTCAATGGTGTTGCAGACTCCAAACAAGATCAGATGTACCAGAGCTATCAGCTTTGATGCGCCCTAGAAAGCATTTTATCAGGACGCATCACAGAATGGTTTGAAAACAGCAAGAAAAAAGACTCTGTGCGTTAGCCCGATCTGTACACCTCTATAACATTGCCCCTCAGCCTCCTGCGCTCAAAGGAATACAGATGAAGCCTGCCCACCCTCTCCTTGTGGCTCAGGCCCTCACCAGCTGGCCACAGATTAGAGGAATTGATCGGGTAGACGCATTCATAATTGTACCTTTACTCAGAACTGCTGTAGATTTGGGAGCAACAGCTGCAGGAGTTTAGCAAGAGATACGACTGATTGGCTCTAGCCCGAGTGGGAGGAGAGAAGTGAGTCAGAGGGGTGAAAACAGTTGAAAAGTAGAAGCCAAGCACAGGCAGACTTTACTCAGAACTGCTGTAGGTTTGGGAGCAACAGCAGCAGGAGTTTAGCAAGAGATACGACTGATTGGCTCTAGCCCGAGTGAGAGGAGAGAAGTGAGTCAGTGCCGGGAAACCAGTTGAAAACTGAGGAATTTGTAAACTGAGGTTTGTAAATTGGTAAATCAGGCAATTTATCAGTCAATTTAAGCAAGACGGCTCTTAGCGAGCGGCAGTGAGTGAGCGGCCTAGTGAGGTGAGGGAAGTGCCCTGTGAGTAAAGTGTGAGTCTTTGGCTCGAGAGTCTTCGGAGAGGAGACCACGCAATACGCTTGAGAGGTAGAGACGAAAGAAGGAGATGTCAGGCAAGCTGATTCAGTGCGATGCTTGCAGTATGTGGGAGGTCAAGGACACCGCTGGTGCCTCTGGCTGCTACAAATGCGAGAAGTGCATCCAGGTAGAGCTCCTGAAGGGCCGTGTTGGGGAACTGGAGAAGCAAGTGGATGACCTCTGGTTCGTCCGAGAAACGGAGTCGTTCCTTGACAAGTCCTACAGTACCATATAACCATATAACAATTACAGCACGGAAACAGGCCATCTCGACCCTTCTAGTCCGTGCCGAACACGTATTCTCCCCTAGTCCCATATACCTGCGCTCAGACCATAACCCTCCATTCCTTTCCCGTCCATATAACTATCCAATTTATTTTTAAATGATAAAAACGAACCTGCCTCCACCACCTTCCCTGGAAGCTCATTCCACACAGCCACCGCTCTCTGAGTAAAGAAGTTCCCCCTCATGTTACCCCTAAACTTCTGTCCCTTAATTCTCAAGTCATGTCCCCTTGTTTGAACCTTCCCTACTCTCAGTGGGAAAAGCTTATCCACGTCAACTCTGTCTATCCCTCTCATCATTTTAAAGGCCTCTATCAAGTCCCCCCTTAACCTTCTGCGCTCCAAAGAATAAAGCCCTAACTTGTTCAACCTTTCTCTGTAACTTAGTTGCTGAAACCCAGGCAACATTCTAGTAAATCTCCTCTGTACTCTCTCTATTTTGTTGACATCCTTCCTATAATTAGGCGACCAAAATTGTACCCCATACTCCAGAATTGGCCTCACCAATGCCTTGTACAATTTTAACATTACATCCCAACTTCTATACTCAATGCTCTGATTTATAAAGGCCAGCATACCAAAAGCTTTCTTTACCACCCTATCTACATGAGATTCCACTTTCAGGGAACTGTGCACAGTTATTCCCAGATCCCTCTGTTCACCTGCATTCTTCAATTCCCTACCATTTACCATGTACGTCCTATTTTGATTTGTCCTGCCAAGATGTAGCACCTCACACTTATCAGCATTAAACTCCATCTGCCATCTTTCAGTCCACTCTTCCAACTGGCATAAATCTCTCTGTAGACTTTGAAGATCTACTTCATTATCCACAACCCCACCTATCTTAGTATCATCTGCATACTTACTAATCCAATTTACCACACCATCATCCAGATCATTGATGTACATGACAAACAACAGTGGACCCAACACAGATCCCTGTGGCACCCCACTAGTCACTGGCCTCCAACCTGACAAACAACCATCCACCATTACTCTCTGGCATCTCCCATTCAGCCACTGTTGAATCCATCTTGCTACTCCAACATTAATACCCAACCATTGAACCTTCTTAACCAACCTTCCATGAGGAACCTTGTCAAAGGCCTTACTGAAGTCCATATATACAACATCCACTGCTTTACCCTCATCAATTTCCCGAGTAACCTCTTCAAAAAATTCAAGAAGATTAGTCAAACATGACCTTCCAGGCACAAATCCATGTTGACTGTTCCTAATCAGACCCTGTTTATCCAGATGCTTATATATATTATCTCTAAGTATCCTTTCCATTAATTTGCCCACCACTGACGTCAAACTAACAGGTCTATAATTGCTAGGTTTACTCTTAGACCCCTTTTTGAACAATGGAATAACATGCGCAGTACGCCAATCCTCCGGCACTATTCCCGTTTCTAATGACATTTGAAATATTTCTGTCATAGCCCCTGCTATTTCTACACTAACTTCCCTCAATGTCCTAGGGAATATCCTGTCCGGACCTGGAGACTTATCCACTTTTATATTTCTCAAAAGTGTCAGTACTTCCTCTTCTTTGAATCTCATAGTTTCCATAGCTACTCTACTTGTTTCCCTTACCTCACATAATTCATAATTGTACGATTGTTACACCTAAGGTACTGGAAGAGAGAAGGTGGGAGACAGTGAGAAAGGGAGGGAAGCATGGAATGCCAACGTCCCCGGGTGTTGTACCTCTTGTGAACAGGTTCACCCACTTAGAAGCTGTCGGGACAGAAGACGTGTTTACACTGAGCGGCGGACTGGCTTGCGATGCGAATAGGGCTGTTGAGCCAGAACCAAAAAGGCCTAAGGCAGGCAACGCCATTGTAGTGGGAGACTCCATTGTGAGAGGTACGGACAGGGGTTTCTGCGGCAGCAGACGGGATGCGAGGATGGTGTGCTGCCTTCCTGGTGCCAGGATCCAGGATGTCAAGGACAGAGTGCAGAAAATCCTCAAGGTCGAAGGTGAACAGCCGGAAGTGGAAGTGCATGTCGGCACAAATGATGTCGGAAAGAAGGGGATGAATATTCTGCAGCGTAACTTTAGAGAGCTCGGAAAAATGCTGAAAAGCAGGACCTCCAGGGTTGTTATCTCCAGTTTGCTTCCAGTTCCTCGTGCTGGCGAGAGCAGGAACAGGGAGATACGGGACCTGAACGTGTGGCTGAGGAACTGGTGCACAGGGCAGGGATTTAGATTCTTAGATCACTGGGATCTGTTTTGGGGTAAGGGGGAACTGTACAAAAGGGACGGATTGCATCTTAACAGGTGTGGGACCAGCATTCTGGCAGGCAGGTTTTCCACTGCTACACGGGTGGTTTTAAACTGAATAAGGGGGGTGGGGTGTCGAATGGGATAGTGGAGGATGGAGTTAAAGGGAAAGGGTTTCTTAAATGTGTGAGCATAGAGACAGAGGGGTGTAAAATGAGGGTAGAAGCAATAGGTAGCAAGGTGAAAAGTAAAAGTGGCAGGCCGACAAATCCAGGGCAAAAATCAAAAAGGGCCACTTTTCAGCATAATAGTATAAGGGGTAAGAGTGTTGTAAAAACAAGCCTGAAGGCTTTGTGTCTCAATGCAAGGAGCATTCGTAATAAGGTGGATGAGTTGAATGTGCAGATAGCTATTAACGACTATGATATAGTTGGGATCACGGAGACATGGCTCCAGGGTGACCAAGGCTGGGAGCTCAACATCCAGGGATATTCAATATTCAGGAGGGATAGACAGAAAGGGAAAGGAGGTGGGGTAGCGTTGCTGGTTAGAGAGCAGATTAACGCAATAGAAAGGAAGGACATTAGCTTTGAGGATGTGGAATCGATATGGGTAGAGCTGCGAAACACTAAGGGGCAGAAAACGCTAGTGGGAGTTGTGTACAGGCCACCTAACAGTAGTAGTGGAGTTGGGGATGGCATCAAACAGGAAATTAAAAATGCGTGCAACAAAGGTAAAACAGTTATAATGGGTGACTTCAATCTACATATAGATTGGGTGAATCAAATTGGCAAGGGTGCTGAGGAAGAGGATTTCTTGGAATGTATGCGGGATAGTTTTCTAAACCAACATGTAGAGGAACCAACGAGAGAGCAGGCTATTCTAGACTGGGTATTGAGTAATGAGGAAGGGTTAGTTAGCAGTCTTGTTGTGCGTGGCCCCTTGGGCAAGAGTGACCATAATATGGTTGAGTTCTTCATTAGGATGGAGAGTGACAACGTTAATTCAGAAACAAGGGTCCTGAACTTAAAGAAAGGTAACTTTGAGGGTATGAGACGTGAATTGGCCGAGATAGACTGGCGATTGATTCTTAATGGGTTGACGGTGGATATGCAATGGAAGGCATTTAAAGACTACATGGATGAACTACAACAACTGTTCATCCCAGTTTGGCAAAAAAATAAATCAGGGAAGGTAGTGCATCCGTGGATAACAAGGGAAATCAGGGATAGTATCAAAACAAAAGATGAAGCGTACAAATTAGCCAGAAAAAGCAGCCTACCAGAGGACTGGGAGAAATTCAGAGACCAACAGAGGAGGACAAAGGGCTTAATTAGGAAAGGGAAAATAGATTATGAAAGAAAACTGGCAGGGAACATAAAAACTGACTGCAAAAGCTTTTATAGATATGTGAAGAGAAAAAGATTAGTTAAAACAAATGTAGGTCCCTTGCAGTCAGAAACGGGTGAATTGATCATGGGGAACAAGGACATGGCAGACCAATTGAATAACTACTTTGGTTCTGTCTTCACTAAGGAAGACATAAATAATCTGCCGGAAATAGCAGGGGACCGGGGGTCAAATGAGATGGAGGAACTGAGTGAAATCCAGGTTATCCGGGAAGTGGTGTTAGGTAAATTGAATGGATTAAAGGCCGATAAATCCCCAGGGCCAGATAGGCTGCATCCTAGAGTACTTAAGGAAGTAGCCCCAGAAATAGTGGATGCATTAGTGATAATTTTTCAAAACTCTTTAGATTCTGGAGTAGTTCCTGAGGATTGGAGGGTAGCTAATGCAACACCACTTTTTAAAAAGGGAGGGAGAGAGAAAACGGGGAATTACAGACCAGTTAGTCTAACGTCAGTAGTGGGGAAATTGCTAGAATCAGTTATTAAAGATGGGATAGCAGCACATTTGGAAAGTGGTGAAATCATTGGACAAAGACAGCATGGATTTATGAAAGGTAAATCATGTCTGACGAATCTTATAGAATTTTTCGAGGATGTAACTAGTAGAGTGGATAAGGGAGAACCAGTGGATGTGTTCTATCTGGACTTTCAGAAGGCTTTCGACAAGGTCCCACATAAGAGATTAGTATACAAACTTAAAGCATACGGTATTGGGGGTTCAGTATTGATGTGGATAGAGAACTGGCTGGCAGACAGGAAGCAAAGAGTAGGAGTAAACGGGTCCTTTTCACAATGGCAGGCAGTGACTAGTGGGGTACCGCAAGGCTCAGTGCTGGGACCCCAGCTATTTACGATATATATTAATGATTTGGACGAGGGAATTGAATGCAACATCTCCAAGTTTGCGGATGACGCGAAGCTGGGGGGCAGTGTTAGCTGTGAGGAGGATGCTAGGAGGCTGCAAGGTGAATTGGATAGGCTGGGTGAGTGGGCAAATGCATGGCAGATGCAGTATAATGTGGATAAATGTGAGGTTATCCACTTTGGTGGCAAAAACAGGAAAGTAGATTATTATCTGAATGGTGGCCGATTAGGAAAGGGGGAGATGCAACGAGACCTGGGTGTCATGGTACACCAGTCATTAAAAGTAGGCATGCAGGTGCAGCAGGCAGTGAAGAAGGCGAATGGTGTGTTAGCATTCATAGCAAAAGGATTTGAGTATAAGAGCAGGGAGGTTCTACTGCAGTTGTACAGGGTCTTGGTGAGACCACACCTGGAGTATTGCGTACAGTTTTGGTCTCCTAATCTGAGGAAAGACATTCTTGCCATAGAGGGAGTACAGAGAAGGTTCACCAGACTGATTCCTGGGATGTCAGGACTTTCATATGAAGAAAGACTGGATAGACTCGGTTTGTTCTCGCTAGAATTTAGAAGATTGAGGGGGGATCTTATAGAAACATACAAAATTCTTAAGGGGTTGGACAGGCTAGATGCAGGAAGATTGTTCCCGATGTTGGGGAAGTCCAGAACAAGGTGTCACAGTTTAAGGATAAAGGGGAAATCTTTTAGGACCGAGATGAGGAAAACTTTTTTCACACAGAGAGTGGTGAATCTGTGGAATTCTCTCCCGCAGAAGGTAGTTGAGGCCAGTTCATTGGCTATATTTAAGAGGGAGTTAGATGTGGCCCTTGTGGCTAAAGGGATCAGGGGGTATGGAGAGAAGGTAGGTACAGGATACTGAGTTGGATGATCAGCCATGATCATATTGAATGGCGGTGCAGGCTCGAAGGGCGGAATGGCCTACTCCTGCACCTATTTTCTATGTTTCTATGTTTCTATAGACTCTCTTGCTCAGAGGAGGGGAATCAAGAACCAAAGGACATAGGTTTAAAGTGAGGGGGGAAAGATTTAATGGGAATCTGAGGGGTAACTTTTTCACACAAAGGTGAAATGGTGGGTTTATGGAACGAGCTGCCGGAGGAGATAGTTGCGGCCAGTACTATAGCAGCATTTAAAAAACATTAAAAGGTACATGGATAGGACAAATTTAGAGAGATATTGGCCAAACCCGGGCTGGTGGGACTAGTGTAGATGGGACATGTTGGCCGGTGTGGGCAAGTTGAGCAGATGGGCCTGTATCACTCTATTACTCTATTCATCGATAACAACCTTGTAAATTTCTGCACAATGGTCTTATCACGATAAAAGGCAAAGAGGAGACACAAGGAACTGCAGAAGCTGGAATCTTGAGAAAACAGAAAGTACTGGAGGAACTCAACAGGTCAGGCAGCATCTGTGATGGGAATGGACAGGCGATGTTTCGGATGGTGACCTTCCTTTAGACTGGTTGGAGTGGATGGGGGAAAGCTGGGAAAGGGAATGAGGGTTAGGAAATAAATGCGACAATGATAGGATCGGCCTCCGTACATGGAGAAATAAATGAAAAATAACTATCAATTGGTTTATTAACAATAAAAGCAATTTACTGAAGTAATCACTTTGATGCTGCTTCCCACAATCTCTTCATTTTTCACTCCTTTAAAGTTTGTAATAGGTAGAACATGCAGTCATCCTTCTTATCCCTTCCCTTCAAGGCTTGCCATCACCTTTCTTACTCTGCAAGTAGTGCTTTGGAGCATTTTCAACATGAAAGACACATTTGAAAGAAAGTTGTTTTGTTTTCCAGGGCTAGATGTTCCATGCTCCAATGAATGTCATTCTACAATTTTAATCCCTCACCAATCTAGTCAATGAATCTGACTGACTCCTTGTGTGGCCTTGTGGGCGCATTCCATCTTTCTTCCCTCCATAAAACCTCTGTCTTTTGCAGAAGGCTATCAGAACACAAGCTAGCGTGAATCCGAATATTAATCTCAGAATCTGCTGCAGCTTTTGCACTTGTATGATCAGATATACTTCGTGGGGATGACCAATCACAGAAAGAAGTGTGGAAAAACAAAATACTGAAGTGAAATCAGGAAATAATGGATATAAGACCATAAGACCATGTCATTGGAGAGAGAGAGAGCAAAGGGGAAGATACAGAGTGCAGAATATAGTTCTCAGCATTGTAGCGCATCAGTTCCAGAGACAAAGTCCAATGTCCACAATTAGACAGTACCCTAACTTATGGAAGAACCATTCAGAAAATTGATAACAGAGAGGAAAAATCTGTTTCCATCTCTGGTGTTAGACACACGCACGCACGCACGCATGCACGCGCACACACACACACACACGAACATTGACTTCTCTAACTTCAAGTAGCCTTTGCTTTTCCTCTCTCTCCATCCCCTCCCCCATTCCCGGTTCTCCCATCAGTCTTACTGGCACTGACTACATTCTATCTCTGTCCCCCCCCACCTGCCTGACATCAGTCTGAAGAAGGGTCTCGACCCAAAACATCACCCATTCCTTCGCTCCAAAGATGCTGCCTGTCCCGCTGAGTTACTCCAGCATTTTGTGTTTACATACATGTATATATATATAAATCATACACACATATATACATACATACAGTATATATAATACACACACACCTATATCTATATTATATATAAAATATATAGAATTTTATATCTATATATTATTAACACTCACTTGTTTGTTTGTATGCGTGTGTGCGTGAAACTCCGCCAAAACGGTACATGACAGCGATACAATATTTGGCCCACCTTATTCATCATTGTCCTGTGATGTGCAGTACCAAGTTTCGTTCAGATTGATGTCATATTTTACAAGTTATTGACATTTTAAACTTTATAAAAATCACTTTTCAAACCACTTTTCTCTTGCCCTGCCCGCCAGCCGCCTTCGACGTCACAATTATGTCACGATTTTCATTGACATTGAATTTATTCTAAACAAAAATCCGTTTTAAACAAATTCTTCCATTTTCATTAACAGCTAACATTGTGTTCAGGTTATTTTAAAGAAAAAACGCGATTTTCATTGAGAATTTCATGTTAAAAAAAATAGCGATTTTCATTGTGGGGGGGAGGTGGGATGGGGGGAGGTGAGGAATGCGGGAGCAGGAGGATGGAAGGAGGGGGGTAGGGAGGGGAGATGTGGGGGAGATGAGGAGGGTATGTGGGGGAGGGGGGATAGAGGGAGAGGAGGGGGTAGGGAGGGGAGAGGGAGGGAATAGTGGGGGAGATGAGGAGTGGGGGAGGGGGGGAGAGGGAGAGGAGGGGGTATGGATGGGAGTTATGGAGGGAGGGAGTGACTGAGGGTAGGGGAAAGGAGAGGGAGGGAGAGGTGAGGGAGGGAGTAGGGGAGGGGAGGAGGAGAGGGGAAAGAAGAGGAAGGGTGAATAGGAGTGGGAGGGAGTGCTGGGGATGAGGGGGAATGGAGGAGGATAGGGGTAGGAATAGGGATGGCAACATAATAGAGGTGGGGAGGGAGAAAGGGAGGGAGGAGGTGAGGGGAGGAAGCAGAGGAGGATTGGTGGAGGGTGGGGAGAGGGAGGATAATGGAGGACGGGAATAGGGGACTGCAGAGGGAGAGTGAGTTGCGTTCACATTGATCTTATATATTACAGGCTATTGCCATTTTGAACTTTAAGGACGTCGCAGTCATGCTCCCACTTGCCGGCCGCGCCTGCGCAGTTGGGGAGGGTTGCGTGACTCACGTCACAACGGGGATCTCTGGCGTCACAACAGGAGCCCGTCAGCCGCGCCTGCGCAGTTGGGGGCTATGGGTCAGTGGTGGAATATTGCCTTGGGGAGCAGCACCTGGTCTAGTATTTTTTTTAATTATTATTTTATACATATATATATATATATGGTCACATATCAGTAATGCTGCTGCAATTAAGAATTTCATTGTTCCGTTTTGGGGCATATGACTGTAAAACACTCTTGGCTCTTGATATCGTATCCATGTACATGTATCATTTATCGTATCCATGTACTGAATTGAATTGAATTGAATTCCTTTATTGTCATTCAGACCTTACGGTCTGAACGAAATTTCGTGCCTGCAGTCATACATACAATAATACAATAATAAACAACAATAAACACAAATTAACATCCACCACAGTGAGTCCTCCAAGCACCTCCTCACTGTGGTGGAGGCAAAAATCTTAGGGCTGCAGTCTCTCCCCTCCTCTTCTCCCTCTGCGCTGAGGCGATTCCCCACCGGGCGATGGTACAACCAGTCCTGCGGCTCACCGAACCCCGCAAACGGACCGGCTCAAACACCGCGGCCCGGGGTGGTCGAAGCTGCCGCCCTCCAGTACAGCGGACGCAGCCGCTGGCCCGCGGCTGAACCCCAGACTCAGGTCACCGCCGCCAGAACGCTGTCCCACCCACCCGAGCACCGTTCCAGCCCCGAGCCGGATCGCCCTCACGTGAGTGCCGTTCCTCCCTCGAGCTGAGCCGCTCCGACGGGAGTGCCGTTCCTCACTCGAGCTGGGCCGCCCTCACGTGAGCGCCATTCCTCACTCGAGCTGGGCCGCTCCGACGGGAGCGCCATTCCACCTCGGGCTAGGCCGCTCCGACGGGAGTGCCGTTCCTCCCTCGAGCTGGGCCGCTCCGACGGGAGCGCCATTCCACCTCGGGCTAGGCCGCTCCGACGGGAGCGCCATTCCACCTCGGGCAGGGCCGCTCCGACGGGAGCGCCATTCCACCCTCGGGATGGGCCGCTCCGACGGGAGCGCCACAGCCCCTCACGGGAGAGTCTCAGCCCCTCGCCAGGCCGCCCTCACGGGAGCGTCACAGCCCCTCACGGGAGCGCCGTTCCAGCCCCGAACTGGGCCGCCCTCACGGGAGCGAGCCCAGGGTGAGTCCTGGCTGGCTGCTTCCGGAGTCTCGAGGTCGCCAGCTCCGCCATTAGGCCTCAGCGCAGACGGAGGCAGAGAAGGGGGATACGACAAAAAAGTTGCATTCCCCCGAAGGGAGAGACAGCAAGCCCCGTTTCAACCCCCCCCCCCCTCACGTAAACACAACCTAAAAAACAAAAACTTAACTAGACAAAACGAAACGAAAAAAAACAACACAAAAAAGTAAAGACAAACGGACTGCAGGCGAGCCGCAGCCGTTCACCAGCGCCGTACCTGTCCACATGTCTTTAACTTTCTTACTATGGGGCTCAAGCTCACATTGCATCTAGACGGGAGCGTAGCATTAACTGAGGGAGCCTGACACAGAACAGCTCCAGTAAATCTTACTGCGTCACACACCCGCCAAATGAATTCAGTCGGAGGCAAGTGCAAACTCATCCATTCAGCATGATTTTGAACTTGCACATTTCCTTCCTTTAACTCTACACTCCAGAGAGAATGTGGTTAAAAGGACTAATGAATTGTACCGTAAAGATGAACTGTCAAAAGCCGTGACACTCATTTCAGCAGCTAGACTACAGAGTACAGCTGTGCGTTTAAAAAAAAAAAATATATAAAAATAAAACACTTCAGGGTCCTTGGTGACGGAGAGATGGTCCTCAGAGTAAATACATGAGATACCAAAGAATACAGGGCATTCTTCAATGCATCTGCTGCAGCCTGCAGCTAGATTCCAAGGTAACAGATAATACCGTCTCAGCTCCTTGGTGGAGTTGCCAACACAAAAGACTGAGTGCTTGGGGAGTGTACAGAACACACCATGACAGAGTAGGGACCGCTGCTCCATAGCTTCTTCAGACTTGCACACAGCTATCTATTCACTCTGACTTAAAGCAGCCGACATACCAAACCAAATGAGATACTGAGTTTGTCTCAATAACCTAAATCAACAGCGTTATTCAGCGGGGATCACTGGTCGATGCGGACTCAGTGGGCCGAGGGGCCTGTTTCCCCACCGTGTCTCTAAACTAAACTAAACTACAAATTCAATGCTGCAAGTTATTCCAATGCAAGTTTTTTTACAGGCACTATCTATAAACTAAACTAGTGTGTGAATTGGCGATCGCTGGTTGGTGGGGACTCGATGGACCGAAGGGCCTGTTTCCGCACTGTATATTTTAAGAATGATCTAAGAATGATAAAATGTTACGGAAGTAATAAAATTCAGATAAACTCCACAGTCACAATTTTAAAACGCAGCAGTAAATATTGCTACATAACACTAAGCTCAACTTGAACATCTAGGGACTGTCTGTGGTACCACTAAGGACTTTGTGTCTTTTTGCACTCGAGTCATAGTCATACAGCATGGAAACAAGGGGGAGGGTCTGAAGAAGGGTTCCAACCTGAAACGTTACCTATCCAAACCCCCCCCCCACCCCAACCACCCCCTCCCCCAACTATCCCTCTACAATCCGTTTGAAGAAGGGTCTTGACCTGGAACAGGACCTATCCATTTTCTCCAGAGATGCTGCCCGTCCCGCTGAGTTGCTCCAGCATTTTATGTCTATCTTGGGTGTAAACTAGCATCTGCCGTTCCTTCCGACACATGGAAACATGTCCATTGGCCTAACCTGCCCATGCCATGCTAGTCCCACTTGTTCACGTTTGGCCCATATCCCTCTAAACCTTTCCTATCCACGTGCCTGTTCGTGTCTCATAGTATTGCGGTTATTAATTTATTGAATATTTGTTTTTTATATATTATCTGTGTATTATTGTGTTTACAGGGCTGTTATGTTGCTGCAATTAAGTATTTCTTGTTTCATTATCAGCACATATAACAATTAAACACTATTGACTGTCCTGATTATTTATAAGGGATATATTTTGACTGGCTTAATTTGCCATTCCTGTACTTGCTATTCTGTCATGAAGGCATTCGATATAATTGGAACAATGCTTCTGTTAAACAGCAGGCATAAGAACTTCTCACAAAGAACTTCTCAGCCGCTGGGGGTTCTCCCGACGCCGGAGCACCATCACCCGGCGAGAACATCGGGCGCCGTGGCGGCGACTGTGGAGGCATCAATAGGCCCGACTTTGGGTGGACAAGAGGATGGGGACTGGACTTTGTGCCTTCCCCCACAGTGGGAATCACTGTGGGGGGATGTTTTTGTGTTGAACTTCTTTTTGAATGCTATGTTGTATTTTTATTAGTGTGCTGCAAGGACATCAGAATTTCCCCTGAATAAGGGGATTAATAAAGTTTAATCTAATCTAAATGTTTTAAACTCCTCTGCTGTATTTCCTGTTGCTAATTCCAAACTGTTAGTGGACATTACTGGACTTTATCTTGCACTAAACATAATAGCCTTTATCGCGTATCAGTAAACCGTTGGTGGTTCGATTGTAATCATAGAAACATAGAAAATAAATGCAGGGGTAGGCCATTTGCCCCTTCGAGCCAGCACCACCATTCAATAAGATCATGCCTGATCATCCAAAATCAGTACCCCATTCCTGCTTTCTCCCCTAAGAGCTATATCTAACTCTCTCTCGAAAACATCCAGTGAATTGTCCTCCACTGCCTTCTGTGGCATAGAATTCCACAGATTCACAACTCTCTGGGTGAAAATGTTTTTCCTCATCACAGTTCTAAATGGCCCACCCCTTATTCTTCAACTGTGACGCCTGGTTCCGGACTCCCCCAACATCGTGAACATTTTATCTGCATCTAGCCTGTCCAATCCCTCAAGAATTTTATATGTTTCTACTGGAGAAGATCCTAATCATATAAGATCCAATAATCCTGCAGTAGTTTCTATAAGATCCAAATCATATTATGTCTTTCCACTGACTAGTTCACACACAACAAAACCTTCTCGCTGTATCTCAGTACACATGACAATACACTAAGCTAAACTAAACTAAACTAAATTAAACTAATCTAACCTAATCTAAACTAAACCAAAATAAACTATTTATTTCCTCCCCTTTCCCTTCTCCAATATATTATATTCCTTGAGAGTAGCTTTCCAGTTTGAATCCTTCCATTGGTAGGAAGGCCAAAACACTCATGGCAACAGTATCATCCCATTGCAAGTCATTTCATCCATCAGCAGCTTAGAGTTTATCCAACGCTCCCTTCCCCTCTCAGCCTACAGCAGTTCGAACATCTACCATAGCCACATACTCCACCTACTGGTCTAATGACTAACTCATAAATGGAGACGGAAGGACACAAGGTGCTGGAGTTACTCAGCGGGTCAGGCACCATCTCTGGAGAAAGTGGATAGGTGACGTTCCAGGTCAAGACCCTTCCTCAGACGGATTGTAGAGGGATGGCTGGGGGAGGGGGGTCGGGCGGGGGTTGAAGCTGGAAGAGAAGGGAGGCAGGACAATGTGCGGCAGGTAAGAGGTGGAGACAGACGAGGGGGATTTTGTGACATGCAGGTTGTTGGAACAAAAGCCAGAGATAAGAACAATAAGTGGGTGACAGGTTTAAAGAGTTGGGGATTGTGAAACCAGGGTGGGGAAAGTAGCGGGAGATGACTCAAATGGAGACACAAGGAACTACAGATGCTGGAATCTTGAGTAAAACACAAAGTGCTGGATGGAGTCACTCAACGGGTGAGGTAGCATCTCTGGAGGACATGGATAGGTGACATTTTGTGTTTGGACCCTTCTTCATACTCACAATCTTTTAAATGTCACTCTGACAGAGTTCTGGGACAGGAACTCACAAAGCACAGTTTATTTTCAAACTAGTATTATTGAATCATTTATTAAAACATGATTTTTGTAATCAATAAATTGTCAACTAGTTTTCTTGGATTCTCAGATCAAACACCAATTCCCGAAATAAACACAAAACATAAATGTACTCTGACAATTTTATGAGCATTTGACGATACTGGGCATATATTCGCTGGAGTTTAGAAGAATCAGGGGGGATCTCATTGAAACACAGAACAGTGAAAGGTTTGGGTAGAGTGAATGTGGAGAGGTTGTTTCCACTAGTGGGATAATCTAGGACTAGAGGTCATAGCCTCAGAATTAATGGGCATTCTTTTAGGAAGGAGATGAGGAGAAATGTATTTAGTCAGAGAGTGAATCTGTGGAATTATTTGCCACGGAAGGCTGTGGAGGCCAAGTCAGTGGATATTTTTAGGTCAGAGATAGATAGATTCTTGATTAGTACAGGTGTCAGAGGTTATGGGGAGAAGGCAGGAGACTGGGGTTAGGAGGGAGAGATAGATCAGCCATGATTGAATGGCGGAGTAAACTTGATGGGCAGAATGGCCTAATTTTATTCCTATTCCTTATGACCTTAAACTGCTGGAGTATCTCAACGGGTCAGGCAGCATCTCTGGAGAAAAAGAACAGGTGACGTTTTGGGTCAGAACCCTTTTACAGACCTCTGCAGTCTCTAGAAGGGTTCCAATCTGAAAAGTCACCAATTCTCTTTCTTCAGAGATGCTGTCAGCTCACTGAGTTAGTCCAGCATTTTGTGCCTATCTTCGGTAGAAACCAGCATCTGCATTAATGCGCTCCAAGGAATAAAGTCCCAGCCCCGTCCAACTCCTCTCTATAGCTCAGGCAACATCCTCGGAATTGTTCTCTGCCATCCTGCTAGCTCAATGACATCTTTCCCACAGAAGGGTGAGAAAAATTGAACATAGTACTGCAAGTGCTGCCTCATCTACATCTTGTACAACTGCTATGTTCTGTGTCAATGCCTAACCTGAACCTTAGCTATCAACCTGTTATTTTACGCTGTTAATCCTTCACTGTGATAGTTCATGATTTAAATGAGATGGCAATTACAACAGTGAATTTATGATTGCTCCTGTTTGCACGACCAAATTTAAACTCTCATCTGGAGCAACTTGCCCTGAATTCAGGGAACACATGTTCAGTGTCAATTGCTTAGAGCCACCTCAGTGAGGTTATTTATTCTAAACACGTTAAAAGCTTGCAGTTAATAACTGCTAACAGATAATTGATACATTAAATTCCTCTATTACAATAAAATGAAAGCTTAAAAATGAACCAACCAATAATTACGTTTTAGAGGATTGAATAAAATTTGTGCTATACTTAAAATCTTCCTTTATTATGATTCCTTTATTTCTTTTTGGTGTGATATTGCTTTAAACGATTGTTATATAATTTTCATCCAATTAAACCGGCTGCGTATCTGGGCCAAGTACCACCATGTCTATACTTCAGGAAGGGCTAATCTACTACAAATTTACAATCTTACAGAGGTATTTAAAATCATGAGAAAAGATACGATGAATGAACTGATGTAGGGGAATCAAGAACTAGAGGACATAGGTTCAAGGTAAGAGGGGAACATAGAAACATAGAAAATAGGTGCAGGAGTAGGCCATTCGGCCCTTCGAGCCTGCACCGCCATTCAATATGATCATGGCTGACCATCCAACTCAGTATCCTGTACCTGCCTTCTCTCCATACCCCCTGATCCCTTTAGCCACAAGGGCCACATCTAACTCCCTCTTAAATATAACCAATAAACTGGCCTCAACTACCTTCTGTGGCAGAGAATTCCACAGATTCACCACTCTCTGTGTGAAAAATGTTTTTCTCATCTCAGTCCTAAAAGACTTCCCCCTTATCCTTAAACTGTGACCCCTTGTTCTGGACTTCCCCAACATCGGAAACAATCTTCCTGCATCTAGCCTGTCCAACCCCTTAAGAATTTTGTAAGTTTCTATAAGATCCCCCCTCAATCTTCTAAATTCTAGCGAGTACAAGCCGAGTCTATCCAGTCTTTCTTCATATGAAAGTCCTGCCATCCCAGGAATCAGTCTGGTGAACCCTCTCTGTACTCCCTCTAAGGCAAGAATGTCTTTCCTCAGATTAGGAGACCAAAACTGTGCCCAATACTCCAGGTGTGGTCTCACCAAGGCCCTGTACAACTGCAGTAGAACCTCCCTGCTCCTATAATCAAATCCTTTTGCTATGAATGCTAACATACCATTCGCTTTCTTCACTGCCTGCTGCACCTGCATGCTTACTTTCAATGACTGGTGTACCATGACACCCAGGTCTCGTTGCATCTCCCCTTTTCCTAATCGATTTAATCTGTGGAGTAACTTTTCACTCACATGGTGGTGGATGCATGGAATGAGCTACCAGAGGAAGTAATTGAGGCAGGTGCTATAACAACATGTGAATGACTCGTGGACAGGTAGGAAAGATTTATAGGGATATCGGCCAAATGCAAGCAAATAGGACTAGCTACCCGACACACAGTCGGGAGAATTTTATATTCATACCAAGCCGATTAACCTACAAACCTGTACGTCTTTGTAGTGTGGGAGGAAACCGAAGATTTTAGAGAAAACCCATGCAGGGTCACAGGGAGAACGTACAAACTCCGTACAGACAGCACCTGTAGTCAGGAATGAACTCAGATCTCTGCCGCTGTAAGGCAGCAGCTCTACTGTTATGCCACCGTGCATTACTCCAGTTGTGGCCAAAGTTCATGGATAGGAAAGGTTTCGAGGAGTACGGGCCAAAAGCGGCAGAGATGGGGCATCTTGGTTGGCATGGACAAGTTAGGCCGAAGGGCCTGTTTCGTTGACTATGATTATTTCACATCCGGCCATTCCACTCATTCTGATTTTGTCTTCCTTTCCCTTCAAAAATTAACTGAAAATATTAATCTGAGGTGGTTTACTGTTGCTAAATGACTGGAGCAGTAAGCAGGTATGAATAGCAGCATCTAGGATAAGAGGCTCATGCACACATCAAATCACAGGACTGAGACACACACCTCCAGATTCAGGGATAGTTTCTTCCCAGCTGTTATCAGGCAACTGAACCATCCTACCACAACCAGAGAGCAGTCCTGAACTACTATCAACCTCATCGGGGACCCCCACGCTATCCTTGATCGGACTTTGCTGGCTTTACTGAGAGCACAATACAGGAGTAAGACACATCGAACAAATCACGAAATGCTGGAGGAACAACGGGTTAGGCAGCATCTCTGGAGGAATGGATGGGCGATGCTTCAGATCAGGACCTTTCTTCAGAGTGGGTACCACTGACATTTTATGTTTTGCTCAAGATTCCAGAATCTGCAGTTCCTTGTGTCTCCAACTAAGGCACACTTCTGTGTGTTTATCAGATGATAATAATTCAGTCTGAACAGTTTGTGAAATGAAATAGCATTCCTTCTGCAGGGCCCAAGTGAGAGCACACCTGGAGTATTGTGTGCAGTTTTGGTCTCCAAATTTGAGGAAGGACATTCTTGCTATTGAGGGAGTGCAGCGTAGGTTCACGAGGTTAATTCCCGGGATGGCGGGACTGTCATATGTTGTTAGAATGGAGCGACTGGGCTTGTACACTGGAATTTAGAAGGATGAGAGGTTATCTTATTGAAACATGTGATTATTAAGGGATTGGACACACTAGAGACAGAAAACATGTTCCCAATGTTGGGGGAGTCCAGAACCAGGGGCCACAGTTTAAGAATAAGGGGTAGGCCATTTAGAACGGAGATGAAGAAAAACTTTTTCACCCAGAGAGTTGTGAATCTGTGGAATTCTCTGCCTCAGAAGGCAGTGGAGGCCAATTCTCTGGATGCTTTCAAGAGAGAGTTAGATAGAGCTCTTAAAGATAGCGGGAGAAGGCAGGAACAGGTTATTGATTGGGGATGATCATCCATGATCACAGTGAATGACAATGCTGGCTCGAAGGGCAGAATGGCCTACTCCTGCAGCTATTGTTTATTGTCTATTGTGTAAACATTGCTTATTCTCCAGGCTCATGTGAACAAGCGGAGGGAATGGCTGGCAGTGAAAGTGGCATCAAAGTAGCAAGTCACGCAAGGCAGCTCTGACCTATGAATTATTGACGTAGATTTTCCTCGGGGCAGCCCATCCAGTGACGGGAATACACTCCTGCTGAGATGTAGGTGTAGATGCAGATGCAGATGTAGTCTTCAGAAGACTGAGGACAAGTGCTTTCTTTTCTTGGCTGAACCAGAAAGAGAGGGCAGAAGAAAGACAGTTGGAGCAAACCCCACACCATAACACATGCTAAGATATCAGGGTAGTTGCGTTTATATTAAGATAGACACAAAATGCTGGAGTAACTCAGCATGACAGGCAGTATATCTGGAGAGAAGGAATGGTTGACATTTTGGGTCGCGACCTGCAAAATCATTTGTGTTTACATTCCAATGCTTCTGTGCAGTTACCAGGGATGTGAAAACATTCATATTTTCTAATTTCTAAGATAACCATAAAACATAGAACAGTGCAGCACAAGAACAGGCCCATCAGCCCACAATGTCTGTACCTAACATCATGCCAAGACCATAATATCTACCTGTACATAATCCATATCCCTCCATATCCATATTTAGTTTAGTTTAGTTGATGGTCACGTGTATCGAGTGAAAAACATTTGTTGCATGCTATTCAGTTAGTGGGAAGATTTTCCATGATTACAATAAAGAGACTTCCTAAAGGGAATAATGCTTAGTGCAAGATAAAGTCCAGCAAAGTCTCCAATGAGGTAGATAGCAGCTCAGCACTGCTTTCTAGTTTTGATAGGATGGTTCGCTCTCCCTGAATCTGGAGGTTTCCCACTTCTGTACTTTGCCTGATGGTGTGGCCAAGGTGAGACTGGTCCTTGATTATGCTGCTGGCCTTGTCGAGGCAGCATGAAGTGTAGATGGAGTCAATGGAAGAGAGGTTGGTTTGTGTGATGGTCTGGGATGAGTCTCTGAAATGTCTTATTCCTAAAGGCATTTAATTGCCACAAACAAATCTGCTTCAACCACCACCCCTGGCAGCACATTCCAGGCACAAGTCAGCCACTGTAAAAGAATTACCCCTCACAAAAAACTTGCGTGTCACCAAAGCAAAGCATACTTTCTAATTCCCCTTGTAAAGGAAACCAATGCAAACTAATCATCTTGAGAACGTTCCCAACCATACTTTGTTCCAGGAATCGTTCCAAGTTCTGATGGAAAAAACCCCAATGATATCCAAGCATAGATAATTCAATTTAAATGTTCATGTCCCTACTCTTGTGTTTATTCAGTTTATTGATTGCATTGTTATTCCCAGTTGAATCGAGATCCTTGTGAATTAACAATAGAGGGTGTATAATATTCTCTATAATTTAATGAAAGGCCAGCAAATCTACAGTTTGCACCTAAATTCCTGCGTTTGTTACTAGTGAGGGAGACTGAATTTGAGTTAAAAACCAAGATGTCTCTGACTACATTAGCTGTTTAGTGATGTTAATTAAGTTAAAGGTGTGGTGATGCAGTCATAGAGCTGCTGTCTTACAATGCCAGAGACCTGGGTTCAACCCTGACTACAGGTGCTTGCCTGTATGGAGTTTGTACATTCTCCCCGTGACCTGCCTGGGTTTTCTCCGAGATCTTCGGTTTCCTCCCACAGCAAAGATGTACAGATTTGTAGGTTAATTAGCTTGGTATAAATGTAAAATGTAAAATTGTCCCTAATGTGTGTGGGGTGGTGTTAATGTGTGTGGATCGCTGGTCTGTGCGGACTCGGTGGGCCAAAGGGCCTGTTTCCACACTGTATTTCTAAACTAAACTAAACTAAACTAAGTTGATTTTCTTTAGTGACTGTTTCAACCATCATCATCTTCATCGTCATCATCATCTTCATCTTCATCGTGAAAACATCAACGGGCACGGTGCCTTACAATGCTATGTACGACAGTGACCGCAACTTCTACTGAAGTGTGGATGGCTGTTGGCTCGCTAGGAGCTCATCCGCCCTTCGACAGGTCTTGTTTTTGGTCCTGCTGGGGGTCCACAGCCCCCTCCTCACCTGGCAAACCAGGTGGGGGAGATGGTTTAGTCGCCGACTATCCGACCATGGAGCAGGTAGCACGGGATTACATGGTACCCGTGGCGGGGGGAACTCCCCCCGACCTGACCTTACAGGTATTGTAACAAAATGTTTTAAGCATTTAACAAAATGTAATGAATTGAAATTTACCAAGGATGATGACGACCTCAAATAGATAAAATACTGTAAATGCTCAGGAGGTGTAGCGGCCATTTGGCATGTTTTGTATGTCATTGATGATGGCATGTGCCTTTAAATTTTAGACTGCCCGTTATATTGAGGGTGAGATTTATGACGTGATTTTGGGCGTGTTTGGAGCTAAGGTGCTTGCGCAGAAGTTTAGTTTTAGTGTAGTTTGGAGCGAGCCAGGGAGAAGGTTAACCCTTCGACCAGGCGAGCCATGCCAGGTCATGCGGGAACATGCGGGCCACATGCCAGATCATGTGAGTTTTAAAGGAGATCATAGAAACATAGAAACATAGAAAATAGGTGCAGGAGTAGAGGCCATTCGGCCCTTCGAGCCTGCACCGCCATTCAATATGATCATGGCTGATCATCCAACTCAGTATCCCGTGCCTGCCTTCTCTCCATACCTCGATCCCTTTAGCCACAAGGGCCACATCTAACTCCCTCTTAAATATAGCCAATGAACTAGCCTCAACTACCTTCTGTGGCAGAGAGTTCCAGAGATTCACCACTCTCTGTGTGAAAAATGTTTTTCTCATCTCGGTCTTAAAGGATTTCCCCTCTATCCTTAAGCTGTGACCCCTTGTCCTGGACTTCCCCAACATCGGGAACAATCTTCCTGCATCTAGCCTGTCCAACCCCTTAAGAATTTTGTAAGTTTCTATAAGATCCCCCCTCAATCTCCTAAATTCTAGCGAGTACAAGCCGAGTCTATCCAGTCTTTCTTCATATGAAAGTCCTGAAAGTCATGCCAGTGTTACGGAGACACGCGGAATTTTCTAACGTTTAAAGTAATAAGCTTGAGTTCGATGAAGATTGCAGTAACGAGTCGGAAGAAATTTGGATGTATCTTACTGTTTTCTATCAACAATACAGCATTTATTCATCAAAAGACTGTGTTTTGAATCCATATCTGTGAAGAAGCTGTGAAGGTCTCTGTGAGCCAGCTCTTATGTGTATCGAAGATATTCCCCTTATCCCTGCGCATCCTTTTAGCGACTAGGGAGTTCATTAATTTCCTGAAAGTTATGAACTGTTACAGGAGGGTAACTCATAAGAACTTGACTGATGTGCCAGATCAATATCTTTCCGACATAATTGGGAAGGTTTAGGGATAAACAGATTTACCCATTTCATTATCACTCCGGCATTTTCGCCACCTCCAATGGGATCCCATCATGAGCCACATCTTCCCATCTCCACCCCTTCCCACCCAAATCACCCCTTCCTCAGGTATTTGCCCCTGCAACCAACCGCAGGAGATGCAACACCTGTCCCTATACTGCCCCCTCAACTCCATCCAAGGACCCCGACAGTCTTTTCAGGTGAGGCAGAGGTTCACCTGCACCTCCTCCAACCTCAGCTACTCGATCCGCTGTTCCAGGTGTGGACTCCTGTATATCGGCGAGACCAAGCGCAGGCTCGTCGATCGTTGTGCTGAACACCTCCGCTCAGTCTGCCTAAACCCACCTGATCTCCTGATTGCTCAACACTTTAACTCCCCCTCCCATTCCCACGCCGACCATTCTATCCTGGGCCTCCTCCATTGTCAGAATGAGACCCAGCACAAATTGGAGGAACAACACCTTATAATTCACTTGGGCAGCTTACACCCCAGCGGTATGAACATTGACCTCCAAATTGAAGTAGCCCTTGCTTTCCATCTCTCTACATCCCCTCCCCCCTTCCCAGTTCTCCGACTAGTCTGACCGTCCTCATTTACATTTTATCTCTGTTTGCTTTGCTGTTTACTTCTCCTATCTAACAATGATCTATTATACTTTTTTCTTGATCTCCATCCCTTGTCTCATTTTCACACCGTACACTTCCTTAACTCTGTACCTCCCTCTCCCTTGACTCAGTTTTAAGAAGGGTCTCGACCCGAAATGTCACCCATTCCTTCGATCCATAAGATGCTGCCTGACCCACTGATTTATTCCAGCATTTTGTGTCTATCTTTGGTTTAAACTAGCGTCTGTAGTTCCTTCCTACATAATCACCACTCTCTTTCATCTTATAGTTTCACCTTTTTTGGCATTTAACTTCTTCTGTTATCTCAAAACCTTTTTTTCTGTCCTTTCCATCATATGCATCTCAAAACCTGTTTATCTGTAACTATTCCCATTTCTAATGAAAGATCTTTGTAGGAAGGAACTGTAGATATTAGTTACACTGAAGACACAAAATGCTGGAGTAACTCAGTGGGACAGGCAGCATCTGTGGAGAAAAGGAACAGGTGACTTTTTGGGTCGAAACCCTTCTTCAGACTGAAGAATGATCTCAATCTTAAACGTCACCAATTCCTTCAATCTAGAGATGCTGCCTGACCCGCTGAGTTACTCCAGCATTTTGTGTCTATCCTTGGTTTAAACCAGCATCTGCAATTCCTTCCTACACCAATCATTTTTCTCCAGATTTGCTGCCCGACCCGCTGAGTTACTCCAACATTTTGTGTCACTCTTTGCGTAAATGTCGTGTTTTTTCTCCACTGCGATCAGACTTTTCAGATATTGAGACTAAAAGTTGCAAGACAAGTTCCAGAACGTGGTGACTTCCTGCATGTTTTTCTAGAAAAGGATCTTCAAATCACCCCACTCCTTTACCTGTGTGTGGTTGCGCTGATCTACGGTAAGATTAGACTGCAGAGTGTACTGAACGGGCTTTTCAAATATCTCAGCACTTACGACAATACTAATTTGAGGAAGGACATCCTTGTGATTGAGGCAGTGCAGCGTAGGTTCACGAGATTGATCCCTGGGATGGGGGGACTGTCATATGAGGAAAGATTGAAAAGACTAGGTTTGTATTCACTGGAGTTTAGGATGAGGGGGAATCTTATAGAAACATATAAAATGATAAAAGGACTGGACAAGCTAGATGCAGGAAAAATGTTCCCAATGTTGGGCGAGTCCAGAACCAGGGGCCACAGTCTTAGAATAAAGGGGAGGTTATTTAAGACTGAGGTGAGAAAAAACTTTTTCACCCAGAGAGTTGTGAATTTATGGAATTCCCTGCCACAGAGGGCAGTGGAGGCCAAGTCACTGGATGGATTTAACAGAGTTAGATAGAGCTCTAGGAGCTAGTGGAGTCAAGGGATATGGGGAGAAGGCAGGCACGGGTTATTGATAGGAGACGATCAGCCATGATCGCAATGAATGGCGGTGCTGGCTCGAAGGGCCGAATGGCCTCCTCCTGCACCTATTTTCTATGGATCTATGTTTCTATGTAATAATTAACTAAACTAAACTGATATCGGCTGATTAAATGTTTCCAAAGTTGTGCTCTTATTCAGACAAGCACCCATAGTCAGGATTGATCCCAGGTCTCTGGCGCTGTAAGGCAGCAACTCTAATGCTGCACATCATGCCGTCTAACTTGTGTTGCCACTTTCAGGTCGATATGAACTCGGACTCTAAGATCCCTCGATACCATAATGCTATTAAGGGTTTTGCCATTATCTGTCCATTTTCCCCTTATAGTTAATCTCCCAAAGTGCAACAAAAAGTTGATATCCATCCTTCAGCTTTTATTATTTTTATCCACATCCTATGAACACAAAGCATTTTAGTATTTAATTAATTTTAAGCCTGATATTAGTGTAAAATGAAAGAACTAGATAAAGTGGTTATGTAGAGGATGTTTCCAGTGGTGGGGGAGTCTAAAATCCATGGCCATAACCTCAGAATAAAAGTACGTACCTTTAGAAAAGAGATGAGGAGGAATTTGTTTAGTCAGAGGGTGGCGATTCTGTGGAATTCTTTGCCTGTGGAGGCCAAGTCATTGGGTATTTTTAAAGCAGAGATCGATAGGTTCTTGATTAGTAATGGTGTCAAAGGTTATGGGGTGAAGGCAGGAGAATGGGGTTGAGAAGGAAAGATAGATCAGCCATGATTGAATGGCGGAATAGACTTGATGGGCCGAATGGCCTAATTGTGCTCCTATGTTGTGGTTTTATGGTCTAAAATCATGCAAAACAGACCTGATCTGTACAAGTTAAAAATGTCAGGTTTTATGACTGGAGATCACTGAACGTATCCAACACATACTGGGGTGAGGATTTTATTTAACCTTGTGTCTTCAGGTTAAAATATATTAAATTCAGACATGATGAGCTGTGTTAGCACATCAATGTATATTCAATGACACTAATTTGAGGAATCGGATTATGGAATATACAAATGTAAAATCAAACCCCAGATGAGACTCATTCACCATGGAAACTTATCTTCATAGAAAAATTGTGTTCATATTAAGGATTTTGCCTGCTGGAGACGATTTATTTAACCAGCAGTGGAGGGCTCAACATTCAATACTACAACAGTATGGGCCGCTTATTCTTTGAGCTGAGTTTTATCATCAACTATTAAAACAGTTAGTTTAAACTTCGTTACTGGGTATAATTGAGTGTGACGTCGTACAGCATGTACAAGAGAACACAGGATGATTATGAACGAAAAGTTGTCAACACTGCCCAGTCCATCACGGGTATTGACCTCCCCACCATCGAAGGGATTTACCAGAGTCGCTGCCTCAAAAAGGCAACCAGCATCATCAGAGACCCACACCACACTGGCCACACACTCATTTCACCCCTGCCATCAGGAAGAAGGTACAGGAGCCTGAAAACTGTAATGTCCAGGTTCAGGAACAGCTTCTTCCCTACAGCTATCAGGCTATTAATCACAACAACTTCAAATAAGCTCTGAACTATAATAGACTATTATTGTTATTATTGCACTATTATTGTTTTTTTTTAATTTTATGTGTGCGCGTGTGTGTGTGTGTGTGTGTGTGTGTGTGTGTGTGTGTGTGTGTGTGTGTGTGTGTGTGTGTGTGTGTGTGTGTGTGTGTCTGTGTGTGTGTGTATATACGTATTTTTATGTGTGTGTGTGCATATGTACATATATAATATGTGGGTACTATATGTGGGTTTGTGTATATATACACACACTGAAGTCATTTTCTCTTGTTTATTATATTGTTTACTGTGTAATATGTTTTCACATTCTGTTGTGCTGCTGCAAGTAAGAATCTCATTGTTCAATTTGGGACTAACGACAATAAAACACTCTTGGCTCTTGAAACAGAACACTGGACTACAATTCTACAGCGTTTCACAAGCATGTTAGTGATGACTTGATTTGCTTCTCATACCAATTGGACAATCTTCTGGCAATTATTTGTTCAGAATTATTTGTTCAGAACAAATATTGATTTTTCATTGAAAGATTTAATGTCAAAATAGCAAAAGGAGTAATTGCTCCAATTGCTGAAGAAGGGTCTCAACCCAAACGTCACCTATCCCTTCGCTCCATAGATGCTGCCTCACCCGCTGAGTTTCTCCAGGATTTTTGTCTGCCTTTAATTGCTCCACTAATTCCTTTGCAGAAAACTGCAGAGTGATGAAGTGATGGAATGGTTCAATAGGTCAGTGATGATTTATTAGTCACATGTGCAACCGCATAGTGAGATTCTTGTGTCATATAATACACATGCGGGTGCCGCCATGTTTTGGTGCCATTATTCAAAGCCCAAAGACCAGTCGGCCAACTTGCCTCTGAGCGATGTTGGAAGATTGTGTCTAGTTTAGTTCCAGAGAAACAACGTGGAGAATTGTGGATAGACACAAAATGCTGGAGCAACTCAGCAAGACAGGCAGCATCTCTGGAGAGAAGGAATGGGTGACGTTTCGGGAAGAGACCCTTCCTCAGACCGAGGAACCGTGGAACTGGTAAAAGGACTAGGGTGGAGGAGGGGGGCAAGGAGGGAGGGGGAGTGGAGGAGAGTGTATGATTCTTTCTCTTGACATCTCACCTTCCCTGGCCAACAATGGATCTAGCAGGTGCTGCCTGAGGTCATTTGTGGCTGGCCCTGACTGGCCTGGTCTTATCTCGCCTCCCTGCCTCCACTCCCTACTTTCAGTCTGCAGATGGATCCCGACCCATCCTCTCTTTCCAGAGATGCTGTCTGACCCTTTCAGTTACTGCAGCACTTTGTGTCTATCTATAAGGAGTGGGATTGTATGTTGTAGGATAATCCCTCTCCATCTTGGCTATCAGATATCGAACTCAGTTCACAAAGATGGAAGTGGAATAAAAGTGAAACTAAGAGTAAAATGTCCATTTTCCATCATGGTCGGCCACAATGGGGCAGCGGGTAGAGCTGCTGCCTCACAGCACCAGTGACCCGGGTTGGATCCTGACCTCTGTTTGTGGAGTTTGCACATTCTCCTTCAGACCACGTGGGATTCCTCCGGGTGCTCCAGTTTCCTCCCACATCCCAAAGACGTGCGGGTTTGTAGGTTAAATGGCCCTCTGTAAATTGCCTCTAATGTGTAGGGAGTGGATGAGAAAGCGGGATACCATAGAACTAGTGTGAACGGGTGAGAAGTGGGTCGGAATGGACTCGGTGGGCCGAAGGGCCTGTTTCCATGCTGTATCTGTCAGCCAATCAATTAATCAATCAATCAATCAATCATCCCATGCTTATAAATGCTGATATCTCAGCAATAGGCCAGCAGATTAAAGGCTGAACAACTGCCTGTCCAAAAGCCAGCACAATAATTGTTCACAGGACAGAGCATTCCTGCATGCGTTCTAATGTGTAACCAACAGCCATCTGTCCCAGTGAAACAATGCCACAAACGGCACTGTGAAGACACAAAACATGTGTGAATAATCCCTGGATTAGTGACTGCCAAAACTGGCAAAGCAACAGAGTGAGTCTAGATTTCAGACATGAGCCCCAAGTCCCAGTCACAACCAAGCAAATCCCCATCTTCACCTCAAGTTAACAACGGTTAGAATGGCAGGTGATACCTCCCAGTCTTTAGAAACTTTTTCGATGTTAGGGATACAGCTCGGAAACAGGCCCTTCAGCCCAACGAGTCCAACCCTAATCGGCCAGCAATCACTCCCTATACTAGCCCTATCCTAAGCACTCGGGACAATTTACAATTGGTCGCAAAATATTCAAGATTAAGTCGTAAGTCAGGAAATTTTACTGAAACTCCTGTACTGTTTATATCTGTATAATATCTGTACTAATATCTGTTTTGTAATTGTTATTTCAGACTAAAAGACATAGTGGTGTCACACCTTAATTTCCAGTAACACCTTCATCCATGCATTGCCACCTCTGCATTTGACTATGCTTCCACAAGCCTGGCCAGCCTTGCTCCCTCACTTGCAACTCTGCTGGCTGAGTCCTAGCTAGCACCATCCAACACACTCTTTACATGTGCTCACTAATCTCCACTAGCACAAGATTAAACAATGCCTCAACTTCTTCATCCTTGTTTTCAAAACTGCCTGTGTGGAGTTGGCACGTTCTCCCTGTGTCCGCGTGTGTTTCCTCCAGGAGCTTCGGTTTTCTCCCACATCCCAAAGACGTGCAGGTTTGTAGATTAATTGGCTTCTGTAAACTGTCCCTGGTCTGTGGGAAGTGGATAAGAAAGTGGGATAACATAGAAACAGTGTGAACGGGTGATCTATGGTCAATATGGACTAGATGGGCCAAAGGGCCTGTTTCCATGCTGTATCTCTAAAACTTCAACTTCAATGTCAAAATTTAGTCACGTTCAATATAACACTGAGAATTATTCAGAGTTTGATGATATCAGCTCACAGCCACACAGTTTAATTTCTTGAACATCAATGATCAATGTCAGTGAAGAAAATTGTGTGGGAAGGAACTGCAGATGCTGGTTTAAACCGAAGATAGACATAAAATGCCTGAGTAACTCAGCGGGTCAGATAGCATCTCTGGACAAAAGGAATAGGTGACATTTCAAGTCTAGACCCTTCTTCAGACTTTGTTGGTGAAGAAGTTGTATGGCTGGCTGCACTAAACCCACAAACTAATTAGACAAATTGTGTAAATTCAATAATCTTTGGTTAAATGTCAAGCAGGACTAATAGTACATTATCAAGAAGTCAGTCTGACAAAGGGTCCCGATCCCAAACATCACCCATTCATATTAAGCAGAGATGCTCCTTGACCTGCTGAGTTACTCCTTGTGTCACTTTTGCTAAACCAGCATCTGCAGTTCCTTGTGTCTACACCAGATTAACGAGAGTTGGTCAAGCTGAAATCTCCTGGATATCAAACATCTCAACTCTGATTAGAAAGGCTGGTAATGAATGAAATAAAACTGGGTGTTAGACCACCCAGTGATATGGGAAAGGCACCCTCCAACAGATCAGTATAGGTACGAGCCACAATCTGCAGGAATTAACCAGGGAATAGAAACATAACTATTAAAATTCCTTTGCCACCCTGACTTAGAAGTGGCGTTAACTTTGAGATGAAATGGGGGTGTAGAAAGGGATTTGACAAGGAGTGGATGGGTGGGAGTCTGTCACAACAGAAGTCTTATGTACGAAGTACAAAACTCACTGACACATCCATTTACATATTTCGAGGACTGAAAATCAATGATATCATTTTCAAAAAAACAGAATTAACATAAAATAAAACAGATTTTGCAGAATATTCTGCCAACCCCAATCTCCAAATTACACAATGATCTAGTATATAGATATTCGACTCTCTGGAAAAAGCCTAAAGCAAAATAAAAAATTTTGTTTTAATTACACAGCTTGAACAGACTCTGTTATTTCATTATGTATAATATACCTTACTACTAAATTCAAATAATAGATCTCTAGGCTATAATTAGACAGAACTGAGATTTAACAAAGGAGCCTTAATAATGTAATTGAACCGTATCGCATATAACTATACACTTACATTAAAAAGGTACGATCGCTGCTCACAATGTAACCACTCTTTAGGTACAGGTACAATTCAATGAAAGTAGACAAATTGTTGGTACCAAAATTGATCTTAGCACAAATCTTTCACCTTTGCTCAGGATGCTCGTATCTATTGAAAGACCATCTTGATTGCATTGAAGATAGAGACAAAATGCTGGAGTAACTCAGCGGGACAGGCACATCTCTGGAGAGAAGGAATGGGTGACATTTCAGGTCAAGACCCATCTTCAGACTGCCTAAAGAAGGGTCTCGACCTGAAACGTCACCCATTCCTTCTCTAATCTCGACCCGAAACATCACCCATTCCTTCTCTTCAGAGATGCTGCCTGTCCCGCTGAGTTCCTCCAGCACTTTGTGTCTATCTTCGGTTTAAACCAGCATCTGCAGTTCCTTCCTACACATTTTTATTTCATTTCCAGTTTAGTCTAGTTTAGAGATACAGCATTAAAACACACAAGCCCACGCTGACCATTGATCACCCGTTCACACTAGTGAAGTGGTCTGAGATAAAAACTGGATAGTATGTGTAGGAAAGAAATGCAGATACTGGTTTACACTGTAATGCTGGAGTAACTCAATGGGTCAGGCAGCATCTCTGGTGAAAAGGAATAGGTGATGTTTCGAATCGGGACGCTTCTGTTTTCGACTGAAGTCTTGAATCTGAAGAAAGATCTCGACCCAAAATATCACCTATTACTTTTCTCCAGAGATGTTGCCTGACCCACTGAGTTACTCCAGCGTTTTGTGTCTATCTACTAGATAGTATGGTGTAGGAAGGGACTGCAGATGCTAGTTTAAACTGAAGATAGACACATAAAGCTGGAGTAACTCAATGGGTGAGACAGCATCTCTGGAGAAAAGGAATAGCTAACATTACGCGTTGAGTCTGAAGAAAGGGCTCGACCTGAAACGTCACCAATTTGTTCTCTCCAGAGATACTGCCTGGCCCGCTGAGTTACTCCAGCTTTTTGTGTCTATTTGCTGGATAGTATGGTCCTGATATTGAGACCATGTCATGTTGCTGGTAGTCGAATCTGTGGGAACAACTTTCTCGATTAGACAGAAATCTCCAAAGGGTCATGGGTGTGGCATGGAGACTTGGGAATACTGAGTAACAGCCTCGCTATTTCAGAACATAGTTATTTGTCCAAAACGCAACCTTGCCTCTGGAGTGGAATACATCATGGATATGAATAGAATATCAATTTCCTTGAATTGCATTAGTAAACCTAATTAAATGTTAAGACAATTTCATGAGCATTTGACAGCACTGGGCCTGTACTCACTGGAGTTCAGAAGAATGATGAGAACCTCATTGAAACATACATGATAGTGAAAGGCTTGGAAAGAGTGGATGTGGAGAGGATGTTTCCACTCTTGGGAGGGTCTAGGACTAGAGGTCATAGCCTCAGAATCAAAGGACGTTCTTTTCGGAAGGAGATGAGGAGGAATTTCTTTAGTCAGAGGGTGGTGAATCTGTGGATTTCATTGCCACAGAAGGATTTGGAGGCAAAGTCAGAAGATATATTTAAGGCAGAGATAGATAGATTCTTGATTAGTATGGGTGTCAGGGGTTATGGGGAGAAGGCAGGAACGGGGTACAGCTTGTGGATGATCAGCCATGATCACATTGAATGGCGATGCTGGCTCGAAGGGCCAAATGGTCTACTCCTACACCTACTCTCTATGTATCTATGTATCTATGTAATGGGGTTGAGAGGGAGGGATAGACCAGCCACGATTGAATGGCGTAGACTTGATGGGCCGAATGGCCTAATTCTGCCCCTATTACTTATGAACATGAACTGCAGATGCTGGTTTATACCAAAGATAGACACAAAGTGCTGGAGCAACTCAGTAGGTCAGGCAGTATCTTTGGAGAAAGAGAATGGGTGATGTTTTGGGTCAGGGCCCTTCTTCAGACATATATGAATTTGATGACAATCCAGTAATTTTAGTCTTATTCCAAATTCTTTAATTAACTACAAAGTTTCTCATCTGCCACAGAGTATTTGCTGGCATGTTCCTAGAGCTTTCACTCAGATCACTGACGCGTTCTGTAATATAATTTCTAAGTTTATCCTCCGCATAAGGTATAACAAATGCATTAGAGCACTCAATCAATAGCGACAGACCTGAAATGTTTTTAAAAGCCCAGAGCGATGCATTGATTGTGTAACTAATTGATTAACCAACAGTGGCTGAGCTCGGGATCGCACTGTCTGAAGGGGCTGGTGTGGAGGCAGCAATCATGTTGCTTTTGAAAAATACTCGGAAGCACATTGGCCTTCATCAGTCAGAGTATTGAGTATAGAGGTTGGGGGGTCATGTTGCAGTTGTATAAGATGTTGGTGAGGCCGCATTTAGAGTATTGTGTTCACTTCTGGGCACCATATTATAGGAAAGATGTTGTCAAGCTGGAAAGAGTACAGAGAAGATTTACGAGGGTGTTGCAAGGACTAGAGGGTCTGCGCTAGATAAATATAACACAAAGACATAAGCATTATGATTTCAGAATATATAAAACACTACTGCCCACAATGTCTGTGCTGAATATGATGTCAAAACAACATCTACCTGCATATAATCCATATCCCTCCATTCCTTGTATATCCATGTAACTATCCTAAAGTCTGCACAAGAGATGTCCAGAATCTCTTGCCCAGAGTAGGGGAATCAAGGACCAGAGGACATAGGTTTAAAGTGAAGGAGAGAAGATTTAATAGGAATATAAGGGGTAACCTTTTCACACAAAGGGTGGTGGGTGTATGGAACAAGCTGCCAGAGGAGGTAGTTGAGACAGGGACTATCCCATCATTTAATAAACAGTTAGACAGGTGCATGGATAGGACAGATTTGGAGGGATATGGACCAAACAGATGGGACTAGTGTAGCTGGGACATGTTGGCCGGTGTGGGCAAGTTGGGCTGAAGGGCCTGTTTCCACACTGTATCACTCTATGACTCTATTGCACTCAACAAGGCTAGAGACCAAATGTGGGGGTGGACAGTATATATCTTCTGTATAAATCAGCATCTGCAGTTCCTTCCTCCATGGTGGGGAAGTGGATTCATCCAGGAAGGAACTGCAGATGCTGGTTTACACCAAAGATAGACACAAAATGCTGGAGTAACTCAGCGGGACAGGCAGCATCTCTGCAGAAAAGGAATGGGTGACGTTTCGGGCTGAGACCCTTCTTCAGACAGTCGTACTGCATAGGAATCACAGGGCAAAGTGTGCAAAATGGGTTCATCCTGCACTGTTCATCAGATGTACAAGATTCTATTCTCAAAAGAGTTCACACACACCATGTGATTTAATACACAGTAGATGTTTGTAGAATATCTCCATTATTGGTGATATTATTGATTAGTTTTAAATGTTGCTCCTGGAATTAGTCAAACGTCCAGCACAGGAGATTGTTGAAAACCTTTCACTCAGTTGGAAACAGGTACAAGAGATGCTGCCAGAACGATATCTTCGTTTGTTAGTGTGTAGGAAAGAATTGCGGATGCTGACTTAAACCAATGATAGACACAAAAAGCTGGAGTAACTCAGCGGGTCAGACAGCATCTCTGACTCGACTGGCCCACTGAGTTACTCCAGCTGTTTGTTTCTATCTTCTTTCGTTAACTTTATTCTGTGTGTGAATGTGTGTGAATGTGTGTGAGTGATTGGTGGTGGTCGGAGGGGCCGTAGGCGCAGATTGGCAGCCACGCTTCCGTCAGTCTGCCCCAGGGCAGCTGTGGCTACAGAAGTAGCTTACCACCACCGTGTGTGACTGAGGAGTGAATGAATAATGCGATGTAAAGCGCCTTGAGTATTAGAAAGGCGCTATATAAATCCCTTCCATTATTATTATTATTATTATTATTCTCATTTCTACATTTCACTTTAATAAAACTGCCTGACCTCGGGTGCTATCTGTGTGTGTGGAGTTTGCACCTTCTCCTTGTGCCCAAGTGGGTTTCCTCCGGGTGCTACCGTTTCCTCCCACGTCCCAAAGAGGTGGTGGGTTGCAGGTTAATTGGCCCTCTCTAAATTGTCTCCTCGTGCGAGGGGAGTGGATGAGAGAGTGGGATGTTGTCCTTCGTAAATTGTACAAGATGTGCACTATTTACAAATCATAATGGACTTGAATTCTCTGGAAGGAACACACTAGTCGAGATGTAAAACTCAATGCAGTTCTATTACAGTGATATGTAGAAAGGAAAATAAAGGCAACAAAAGTAGAATGGCTATTTGGCAGAGCTTCATAAATATCACTTTGTGCCTTTCATGATAAAGAGAGCCTTAAGTGAGCATTGCACTTGGCATCCTAGTCTGCTACATTTTGTGATAAGAGATAATGGAGAGGCTTTATGTTTAGTCACCATTCAATCTAACGAGCCTTGTGCAAGATGTACAGTGGTCAGGAGCATTCACAAAGTAACAACAGCCAACCTGATGAATTAGTGTTGGAAAGGTTTAAGGCCACTGCTGGAAAGAAAGAACCTCTTTGTCCTGCCTCCCTTTGTCGCCAAAGGTAAAAAGCAAGTTGCTTAGCAACCTTTCCCATAAGTGAAATGTGTTTTATTCAGAGCTTTCATTGCTTTCCGTTTTTGAAGATCCAAATGTCTCTCTTCAGTGATGTTTCCATGCATTTCGGGAAGCCATTAAGCTGTATTAAACGTGGCAATGTCAAAAGACAGCGCCCTGTGTTGTCACCTTCTGCTTTTATCCTGGAGGCAGACTTTCAGCACTTGTGCTGGTGGATTGGGCTCTGGACTCAAGTGCTATGCATCTGCGGTCATAGGCTCTTCTACATCTGGCATCATCTTTGGGAGGTTGCAGCTATTGCACCTGGCAGGAGTTAGGTCGGAGGGCTCCTGATCCAAAACTTTAGTGGTGTCTTGCATGCAGGCTCTGTTGACTACTTCAGTACAATTGCTAATTGGCGATGGTATCGTGATACTCTACTGGACTGGTTGAAAGATAAGGAATTTTACTGTGCATTTCCACTTCATCCATGTGACAGTAAAGCACCATTGAACCATTGAGAAAACATCATGAGAGGCATAGGTAGGGTAGACAGTCAGAACCTTTTCCCCACGATGACAAATAAAAGAATTAGAGGGCAACGCTTTAAGTTGAGAGGGGAAACATTTAAAGGATAAATGTTTATTTTACACAGAGGGTGGTGGGTGATCGTCTGTCTTTTTATTGTTTTCTGTCTTGTTCTATGTAGTTTTTATTGTTTTTTTTGTCGGGGTATGTGTGTGGGGGTGGGGTGGGGTGGGGGAACTTTAAGGTCTTTCCCCTGCATGGGAGACCCGACCTTTTCTTTGTCGGGTCTCCGTTGTCGTTGGGGCTGCAACGTGGAGCGGCCTCCAACAGGAATGACCTGGGGCTCCAGTCGCGGAGCTGCGGATTTACTCACCATCATGGAGCTGGCCGAGTCCGGAGCGGGTGTAGCTGTGGTGGAGCGCTGCTGTGACCCGACACCCGGAGCTTCGGAGGCTCCTACCGCAGGTCTGTGGACAGTGATGCCGGGAGCCCGCGGGTCCCTGGTGGGAGACCGCTTTTCGGGGCTTCCGCAGCGGCGACTTCTCCCGCCCGAGTTGCGGGGTTGAAGATTACCTGGAGCGGGGCCTACATCACCGCCCCGCGCGGCTTGGAATGGCCGCGGGACTTTGTGAGCGCCCGCCGGGGCTCCAACACCAAGAGCCCGCCGGGGCTCCAACACCAAGACCCGGTGCGTGGCCTTGCATCACCCGGCGTGGCTTTAATGGCTGCGGGACATTTAACATCGCCCGCCGGGGGCTTTGACTCTGTCTTTGACTCTGACATGGGGGGGAGAGGGGAGTGCAGGGGAGAGATATGTTTAAGTTTTGCCTTCCATCACAGTGAGGAGGACTCGCTGTGATGGATGTTTATGTGAATTGAATTGTGTTGGTGTGTGTCTTGGTTCTTTTTTTGTATGGCTGCAGAAACCAAATTTCGTTTGAACCTCATGTGAGGTTCAAATGACAATAAAAGGTATTGTATTGTATTGTATTGTATTTGAGAGACTTTTGGATAGTCAAGTCAAGTGAGTTTATTGTCATGTGTCCCCGATAGGACAATGAAATTCTTGCTTTGCTTCAGCACACAGAACATAGTAGGCATTGACTACAAAATAGATCAGTGTGTCCATATACCATAATATAAATATATACACACATGAATAAATAAACTGATAAAGTGCAAATAACAGATAATGGTTATTAATAATCAGAGTTTTGTCCGAGCCAGGTTTAATAGCCTGATGGCTGTGGGGAAGTATCTATTCCTGAACCTGGTTGTTGCAGTCTTCAGGCTCCTGTACCTTCTACCTGAAGTTAGCAGGGAGATGAGTGTGTGGCCAGGATGGTGTGGGTCTTTGATGATGCTGCCAGCCTTTTTGAGGCAACGACTGTGAAAGATCCCCTCGATGGAAGGGTGGTCAGAGCCGATGATGGACTGGGCAGTGTTTACTACTTTTTGTAGTCTTTTCCGCTCCAGGGCGCTCAAGTTGCCGAACCAAGCCACGATGCAACCGGTCAGCATGCTCTCTACTGTGCACCTGTAGAAGTTAGAGAGAGTCCTCCTTGACATACCAATTCCCCATAATCTTCTCAGGAAGTAGAGGCGCAGATGAGCTTTCTTGATAATTGCATTAGTGTTCTCGGACCAGGAAAGATCTTCAGAGATGTCCACGCCCAGGAATTTGAAGCTCTTGACCCTTTCAACCATCTAAACGGGGCTGTGGGTCCCCATCCTACTCCTTCCAAAGTCCACAATCAGTTCCTTGGTTTTGCTGGTGTTGAGGGCCAGGTTATTGCGCTGGCACCATATGGACAGTTGCTTGATCTCTCTTCTATACTCTGACTCATCCCCCTCAGTGATACGTCCCACAACAGTGGTGTCGTCAGCGAACTTGATGATGGAGTTCGCACTGTGACCAGCTACGCAGTCATGAGTATAGAGTGAGTACATGGGCACATGGATATGGAGGGATATGGATTATATACAGGCAGGTGTTGGTTTTGATATCATATTCTGCACATTGTGGGCCGAAGGGCCTGTTCTTGCGCTGTGCTGTTTTATGTATTCTGAAATAATTAATGCTTATGTCTTTGTGCTACAATTATTTAGTTGGGTGGGGGGGTGGAGAGAGTCAACAACTTCAAGTTCCTGGGCGTGCATATCTCCGAAGATCTATCCTGGACCCAGCACATTGATGCAATCATAAAGTAAGGCCATCAACGCCTCTACTTCCTTGGAAGGTTGAGGAGATTAGTATGTTGACAAATATTCTCTTAAACTTAAACTAAGTATGTTAGAGAGAATATTGATGGGTGCAACAAGACCTGGTTCAGCAACTCAAAATCCCAGCAATGATGGAGATTACAAAGTGTTGGACACAGCCAGGTCCATCTCGGGTACTAATCTCTCGGTCGGCATGGGCAAGTGGGCCGAAGGACCTGTTTGCGTGCTGTGTGAGTCCATGACTATCAGTTACTCTGCCAAAAATGTGCAGTTCTGTGCGATGGCGCAGGAGAAACAATGATATTTAATGATAGTGGGCTGCAGGGGATGGGACCGCATCCATATCGGTGACAGACAAAGGCAACGTTGTGCGGCACTCGTGTGGTCTGGCTGAATTGAGAAGGGTCTCTCAGAGACTATACTGCAGCAAGGCTGCCTTTCTATATTTGCATCTGTTTCTCCGAGATTAATAGATTTTCACTTGGCAATTAAAGATGGATCTTGCGACCCTCAATTCCCAGTGCTCAGATTAGGAGCTGCACCTTGCACAACAGGAGAATGATATAAAAGAACGAGTGTAGCTATTGTCTGGTGAGTTAGGTTGAGATCTAATTATTACCGCATTCTCAAAATCTGTGCCCTCAGACTATGGAAGAAATCAGACTCATTATCAGGTAGTCACAGATAAGTATCTCCTCTGAGGATTACTGAATCAATGACTCTCACAGGCAAGGCATGGATGAACGCAGTTGACTAGTTCACCCTAATTCATCCCATCCAAAAACCAGACGCAGCTGTTCCTCAAATGGCTCCATTGTTCAGTTCCTATGATCATCTTGCCCAAGAAGTCGACACAAGGAACTGCTGATGCCGGTTTACAAAAAAATTCACAAAGCGCTGGAGTAACTCATTGGGTCAGGCAGCATCTCTGGAAAACATGGACAGGTGATGTTTGAGATCGTAGGAAGAAGGGTCCTGACCCACAATGTCATCTATCCATGTTTAGTTTAGTTTAGCTTAGTTTAGAGATACAGCATGGAAACAGGCCCTTCGGATCACCGAGTCTGCACCGACCAGCACCATTAACACTATCCTACACACAATGAGGACAATTTACATTTATACCAGGCCAGTTAACCTGTGCGCCTTTTGAGAGTGGGAGGAAACCAAAGATATCGGAAAAAAACCCACACAGGTCACTGGGGGAACGTACAAACTCCGTACAGACAGCACCTGTATTCGGGATCGTACCTAGGTCTCTGGCGCTGTGAGGCAGCAACTCTACCGCTGCGCCACTGTGCCGCCCTCCAGAGATGTTGTCCGGAAACACTGTGTTTTTTTTTGGTAAACCAGCATCTGCAGTTCATTATTTCCAAATTAATTCATCGGATTGGCAGAGCTTGCATTTGTGTTCTTCTTTGATTTTGCCCAGGAAGTCAATTCAATTATTGAGTGAATCAAGTTAGGCACAGGTCCTATTTGCTTTTCGCTACCAGAGCCCCAGTGCCCAGGTGCTGCTCATTGCTGTGGCTTCTGAAGTTTGACTTGACACCATTCGACCCACCACCTCATTAATTCCTTGCTGGGGAAGTTTGCTGACATTTTTACTCTCGGCACTCACTGTAAGCCCTGATGCGTAAATATATAGTCCAATGTTTCTTGAACTCAATGAGGCAGATTTGCCCACGGGAACAGGCCCTTTGTCCCACAATTTCTGTGCCATACACGATGCTGTTAAACTAATCTCTAGTGCTTGCACATGATGCATATCCCTGCATTCATAGAGGCATAGAGTGATACAGTGTGAAAACAGGCCCTTCGGCCAACCTTGCCCACTCCGACAAACAATGTCCCAGCTACACTTGTGCCACTTGCCTGTGTTTGGTCCATATCCCTCCAAACCTGTCCTATTCATGTACCTGTCCAACTGTTTCTTAAATGTTGGGATAGTCCCAGCCTCAACGGCCTCCTCTGGCAGCTTGTTCCATACACCCACCACCCTTTGTGTGAAAAAGTTATCCTTCAGATTCCTATTAAATCTTTTCCCCTTCACCTTTAACCTATGTCCTCTGGTCCTCGATTCCCCTACTCTGTGCAAGAAATTCTGTGCATTTACCCGATCTATTCCTCTCATGATTTTATACACCTCTATAAGAATCCCCCTCATCCTCCTGTGCTCCAAGTAATACACAGCCTACTCAACCTGTCCCTATAGCTATCGGTGACACCCACACGTCCACCAGAAGCGAAAAGGCCCGGAGGAAATTGGCTCCCAGCAACGGTTGGGCCACGTCCACGACGGTAAAAGTCCAGGAATATGGGCGGGAGTCAAAGATGAGGGAAAGAGTCCACGTGCCATACATGCCGATGGTGCTACTGTTGACGGCGGTCAGCTTACCGGCATCGGTATCCAGTCCAGTCGGGGGAAGGATGTTCACGATGGCCCCAGAGTCCACTTGGAAGCAAAGTCAGGAATGGCAGTCCCGAACGTAGAGGCGGTGATTCTGGCCGATCACGATATCCTCTACTAACGATCGGCCGAGGCATTTCCCGCAAACGAGCAGGGGGCGCGGCATCATCGGGCCTCGGCACCCCAGCGTTGGTGGTAGTAGCACCGCTGGCGCCTACCCCAGTCTCCGGCGGGTGGTTGCGGCGCGGCGACGGCAGCGGATGGTTAGATGTCTCTGCGAGGCTGCTGGTGCATGGACGCGGACACCCGATTGATAGGCGAGCTGGGCGAGCCACTGTTCGTCGGCCCTTTCGGCAAGCTGCAGGGAGTCGGCGAAGTCTGACCTCGAACATCAGGCAGGGTCGGTGGCCGTCCAACAGAGCGAGCATCTCGCTCATGAGCGCGGACAGCTTCCGATCGCCGAGGCCGTCCATATGGAGCAGGCGGGCGGCGTGATCGCGGCGGCTGAGCCAAAAAGTGCGGAGCAGCAGCGCCTTGATGCCCTCGTACTTGCCAATTACTGGAGGATCGTGCAGGTAGGGCAGCAACCGGGTGGCCGTTTCTTGGCTAGGCGCTCCGACCACGTAGAAATATCGGGTGGCATCTGCGACGATATTTTGGAGGTGGAATTGGGCGTCAATGTGGGTGAACCACACTTGAGGCTGCTTCGCCCAGAAAACAGGCAGTTTCAGGCCCACGGCGTTTTGCTGGTGAAGCTGGGCGTCGGGGTTAGCGGCGGCTTGCATGATCAAAGTCCGAATAAATGATCGGACTGACGGGGTCACCAGTTTGGCGAGTCGAGACGATCGAGTAAAGTAAAATTCTTTATTTTTCACGATAATACAGCGATTTACTCGAACGAGTTTTAAACAGCCAAATTAATGAAGCTCATTCGACCAGGGTGGAGCTTGAATGGATGCTTTACCAAAAGCCCGCGAAAATACTCCCGCCATCACGTGACGGCGCCAGCCAATAACGAGGGTTTGTGATTCCCCAGGCCGCCACTAGGTGCTGCTACAAGCTCGCACCCTCTAGTCCAGGCAACATCCTCGTAAATCTTCTCTGAACCCTTTCAAACGTGACATTATCTTTCCTATATCATGGTGCCCAGAACTGAACACAATACTCTAAATGTGGTCTCACCGACGTCTTATACAACTGCAACATGACCTCCCAACTTCTATACGCTGATTCGAACTGTGAGTTTGATGAGATCATTTGTAGCTGTGTACGTCATGTAGAACGTAGAAGGAAAAACGTTCCCGATGTTGGGTGAGTCCAGAACCAGGGGTCACAGTTTACGAATAAGGGGTCGGCCATTTACGACTGAGATGAGGAAAACTTTTTCACCCAGAGAGTTGTGAATCTGTGGAATTCTCTGCCACAGAAGGCAGTGGAGGCCAATTCACTGCATGTTTTCACGAGAGAGTTAGATATAGCTCTTAGGGCTAATGGAATTAAGGGATGGGGGAGAAAGCATGAACAGGGTATTGATTTTGGATGAGCCTGGGATCTTTGGCTGAGGATCGCGGCCAGTGTTGGAGCTCCGACCGCGGGGCCTGTGGACTTTAACACCATGAAGCAGCGGTCTCCGGTAAGAATTGACTGACTCGGGAGCTACATGTCGCGGAGTGTTCCGATTCATCCCGAGGCCGGAGCTTCGATCATCCCGACGACGGAGTTTCGATCATCCCGACGACGGAGTTTCAATCATCCCGACGAGAGGGCTTGAACAGCGGAACGTCGGCAATGGGCCCCGTTCAAAGGCCCCGGACACGGGTAAAGAAAGGAGGAAGATGACTGAACTTTATTGCCTTCAATCACAGCGGGGAATGTTGATTCCACTGTGGTGGATGTTTATGTTAAACTTTATTTTATGTGCTGTGTGTCTTGTTGCTTTTTACTTAGTATGGCTGTATGGTACCTTAAATGGCACATGTGACAACTAAATTGAATCTTGATCTTGAATCTTGATCATATTGGCTGGCGGTGCTAGCTCGAAGGGCTGAATGGCCTACTCCTGCACCTATATTTTATATTTCTATGAACAGTACACCTCAGGAATAGGCCCTTCGGTTCACACTGTCTGTGTTGAACATGACACTAAAATAAATGTCTAAATGTTTAAATTTAGAAAAAATGAAGAGTGACGTTGTTGAACCCTTGGTTAAATTTGATAGGACTTGGGGAAGCTTTATTCAATATTTTCACACAATATAAATAGTTCCCCCTCCAACCATTATAATAATTATTTTACCTTTATACGGTGGAACGGACGACGACAAACAGGGACCTAAATTGTTGAAATTCGCCCGTTCACATTTGTTCTATTCTATCCCACTTTCTCATCCACTCCCTAGACACTAGAGGCCAATTTACAGAGGGCCATTTAACTTACAAACCTGCATGTCTTTGTGATGTGGGAAGAAACCGGGGCACCTGGAAGAAACATGTGGTCACAGGGAGAACGTGTAAACTCTGCACAGACAGCACCCGAGATCAGGATCGAACCGGGATCTCTGGCGCTGTGAGGTTGCCAGAAGCTGTGCCATTTTACCGAATCATTATAATAGCGTGACAGAACCGAGCAGCAAGACACAAATGTTGTGCGGCAGCCTACAAGAACTCCGTAATGGTCTGCAATGAGCAACAATGGCTTGCCCTGCACATCACACTATGGCATTGCAGAAGCCATTGATTCCTATCTTAAAGTCAGTCTCTCTTTACACGATCGGATACGATATGATGGAACTCTATTTATCCCAGGAGGGACATTGGTCCGCCAACAGTCATAAAACACTACAGTATGTAGCAATGTTACAACATTTTGAGATTATAAAAATCAAGTCTGCAATTTTTCCCATCAGATAAAGCATAAAAAGAAGTTTAATTTGACACCTAATTCACTTTCATATCTTCAGTATTAAAAAAGTTATGGCCATTTTCATACTCGGAAATTAGCATCTTGTTCCCTATTGCTTTTCCATTGACTTAACACAAAAGCTGTGATCGAGGACAGTCAAAAGCCCATAACTCTCTTAAAAATCAAGAGAACTGAATGAAATTTTCTGCTATTATAGATTGAAGCATTCTGAATCAAATATAAACCATCTTACTTGGATGACCTGAAATTAAAGCATATGATTAGTTAATTACCTAATTGTGAGAGGTACGGACAGGAGTTTCTGCGGCAACAGACGGGATTCGAGGATGGTGTGCTGCCTTCCTGGTGCCAGGATCCAGGATGTCACGGACAGAGTGCAGAAAATCCTCAAGGGCGAAGGTGAACAGCCGGAAGTGGTAGTGCATGTCGGCACAAACGATGTTGGAAAGAAGGGAATGAATATTCTGCAGCGTGACTTTAGAGAGCTCGGAAAAATGCTGAAAAGCAGGACCTCCTGGGTTGTTATCTCCAGTTTGCTTCCAGTTCCTCGTGCTGGCGAGAGCAGGAACAGGGTGATACGGGACCTCAATGTGTGGCTGAGGAACTGGTGCACGGGCAGGGATTTAGATTCTTAGATCACTGGGATCTGTTTTGGGGTAAGGGGGAACTGTACAAAAGGGACGGATTGCATCTTAACAGGTGGTGGACCAGGATTCTGGCAGGCAGGTTTGCCACTGCTACATGGGTGGTTTTAAACTGAATAAGGGGGGTGGGGTGTTGAATGGGATAGTTGAGGATGGAGTTAAAGGGAAAGGGTTTCTTAAATGTGTGAGCGTAGAGACAGAGGGGTGTAAAATGAGGGTAGAAGCAATAGGTAGCAAGGTGAAAAATAAAAGTGGCAGCCAGACAAATCCAGGGCAAAAATCAAAAAGGGCCACTTTTCAACATAATTGTATAAGGGGTAAGAGTGTTGTAAAAACAAGCCTGAAGGCTTTGTGTCTCAATGCAAGGAGCATTCGTAATAAGGTGGATGAGTTGAATGTGCAGATAGCTATTAATGACTATGATATAGTTGGGATCACGGAGACATGGCTCCAGGGTGACCAAGGCTGGGAGCTGAACATCCAGGGATATTCAATATTCAGGAGGGATAGACAGAAAGGGAAAGGAGGTGGGGTAGCGTTGCTGGTTAGAGACTAGATTAACGCAATAGAAAGGAAGGACATTAGCTTGGAGGATGTGGAATCGATATGGGTAGAGCTGCGAAACACTAAGGGGTAGAAAACGCTAGTGGGAGTTGTGTACAGGCCACCTAACAGTAGTAGTGGAGTTGGGGATGGCATCAAACAGGAAATTAGAAATGCGTGCAACAAAGGTAAAACAGTTATAATGGGTGACTTCAATCTACATATAGATTGGGTGAATCAAATTGGCAAGGGTGCTGAGGAAGAGGATTTCTTGGAATGTATGCAGGATAGTTTTCTAAACCAACATGTAGAGGAACCAATGAGAGAGCAGGCTATTCTAATTGGGTATTGAGTAATGAGGAAGGGTTAGTTAGCAGTCTTGTTGTGCGTGGCCCCTTGGGCAAGAGTGACCATAATATGGTTGAGTTCTTCATTAGGATGGAGAGTGACATTGTTAATTCAGAACTTAAAGAAAGGTAACTTTGAAGGTATGAGACGTGAATTGGCCAAGATAGACTGGCGATTGATTCTTAATGGGTTGACGGTGGATATGCAATGGAAGGCATTTAAAGACTGCATGGAACTACAATAATTGTTCATCCCAGTTTGGCAAAAAAATAAATCAGGGAAGGTAGTGCATCTGTGGATAACAAGGGAAATCAGGGATAGTATCAAAACAAAAGATGAAGCATACAAATTAGTCAGAAAAAGCAGCCTACCAGAGGACTGGGAGAAATTCAGTCCAGCAGAGGAGGACAAAGGGCTTAATTAGGAAAGGGAAAATAGATTATGAAAGAAAACTGGCTGGGAACATAAAAACTGACTGCAAAAGCTTTTATAGATATGTGAACAGAAAAAGATTAGTTAAAACAAATGTAGGTCCCTTGCAGTCAGAAACGGGTGAATTGATCATGGGGAACAAGGACATGGCAGACCAATTGAATAACTACTTTGGTTCTGTCTTCACTAAGGAAGATAGCAGGGGGCCAGGGGTCAAATGAGATGGAGGAACTGAGTGAAATCCAGGTTAGCCGGGAAGTGGTGTTGGGTAAATTGAATGGATTAAAGGCCGATAAATCCCCAGGGCCAGATAGGCTGCATCCCATAGTACTTAAGGAAGTAGCCCCAGAAATAGTGGATGCATTAGTGATAATTTTTCAAAACTTTTTAGATTCTGGAGTAGTTCCTGAGGATTGGAGGGTAGCTAATGTAACCCCGCTTTTTAAAAAGGGAGGGAGAGAGAAAACGGGGAATTACAGACCAGTTAGTCTAACGTCGGTAGTGGGGAAACTGCTAGAATCAGTTATTAAAGATGGGATTGCAGCACATTTGGAAAGTGGTGAAATCATTGGACAAAGTCAGCATGGATTTATGAAAGGTAAATCATGTCTGACGAATCTTATAGAATTTTTCGAGGATGTAACTAGTAGAGTGGATAAGGGAGAACCGGTGGATGCGTTATATCTGGACTTTCAGAAGGCTTTCGACAAGGTCCCACATAAGAGATTAGTATACAACTTTAAAGCACACGGTATTGGGGGTTCAGTATTGATGTGGATAGAGAACTGGCTGGCAGACAGGAAGCAAAGAGTAGGAGTAAACGGGTCCTTTTCACAATGGCAGGCAGTGACTAGTGGGGTACCGCAAGGCTCAGTGCTGGGACCCCAGCTATTTACGATATATATTAATGATTTGGATGAGGGAATTGAATGCAACATCTCCAGGTTTGCGGATGACACGAAGCTGGGGGGCAGTGTTAGCTGTGTGGAGGATGCTAGGAGGCTGCAAGGTGACTTGGATAGGCTGGGTGAGTGGGCAAATGCATGGCAGATGCAGTATAATGTGGATAAATGTGAGGTTATCCACTTTGGTGGCAAAAACAGGAAAGTAGACTATTATCTGAATGGTGGCCGATTAGGAAAGGGGGAGATGCAACGAGACGTGGGTGTCATGGTACACCAGCCATTAAAAGTAGGCATGCAGGTGCAGCAGGCAGTGAAGAAGGCGAATGGTATGTTAGCATTCATAGCAAAAGGATTTGAGTATAGGAGCAGGGAGGTTCTACTGCAGTTGTACAGGGTCTTACCCACACAAATAGAAGGTTCGCCAGACTGTACAGAGAAGGTTCGCCAGACTGATTCCTGGGATGTCAGGACTTTCATATGAAGAAAGACTGGATAGACTCGGTTTGTTCTCGCTAGAATTTAGAAGATTGAGGGGGGATCTTATAGAAACTTACAAAATTCTTTAGTGGTTGGACAGGTTAGATGCAGGAAGATTGTTCCCGATGTTGGGGAAGTCCAGAACAAGGGGTCACAGTTTAAGGATAAGGGGGAAATCTTTTAGGACCGAGATGAGGAAAACTTTTTTCACACAGAGAGTGGTGAATCTCTGGAATTCTCTGCCGCAGAAGGTAGTTGAGGCCAGTTCATTGGCTATATTTAAGAGGGAGTTAGATGTGGCCCTTGTGGTTAAAGGGATCAGGGGGTATGGAGAGAAGGCAGGTACAGGATACTGAGTTGGATGATCAGCCATGATCATATTGAGGGCAGTGCAGGCTCGAAGGGCCGAATGGCCTACTCCTGCACCTATTATCTATGTTTCTATGTAGTTAATGACAAAATTGACCGTTGTGACGGAAATAGTAATAAACACCCAGACTGCCTTGAAAATTCAAAAGTTTGATATTCTCAAGGTCAGAACTTTAATATTATATGCTGTCAACATTTCTAGCAATAGACCAAGTCTTTATGGAGAAGATCAGTTGCTAGCTGGTACATTGGCATATCATAATCAGTAGCATCATCATACTCCTCAGATTGTAACCAATAAGCAACTCTGTACACCTTGTTTTTCCTCAACTTTTCAATTTGGGCATTGTAAACTACAAGTTTTTGCTCTTCAAACCACGCATGACAAGCCTTTCTGCCTGTAGACAAAAGTGCTGGAGAAACTCAGCGGGTGCAGCAGCGTCTATGGAGTGAAGGAAATAGGCAACGTTTCAGGCCGAAACCCTTCTTCCCACTACTTTTTGCCCACTACTTTCCCATTAAGAATGTCGTTAGATTCCATTTCTTAAGAAAAGTATATATTTTTTAAATAGCCTAAGTATCCAAATAATAAACTAATCCCATTCACACAAGATTCACAACATGATTTTTAAATCTCACTGTCATGCCAGATGGAAGGAATTTAATGTTTAATTCCCATAAATTAATCTAGAAATATCCACTCAATATAATTAAAATTATTATTTTTCAGCCCAATACATGGGACTAAAACTGATATTTAGTATAAAAATATTGACTATGGATAGACAATAACACACAATATAGACAATTTAGATGCTCTTATGACATGATTGTAAAAAAAAAAGAGCGTTTAAATCATCTTGCGAGTGGGTTTTTCTGGAACGCGATCGAATGGAACGTTGCATTTTTTGGATGAATTTGAACTTCATATCGGCAGAAAAAACACTGCCGGTTCGTATGGGGCCCAAATCACATTTTCGCAATGTAAAATTAGATTAAAGCCATCCGAAGAAGCAAGATTATATGTAAAATATACGACTTACCCTTTGTTTTGTCCCGTTCTTGCCACCCGTCACGTTGTAGGCATTGAGGGCGTTAGAAATCGCTTTTTATTTTAATCTAATTATTAAATTGTCTCGCGATTAAAAAAAAAAATCGGGAACGGAAATCGGATCGATTATTCTTCAGCAGCTAGCAGCCCGAGGAAGTCCGCCTCCGATAAGCAGTAGACAACTGGATTTTAATCCCGCCCCCCCCCTCAAATGCGCCAAAGTCGCGCACACGGCCAGTGGCAGAACTGCAGCACCGCTGAAGGTAAGTTTCGTAACATCGCTACAGTATACATGAAACATGAAATGAAAGTGACGCGTGGTAAGGATTTGGAATGTGTAAAGATTGGGGGGTGGGTGGAGTGGGGTGTGGTGTGGTGGAGGGAAGTCAGTCCACCCCACGCCAGAAGTGGGAGGAGTTGTACAGTTGATAGCCACAGGGAAGAAGGATCTCCTTTTTGCGTGCTGTGCTCGGGTATGAAACTGGCAATAGGCACTGACTACTCACCAATGCAAATTTGTTTGCTTGTACATAGAGCTTCTGCACTTCCAGTTCTGTCACCTCGGGGTCCTGGCCAGTGCAGGCTTTGTACATCTCCAGGTAGGATCGCAACCACTCCAGCTGGAGTTGCTGAGGTGGGTACATGCTGAAGTCCAATTCACTGACACCTGCGAAGAAAGAACCACCCTTTACCTTGCGGTCTGATAATCTACGACTCTGGCCCACACCACCCTGTCCACGCTGTCATTTCACTCCTGCCAACAGGAAGAAAGTATAGGAGCCTGAAAACTGTAACATCCAAGTTCTAGAGTGGCACTGTGGCGTAGCGGTAGAATTACTGCCTTACAGTGCGAAAGACACGGATTCCATCCTGACCACGGTTGCTGTTTGCTCCTCTCACACTCCAAAGACATACAGGTTTGTCAGTCAATTGGCTTCTGTAAATTGTTCCTTGTGTGCAGGACATAACTAGTGTACGGGGTGATCGCTGGTCAGTGCAGACTCAGTGGTCAGTGCAGAAGGGCCTGTGTCAGAGATGTATCTCTAAATCTAGAGAACAGCTTCTTCCCTACAACCATCAGGCTATTAAACATTATAACCTCCAAATAGGCTCCAAACTATATCGTGTTGGGGACATTATTTTTGCACTATTATTGTCTATTTGTATTTATCATATACATACTGAACCTGTTTTTGTTGTTTATTATCGGTTTTACATAGCACTATATATTCTGTTGTGCTGCTGCAAGTAAGAAATGTATTGATCTGTTTTGGGACATATAGACAATAAAACACTCTTGACTCTTGAAACATGAAAGTCATTGTGAAAATGGGGTCAATGAAAGAGCGTTCACGTCGCGGCCCTGTTTCCACCAATCTTTCCACCGTAACGCACAAGAAGCGCAAGACAGGCATCATTGTATGCAGATGCCGAGAAGTGTGTTCAGCTCTGACAAGAAGAAGATTGTGAAAATGAATATTTGTATCTGTAAGAATCTGAAATCTGTGGAATGAAATTTAAACAAATAGTTAAATTAATTGCCGACACTAAGGACTGCAGATACTGGCTTTCATAAAAAAGACATAAAGTGCTGGAGTAACTCAGCGGGTCAGGAAGCATCTCTGGAGAACATGGATAGGTGATGTTTTGGGTCGGGACCCTTCCTCAGACAAATAATTTGTCACTGCTTTCGCCTTCAAGGTTACTATATTATTAATTCATTGTATTTTTGATCATTATATATTATTTGTGTGTTATAGTATTTATGGACATGCTATGCTATGCTGCAGCTAGTAAAACATTCATTGTTCTGTTTTCACTACATATCACTCAAGACACTTCTATCGGGACTCTCTTGGCTAAAGATAGACACAAAGTGCTGGAGTAACTCAGCGGGCAGGCAGCATCTTTGGAGAAAGGAAATAGGTAACATTTCATGTCGAGACCCTTCTTCAGAACCTCGATCCAAAACGTCATCTATTACTTCTCTCCAAAGATGCTGCCTGACCCTCTGAGTTACTCCAGCATTTTGTGTCTATCTTTGGTGTAAACCAGCATCTACAGTTCCTTCTTACATACTCTCTTGGCTAATTTTGCCAAAAGCTGGTATCCTGAGTCAGTATGCATTGTGTGTGTCTGCGGTTTCTTCCAGTACTAATTGCTCTAAGACCCTTTTCCCTCAGAGGGTGGTGGGTACATGGAACAAGTTGCCCGAGGAGGTAGCTGAGGCAGCATTTTAAGTCTGAAGAAGGGTCCCGACCCTATTATTTTCCTCCAGAATGCTGCCTGACCCACCGAATTACTATCTATCTTCAGCATTTAAAAGACATTTGGACAGGTATGTGGATAGGAACGGTTTAGAGGGATTTGGGCCAAATACAGGCAGGTGAGTCTAGCATGGACGGGACATCTTTGTCGACATGGACAAGTTGGGCCAAAGGCCCTGTTTCTGTGCTGTGTAACTCTATCATATGGGATAGGCATATTCCTTCTTTCATATAACTTTGCATCCCTCTTTTCCAAGCAGAAATAGATTCAGAGCAGGAGAGTTATCACAGGAGATAGAAACAAAATGCTGCAGTAACTCAGCATCTCTGGAGAAAGAGAATAGGTGACGATTCAGAACATTCTTCAGACTCGTCAGATTACCACAGGAGGAGTCTGCCATCGATGTTACATTGCAGAAGCTTCTCTGAAAATGACTGCAGTGCTGATCACGTCGATAAATCAGAAGCGGAAAAGAAAAGTAGACTGCAGTTGAAAAAAACTGGCACCCCTTTAATGAACTATTTTTTAAAGGATTGTTTAAAGTGCCTGTATACTGCCAGGGGGAATTAAGTTGCTTAATTTCAATAGAATAGATGTCATTTACTGCCACTAGTTTGAGTTTTAGCACAAGGTTTAGTTTTAATTTATTATCACGTGTACCAAGCTGCAGTGAAAAACTTTTGTTGCGTGCTAACCAGTTGGTGGAAAGACAATACATGATTACAATGGAGCCAATTACAGTGTACAGATACATGATAAAGGGAATCATGTGAATATCATTTAGTGCAAGGTAAAGTCAGTAAAGTCCGATCAAAGATAGTCCGAGGGTCACCAGTAAGGTAGATAGTAGTTCAGCGCTGCTCTCTAGTTGTGGTAGGATGATTCAGTTGCCTGATAACAGCTGGGAAGAAACTGTCCCTGAATCTGGAGGGGTGTGTTTTCACACTTCTTCACCGTTACCCTGATGGGAGAGGGGAGAAGAGGGAGTGGCCAGGATGCGACTCGTCCTTGATTATGCTGCTGGCCTTGCCGAGGCAGCGTGAGGTATAAATGGAGTCGATAGAAGGGAGGTTGGCTTGAGTGATGGTCTGGGCTGCGTCCACACAACAAGCTACAAAAATGAAGCTCCTATTGTTTCCTGGCGGGACTTACCAGTGACAAAGCTATAAACGTGCTTCATTTGTAAAACCATTAGAGACTGGTGATTGACATCACTAATCACCGCATATTAACTGCTCCATTATTCTGCTTGTTTACAGCTGCTCATGGGACCTAATTGACATAAAATGGGGGCATTTTAAACTAAAAAGAACAAATGATAAATCTGGGACATGAAGTTGTCATTCCTTGCAGTTTGCAATGCATCGTTCTATTTTACTGACATAATACTAATTTCATTCTCAGTGCTCAGATCTCACTTGATAAGGTTTAGGTTTATAACTGTCACACATGGAAATATCAAAGACTAGAGGGCATCGCTTTAAAGTGAGTGGGGCAAACTGTAAAGAACATGTGCGGGGCAAGTTTTTTACACAGTGTTGAGTGTCTGATGTGCACTGCCAAGGGTGTTGGTGGAGGCAGGTTTAGGGTTGGTGAAAACCTTTTAATAGTGTGTTATCTGATCAAATCATAAAGAACTCCACATGAATACAATCAAACCAAACTTAACAACAACAGGCAGAGTGAAGAGAAAATGTATCTGCACTGTTTTCTTGTCTTCTGTTTTTTACCTGTAGAGCTGGTTCACCGGTTCACCCACATATCACCGGTTCACCCACATATCACCAGTTCACCCACACATCACCAGTTCACCCACATATCACTGGTTCACCCACATCACCAGTTCACCCACATATCACTGGTTCACCCACATATCACTGGTTCACCCACATAATTTTAATACTGCTGACATTTCCCTCGACTCAAGCCCTTCCTTGGTTTTGTTTCTATTCTCCACTCTGGTGTGTTACACTTTGATATCACCTCCTGTATCATCATTTCTCAACAGATACCAAAGATGCCAGCACCTCTTTCCTCAGAACTGCAAAAATCTAGCGCAATATTTGCACCACAAGAGACAAAAAATGTTCCCTTAATAAACCCCTAATTAGTGAGGACTTTTGTTACATCAAGCCAGCTATCTGCAGTCAATGTGGAGATCATTTCAGATTTAACAGACCTCATGGTGAACAAAGATTTGCCTGAATGATGTAATTGACAGGAACAAGTTCAGCTGGTCTGAAACCACAGTGGGGACCACACACATGCACTCTCACACACATGCACACACACACACACGCATGCTTGCACGTGCACATCCGCAGACTCACACACACACAAACATATCTGCACACACACGCACACATGAAAACAACCACCCACAAACGTACACACACACACACACACAAACTTGCATATGTATACACACACATGCACACATCTGCACACACACACAAACATCTGCACACACACGCACACAGAAACTCAATTGCACACACACAAACATGCACACACAAACACGCACACACACACACATCTTCACACACATGCACACAAATACAACCACACATGTAACGTGGATACATGCGCACACACATACACCTGCACATTCAACTGTGCACATACATACATATGCAGACACACATATATGTACACCCTTGCACGCATGCACATGCACACACATACATGCATGTATGCATGCACACACATGCACAGAAACATGTGCAAATGCATACACACACGTAAAAACACGCAGGCATAGAAGGGTCGTTCCGAAACATCACCCATTCCTTCTCTCCAGAGATGCTGCCTTTCCCGCTGAGTTACTCCAGCATTTTGTGTCTACCTTTGATTTAAACCAGCATCTGGAGGTCTTTCCAACACATAGTGTAGACACTCGCACACAGACACTTCATAACTATAGTTATCAATTGTTTCAGTTTATCATTTTCAAAACTAACCCCAATGTTTCCTCTGTGCAACCGGTACGTTTGCAATCCCTCCCCACTAAACAGCCGGCTTCCTTCTATTCTTTGGGTTGAAAGCAATGGGAACACTTAGGCCAAACGGTTAATAACATAAAGAAAGCTCACAACTCCAGCAATTACTGTCACCATTCATGAAGCTCAGCTATCATACACACTTACAATAATTAAAAATAAAATAGAAGATAATGACTGCATGATTAATGATTCATGATTAATTACAGGAAGCAACTTATGAATGTCACGTCAGCGAATTGTATGTCATAACAATGCCGTCGTCATTTGTTATCATGTCTCCCATAAATTATCATGTTGGCCGTAAACTGAGTGGAGGGAAAACAATGGCATTAAACGGAGAACCATGTTACAACTACATCTGAGGTCATATTCATTATCATGTGAAAAATGATGACTGACTAACCCACTGTGTCATTCATTAAAAATCTGCTTATTTTCCATCCTGTCTTAATATGTCAGTCACACCACAGATACGGGTGGCCACGCTGGCGCTGCGATTGAGTAGCTGCCTTACAGCGCTTGTAGCGCCGGAGTTCCGGGTTCGATCCCGACTACGGGTGCTGTCTGTACGGAGTTTTGTGCATTCTCCCCGTGACCGCGTGGGTTTTCTCCAAGATCTCCGGTTTCCTCCCACACTCTAAAGACGTACAGGTTTGTAGGTTGAAGATAGACACAAAAAGCTGGAGTATCTAGGCGGGACAGGCAGCATCTCTGTAGAGAAGGAATGGGTGGCGTTTTGGGTCGAGACCCTTCTTCAGACCTCTCCAGAGATGCTGCCTGTCCCGCTGAGTTACTCCAGCTTTATGTGTCTATCTTCAGTTTAAACCAGCATCTGCAGTTCCTTCTTACACATACAGGTTTGTAGGTTAATTGGCTTGGGTTTGTATACTTGGTATAAGTGTAAATTGTCCGTAGTGTGTGTGGACTTGTGTTAATGTGCGGGGATCGCTGGTCGGTGTGAACTTGGTGGGCCGAATTACCAACCGCACTGCATCTCTAAACAAAACTAAACTAAACTAAATTAAAATTTGCGGCCTGTCTCAAATCTGCTTGATTCTCGGCTTGTGTTCCTAAAAGGATAGCCAAATGTTCCTTCTTCTCACCGGTCCCGTCCGGCAGAAGGTGCAGAGGTTTGAACGTGTGCACTACCAGACTCAGGAACAGCTTCTTCCCCTCTGTTTTCAGGCATCTGAATGGCCCTTCCAAAAGCTAGAGTACTGTCCGATTCACCTCTACCCCATTGCGGACATTGGACTTTGTCTCTGGAACTGATGCGCTACAATGCGGGGAACTATATTCTGCACTCTGTACCTTCCCCTTTGCTCTACACACAAAAGCTTTCCACTATATCTAGGTGCCTGTGACAATGAACTAAATTGAACTGAATTGAACTACCTATTCTTCTTAAATTTGGTTTCATTGCATAATAATATGAATAATTATGCATAAGACGTTGGTGATTGTATAAGACGTTAGCGAGGCTGCATTTAGGGTATTGTGTTCAGTGCTGGGCACCATATTATAGCAAAAATGTTGTCAAGCTGGAAAGGGTTCAGAGAAGATTTACGAGGATGGTGCCAGAACTAGAGGGTCTGAGCTACGGGGAGAGGAGGAGTAGGCTGAGACTCTATTCCTTGGAGCACAGGAGGATGAGGGGTGATCTTATAGAGGTGTATAAAATCATGAGAGGACTAGATCGGGTAGATGCACAGGGTTTCTTGCCCAGAGTAGGTGAATAGAGGACCAGAGGACATAGGTTTAAGGTGAAGGGGAAAAGATTTAATAGGAATCTGAGAGGTAACTTTTTCACACAAAGGGTAGTGGGTGCTTAAAAAATCATGAGATCAGCTGATTGGTCCTCTCGCCTGTCAATCACCACTATGAAGGTAACGCCCCTGGATGCTTGGACGTGAGTCAGTCTCTCTGGAAGATCGCGAGAGGCCACAACTGTGATTCCAAGCTGTGAATCAACTGAACTGTGAGTCTGCAAGTGCTTGCAATAAATGATTTGTTAGCCCTTAATGACAATGCAATGAGTTGTTTGGCAATTTGGTGGCCTGCACTCTGCTTGAAATGCTATGAAATTGAATGCGGTGGCCTGCACTCTGCTTGAAATGCTGTGAAATTGAATGTGGTGGCCTGCACTCTGCTTGAAATGCTGTGAAATTGAATGTGGTGGCCTGCACTCTGCTTGAAATGCTGTGAAATTGAATGTGGTGGCCTGCACTCTGCTTGAAATGCTGTGAAATTGAATGTGGTGGCCTGCACTCTGCTTGAAATTGAATTTCAAGGAATAGCCGTGAGTGAACTGCCAGCCCACCAGCCTTGAGTGACTGAACTGCCAGGCCACCAGGCCTGAGAGACTGAGCTGCCAGCCCAACAGCCCTGAGTGACTGAGCTGCCTGCCCACCAGCCCTGAGTGACTGAGCTGCCAGCACACCAGCCCTGAGTGACTGAGCTGCCAGCTCACCAGGCCTGAGTGACTGAGCTGCCAGCCCCAGAATCCATTTGGCCCACAATATCCATACTAGCCCTCTGGAAACCAGTCCCTAGGCCCACAATACCCATACTAGCACTCCAGAAAGCCCCCCCCACCCCACTGGCCACCAATATTGGAGTTGGTGGAGAGGTGGAATATTGCGTTGGGGGACCAGCCCTCCCATGTGAACATGGGACCCAACGGGTCCCACTTAGTCTAGTTATACATAAATGTAAACCAGGCATTCACAGCTCAGACACATTTGCTTCAGAAACTGCAAGCAGCAAACCTGGAAGAGATACTGCAACAATTAGCTTGGTATCTTGTTTTACATAGTTCATTGTGATGGGTTCAGTGGCTCTGGTAACATAATATCTGTCAGTGTTCAACATGCAGCGAGGAATTATAAAAGAATTAGTTCACATCATATTTCCACAGAGTCTTTATGGCTTTTGTTTTTAAATTGTTGTCATTTAATTAACTATTTACTTGTTTCATTAGTGGAAATCAACATTTATTATCTCCTATCCTGTCCCATAACAGACTTTATCACTTAATAAATGTAATAATCTGCGATGGGCAGAATTTATTGTGCCAAACTTTACGATTGTCTTTATGGCTAGTGTTTATTACTTAATAGTAAAATGTTTGTTGCATTGTAAAGTCTGAATCACTACCATGCACAGAATTGAGCTACTGGTGAAATCGCCAGTGAGATGGGTTGTTTTGTGTCCTGCATAAAAGATTTTCCTACTAATGGGTCTATCTGGAATCCGAGACATTGTCAGGTTGTCAAATAAAATGTATTTGTTAGATGTTGGATTGCCTCGCAGTGCCAGACACCCAGGTCCGATACACACCTCTGGTGCTGTCTGTGTAGAGTTTGCACGTTCTCCCTGTGACCGCGTGGGTTCCCTCTCAGTGCTCCAGGATCCTCCCACATCCCAAAGATGTGCAGGGTTGTAGGTTAATTGGCCCTCTATAAATTGCCTCCAGTGGGTAGGATAGAACTAGAGTATAGGTGATTGCTGGTCGGCACGGCCTCGGTGGGCCGAAGGGAGTAGGTGGGAATGTGGGATAACATGGCAGCAGTGTGAATGGGTGATGGATGGTCAGCATCGGCTCAGTGGGTCGAAGGGCCTGTTTCCGTGCTGCATCAATCAATCAACAGGAGCACAAATGCACAGCAAAACATTGGGGGTAGGAAGGAACTGCAGATGCTGGTTTCCACCAGATATAGACACAAAATGCTGGAGTAACTCAGCGGGACAGGCAGCATCTTAGGAGGGAAAGAATGGGTGACATTTCGGGTCGAGACCCTTCTTCAGACTGAGAGTCAGGGGAGAGGAATATGGAGACCATGGTATTAATGGATTGTTGTTACCAATCTGGCTACTAAAGTGTACAACATAAAATGTTTAAGAAGGAACTGCAGATGCTGGAAAATCGAAGGTAGACAAAAATGCTGGAGAAACTCAGCGGGTGCAGCAGCATCTATGGAGCGAAGGAAATAGGCAACGTTTCGGGCCAAAACCCTTCTTCAGACTAAATGTTAGTTGATATTCGTCACAACAATAAATGGGCAGAAGATGGCAGTGATGAGTGATCAGCTGTGATCTCACTGTGAAGGCCATCACATTCAGCCCCTGACTGACATGCAAGGTAATCTCACTCTTACCAGCAAATTCATTAAAGTGGTTTCCAATGTCGTAGGCCTGGTAGTTGTAGCCAGCGTATTCATAATCGATAAACTTTACTTCTCCTATGAAAGAGAGGAACATTTATCAGTTATCCTTTAATCAATGAGCTGCAATTTCTCATCCTAATATTAATCCAAAAATTCTGCTGTTGCCTGTTGGAAAGAGAAACAGAGTACATGTTTCAAATCGATGATATTTGATTAGAACCTTTTCATTTCATTAAGCTGGAAAGAATGCAGAGATTTATAAGGATCCAGCCAGGATTCGAAGGCCTGAGCTATAGGGCGAGGTTGGGCAGGCATATTCCATGGAGCACAGGAGGCTGAGAGGTGATCTTAAAGAGGTGTATAAAATCACGAGGAGAGTAGACAGGGTGAAGGCAGAGAGACTTTTATCCTGGTTAGGGGAATCTAGGAACAGAGGATATAGGTTTAAGGTGATAGGGGAACTTGCTGCCAGTGGAGATAGTTGAGGCAGGTACTATAACATTTAAAAGACATTTGGACAGGGACATGGAAAGGAAAGGTTTAGAGGGATATGGGCCAAACACAGGGAGATATGGACCTTTGTCAACATGGATGAGTTGGGCCGAATGGCCTGTTTCCGTGCTGTTTGACTCAATTACGCTATAACTATTTCTGTTGATAAGTTATCTGTTAATTTACCTGTTGAATTTTTCCAGCATTTTTCTGTTAGGTCCTTTGTAATAAAATGGTCGCATGTGCTCTTTACCACATCATGACCCTTTGTTCCCTCACCCATTTATTGACGAGCTGGAATTAGTTCCACAGGTGACTATAGGGCTGTCAAATGGGGGAGCTCACCAGATTTCAAAAAGCAGCCTTTAAGATTCTGCCTCTCGAATCGAATCGAACGAAAGTGTTGGGAGAGCGGCCATTTTGAAACAGTCCACTGAATCAGTGGCTGAGTTGAGCTGAGTTCCAAGTGTGGACTTTGAGAGGGAAATGCGAGGCATTGTCTCGAGACGATTCGGCGAGGAGGCTGAGCAGTGAAAAGGTGAAATAAGGTGAGGTCTTTCTAACTTTCCTTTAGCTTTAGAGATACAAATCCTTCAGCCCACCGAATCCATGCCGACCAGCGATCACCCCGTACACTAGCACTATCCCACACAACAGGGACAACTTACAATTTTTTAACTAAGGCGTGTGGAAGGAAACTGGAGCACCCGGAAGAAACCCATGCGGTCACGGGGAGAACGTATGAACTCCATACAGACAGCACCTGTAAGTCTGAATGGAGCCCAAATGCAGATCTAGCACTGCGCCACTCTGCCGCTGTTTCCTATTTCCTCCTGCTGGATGTGGGAGATCAGGGAAACCTATAGTTTCCTTGTGTAAGAAAGAACTGCAGATGCTGGTTTAAATTGAAGATAGACACAAAATGCTGGAGTAACTCAGCGGGACAGGCAGCATCTCTGGAGAGATTGAATGGGTGACGTTTCTGGTCGAGACCCTTCTTCAGACCTGAAGAAAGGTCTCGACCTGAAACATCACCTGTTCAGACAGGTTCTTCAGACCTGAAGAAGAGCCTTGACCCGAAAAATCACCCATTCCTTCTCTCCAGAGATGCTGCCTGTCCCGCTGACTTACTCCAACATTTTGTGTCTATCCCCATAGTTTCCTTACCGCCTTGAAGGCACAGCAGCAACAACATCGTATTAAAGTCTTAAGGGCCTGTCCCACTTGGACGACCTAATCCACGAATTTAGACGACTATAGACGAAAAAAATGTCAAGGTCGTGTTGACTCGCCAAAGTAAAAGACCCCCTACGACTATGTCTACGACCTCCTACGACCCCCCTCGACCTCAGTCTTCCACACCTAAGACCAACTCCGACTAGCTACGAGTGGTAAATGATCACATGATAAAATTATGTCATGTTTGCATTTTTTTTCTCGGGCCAGTTACCGACCTACGACTACCCACGACTACCATCACGACCTACTATGACCTACCTACGACCTACCTGCGAGTAAAAAGTATCGATATTTTCAATGCCAACCTTTTTTTTACTCGTGAACATTTTTCATCAGGCTGGAAAAAATGCCACGACCTACTTGAGGCCACGAGTACGCGGAGGCCACTCACGAGCATGAGGAAGAGTTACGAAGACCTCCTACGATCTCGTGGCGACCATGCTGCGAGTATGAGTCAAGGGCAGAGGTCGCCAATTAGGTCGTGAAAGTGGGACAGGGGCTTTAGACTAAAGAAACCGTCACCCACCTTTTTTCCAGAGATGCCGCTGCCTGATCTGCTGAGTTACTCCAGCACTTTGTGTCTAACATTGTATTAAACCTGGGGTTAGTGACAGGGGCATTTGTTAAAGGGCTGCAGGAGAGGTACAATGGAACATAACAATGCAGGGATTTGAAGGTAAGGATGAGAAATGTAAGCCAAGAAACTATTTGATCCAGCCCTTCAGTAGGACAGCAACCATAGAAGTGCTGGGTGAATTAGACTTGTTGCACGAATAGCAACTGCAAAGCAAAATCTGTTTGTGATAAGGTCTTGGTGAGGTGCCTCCATTGACAGGTTCGAATCATTTTCAGGTGACTTTGTAACCTGTGGCCTGGTTCTTAGTGTCCATTTAGCTTGTGCTTTGTGTAAAGACAATCCCTGTTAAATACCAGTTGCAGATTCTTTTGCACGCTCCCTCAGAACCCTCTGCTCTCTGAGGATAATGCGGGATGTCAGAAAAGTTATTTCAGAACACGAAAGAAAACAAATATATACTTTCAGGAGCTGCTGTCGATCCTGAGATACGAGCAGTAGTCTCGACAAGTAAGTCTAGGTCGGCAGTTTCCTTTCAGTTTATACACTGAGGCATATAGAAAGTGACATTAATGTTTCACAGAGTAAGATGCAATATATGGGTCAAAATAACAGAGAGGGAAACATAATCTGTTAATGGCCGATTATGATGAGAATTTAAATGGATGAGTAATCTATCTCTGCAGTTAATGTACACGCTATGTTCCTTGTCTGTTCTGATCAAATAATGTATATAAACAAAGCCTGTAAATGCACAGGCTAGGCTGCTAAATAGTCAGATCACTTTCAGAACAAATCCTTGATGTTATGCAGGGCACATGAACAGTTCTTCGAAAGAGAAAAACATTTCTGTTCAGCACTGGGGTCTTACATTAAAAAAAAAACGGAAGGTGCTAGAAGGGCTCTGGAGAACTGGCTCTAAGTGGGGAAAAAATTAAGAGCTAACCTTTCACAGAACGTAAGGCAGCACAGCACAGGAACTAGCCCTTTGGCCCACAATGACTGTACTCAACATGACGCCAAGTCTAACTCATATCTGCCTGCATGCAATCAATATCCCTATAGTCCCTGCATATCCACGTGCCTATCCAAAAGCCTCTCAAACACCACTATCGTATCTGCCTCCACCACCGCCCCTGGCATCCAGTTCCAGGCGCCCACCACCACCTGTGTAGAAAAACCTGCCCCGCACATCTCCTTTAAACTTCGCCACTCTCACCTTATAGCTCCGCCCTCTAGTAATTGATATTTCCATATGGGGAAAAAAGTTCTGATTGTCTACCATAGAACCATAGAAACATAGAAAATAGGTGCAGGAGGAGGCCATTCGGCCCTTCGAGCCAGCACCGCCATTCATTGTGATCATGGCTGATTGTCCCCTATCAATAACCCGTGCCTACCTTCTCCCCATATCCCTTGACTCCACTAGCCCCTAGAGCTCTATCTAACTCTCTCTTAAATCCATCCAGTGATTTGGCCTCCACTGCCCTCTGTGGCAGGGAATTCCATAAATTCACAACTCTCTGGGTGAAAATGTTTTTTCTCACCTCAGTCTTAAATGACCTCCACTTTATTCTAAGACTGTATCCTATCTATGCCTCCCATAATTGTACATACTTCTATCAGGTCTCCTGCTTTTCAGACAAAACATCCCAAGCCTGTCTGACCTCTCTCTCCATGTGGCTAATACCCCCGAATCCAGGCATCATTTTAGTATATGGCAGGAAGGAACTGCAGATGCTGGTTTACACCGAAGACAGACACACGATGCTGGAGTAACTCAGTGGAGAGAAGGAATGGGTGACGTTTCGGGTCGAGGCTGAAGAAGGGTCTCGACCCAAATCATCACCCACTCCTTCCATCCAGAGATGCTGCCTGTCCCGCTGAATTATTCCAGCATTTTGTGCCTGTCTTCTAGTAATAGCATTACACTATTTCTTCTGATAACAATACCCGTTCTAATGTTGCCACTTTACACCTTAATCTGCAAAAATAACTCTTCCAACACTAATTCCAGTGGAATGCTCTTCTTGGTAGCAATCCCTGCATCTCCAAAGTCATGTGGCTATTTGAGAGAGTTTGGCATTGTGAGACATGATGTCAATTCAAGGACACTTACGTTAGTTTGATCGTGTTAAATGTACCTTTCTCTTCAACGTGGATAATGTTGTTGCACAGCAGATCATTATGGCACAGAACCAATGGGGATTTCATTTGCAAAAGGTGTTCTTTGAGCACTTCAATCTCAGTGATGAGAATGTCAAAACTTGGCACGCCGCTCAATTCCATGGAACTGGGGATTAAATAAATAACAAAAATGCAGTTAAGTACAGCAAAAATAAGTACTGGAGTGGCAGTTGCCATTGTACTTCAGAGATCTGCATCTAATGTTGAAGAAATATTAGCTACATGAAGCTTTAAGATGTTCATAAGACATAGGAGCAGAATTAGGCCATTCGGCCCATCGAGTTTACTCCGCCATTCAATCGTGGCTTATCCATCTTTCCCTCTAAACCCTATTCTGCTGCCTTCTCCCCGTAACCTTTGTCAGCTTTACTAATCATGGACCTAGCAATCTCCACTTTAAAAAGACCCAAAGACTTGGCCGCCACATTCTCATCAGTGAGAATGAAGGGCTTAAATAAAAAACCTTTTCCAAATTAAATCTTCAATGGTAGGTAGACAAAATTGCTGGAGAAACTCAGTGGGTGCGGCAGCATCTATGGAGCGAAGGAAATAGGCAACGTTTCGGCCCGAAACGTTGCCTATTTCCTTCGCTCCATAGATGCTGCCGCACCCACTGAGTTTCTCCAGCAATTTTGTCTACCTTCGATTTTCCAGCATCTGCAGTTCCTTCTTGAACATTAAATCTTCAATGGTTTTGTGCCATAAAGATCTGCTGCCTAATATTATAATTTACAATGAATTCCACAGATTCACCACCCTAGAGTCATAGAATCTCTCAGTGCGGAAACAGGCCCTTCAGCCCAACATGTCCATGCCAACCAAATCCCATTTACTTTCATTTGGCCCATTTCCCTTGAGACCGTTTCTATTCAAGAAATATTGTGTTGGAACCACTTAGACATTGATGAACAGCAAAACAGCTCAGTGGTTCCAGGCAGTTTGTTTTATCCAGGAAGTACTTAGACAAATTGTGAAAAATATCACCGTGGTTACAGTCTACCAAGGTCCAACACAGAAGAAACTGCATTTCCCTTCTTTCTAAGGGTCCATTTTCTCCTTCCACTTATTAAGGTGCCTGTACGTTTTGTTATTCTTCTTCTTTTGTTCCATTTGTTGCACCTTTATTCACTGATACATAAGGGAGTAAAATTGTTCCATAAAATATTCACTGACATCTGTACGAATTAGTGACCCTTTCTATCATGTTATATGGTTATATCCTTGACCTATATGTAGACCATAGAACACAGTATAGCATTCGAACACACTGAAAATGATGCCAAGTTAAACTGATCTCCTACGCCTCTACATAATTGATGGCCCTCCATTCTCTGCATATCCATATGCCTATTTAAAATCCTCTTAAACACCACTATGGTATCTGACCTGGGGCTTCAACATCGGGAGAAAATGGTGCAGAGGAGAGAAAAGACTTTGCCTTCCATCACAGTGAGGAGGAGAGTCACTGTGATGGATGTTTGTGTGAATTGAATTGTTTTTATGTCTTGTAGGAATTGTTTTGTTTGTATGGCTGTAGAAACGGAGTTTCGTTTGAGCCTCACTGAGGTTCAAATGACATGGAATAAATATTGTATTGTATTGTATTGTATTGACTCCACCACCACCCCTGGCAGCACGTTCCAGGCACCCACCACATCCTTGTAGCTAATATTCTCTAATCTAGGCAGCATTGTGGTAACCTCTTTTACACCCTTCCCGAAACCTCCACATCTTTTCTGTAATGGGGTGACTAGAACTGCACATAATACTCCAAATATGTTTTGAACAAAGTAGCATAAAGTTTCAATATGCCTTCTTGATTCTTGTTCTCAACGACACGAGCAATGAATGTTATATCATTTATTTATAATTACACATATATAAATTTGTTATCAATTGCACTGTTTAAGCAGTGCGGCAGGTTACAAGGCAATGTTGTGGTAGATGTTGGATGTCACTGTTTTGTAGATTAAACTGTGTTTTGTTTAGTTTAGTTTATTGTCACGTGAACTGAGGTATAGTGAATGGCTTTTGTTGCGTGTTAGCCAGTCAATGGAAAGAATTTACATGATTACAATCGAACCATCCACAGTGTACAGATACATGATAAAGGGAATAATGTTTAGTGCAAGATAAAGCCTAGTAAAGTCTAATTAAAGATAGTCCATTTTGTAGGTTTCCTCACTCTAGCAATGGAGGAGGCCCAGCACAGAAAGGACGGTGTGGGAATGGGAAGGGGACTAAAGAAATTCCTTTGTTTAAGAAGGAACTGCATATGCTGGAAAATCGAAGGTAGACAAAAATGCTGGAGCAACTCAACGGGTGAGGCAGCATCTATGGAGCGAAGGAAATAGGCAACGTTTCGGGTCGAGACCCTTCTTCAGACCCGAAACGTTGCCTATTTCCTTTGCTCCATAGATGCTGCCTCACCTGCTGAATTTCTCCAGCATTTTTGTCTACCTTCGATTTTCCAGCATCTGCAGTTCCTTCTTAAACAAAGGAATTTCTTCAGTCAAAGGGTGATGAATCTGTGGAATTCATTGTCACAGATGGTTGTGGAATTCAAGATTCAAGATTCAAGAGAGTTTATTGTCATGTGTCCCTGATAGGCCAATGAAACTTGCTTTGCTTCAGCACAACAGAACATAGTAGGCATGACTACAGAACAGATCAGTGTGCCCATATACCATTATATAAATATATACACACATGAATAAATAAACTGAGAAAGTGCAAATAAACAAATAATGGGCTATTAATGTTCAGAGTTTTGTTCGAGCCAAGTTTAATAGCCTGATGGCTGTGGGGAAGTAGCTATTCCTGAACCTGGTCGTTGCAGTCTTCAGGCTCCTGTACCTTCTACCTGAAGGTAGCGGGGAGATGAGTGTGTGGCCAGGATGGTGTGGGTCCTTGATGATACTGCCAGCCTTTTTGAGGCAGCGACTGTGAAAGATCCCTTCGATGGAAGGGAGGTCAGAGACGATGATGGACTGGGCAGTGTTTACTACTTTTTGTAGTCTTTTCCGCTCTATGGCGCCAAAGTTGCCGAACCAAGCCACGATGCAACCGGTCAGCATGCTCTCTACTGTGCACCTGTATAAGTTAGAGAGAGTCCTCCTCGACAAACCAACTCTCCGTAATCTTCTCTGGAAGTAGAGGTGCTGATGTGCTTTCTTAATAATTGCATTAGTGTTCTCGGACCAGGGAAGATCTTCAGAGATGTGCACGCCCAGGAATTTGAAGTTCTTGACCCTTTCAACCATTGATATAAACGGGGCTGTGGGTCCCCATCCTACTCCTTCCAAAGTCCACAATCAGTTCCTTGGTTTTGCTGGTTTTGAGGGCCAGGTTATTGTGCTGGCACCATATGGACTGTCGCTCAATCTCTCTTCTATACTGTGACTCATCCCCATCAGTGATACGTCCCACAACAGTGGTGTCGTCAGCGAACTTGATGATGGAGTTCGCACTATGATCGGCTACGCAGTCATGAATATAGTGTGAGTAGAGCAGGGGGCTGAGCACGCAGCCTTGAGGTGCTCCCGTGCTGATTGTTATCGAGGCTGACACATTTCCACCAATATGGAAAGATTGTGGTCTGTGAATGAGGAAGTCGAGGATCCAATTGCAGAGGGATGCGCAGAGACCCAGTTCTGCGAGTTTGGTAACCAGCTTTTTTTTTTTTTTTTTTAATCAAAAAATGTATTAAATTATTAAAAAATAATATTTACACTACAATAAAACAAGCAGGAACCCACCACCATAATACAATACAAACATATATCCATAATAAACTATTATACAATTATGATACAATCCTTATTGAGGATACATTCTACACCCTGCAAAGCCCAGCAGTCCCGGAACACCCTCAGGGTGCCAGTGGACAGGGCGTATTCCCTTTCTAACCGCACCCGGGCACGGACATATCCCCGGAAAAGGGGCAGGCAGCCGGCTCGGGTAGAGCCCTCCACCGTCTGGCGCCTTGACTCGCGGATGTCCAGCTTGGCCAGGCCCAGGAGCAACCCAACCAGGACATCTTCAGCCCTACCCTCTCCCCTACGCACAGGGTGCCCAAAGATGAGGATGGTGGGTGAAAAATGCAGCCAGAAGGCAAGGAGCAGCCCCATTAGATATTCAAACAGTGGCTGCAGCCTCACGCACTCGATGTACACGTGGTACACAGACTCTTCCAGCCCGCAACAGTGGCAGGCGGCTGGCGAGTCTGTGAACCGCGAGAGAAACAGATTGCAGGGAACACCTCTGTGCAACACCCTCCACCCCAGGTCCCCAATGTAGAGGGGGAGAATCCCTGCGTAGAGGGACCCCCACCGGGGGCCCCCCTCGCAACCGGAAGGCAACACCGACCGCCACTTGGTGTCTGAACAGTGGACCATGGTGAGGAAGTACAGGGTGTGGGGGAGGTGCCCTTACAGGACACGCCTCCCTGCGTCTCAGAGGGAGATGAAGGGTGTCGAGGAAAGGCGGCTCAAATTGTGTGGGACCGGTTCCCGGGAAGGATTACGGCGCCTGGGTCCGATGAATACTTCCGGCTGAGCGGGGGCTTGCTCAACCACAAGTACTCCACACGTTTGAGCCCCCCCCGACACCCGGTGGATCCCCCGACACCCGGTGGGAGGTAACCAGCATGGAGGGGATGATGGTATTGAACGCCGAGCTGTAATCAATGAATAACAGCCTGACATATGGGTTTTTGTTGTCCAAGTGGTCCAGTGCGGAGTGGAGGGCAGCGAGATCGCATCCACCGTTGATCTGTTGTGGCGGTACGCGAACTGCAGTGGTTTCAGGTTTTTGTCGAGGTAGGAGTTGATTTGCGCCATGATCAACCTCTCAAAGCACTTCATCACCACCGGCGTTAGTGCCACTGGTCGATAGTCATTGAGGCATGTCACCTTACTCTTCTTGGGCACCGGTATAATTGATGCCCTTTTAAAGCAGGTGGGAACCTCAGACCTCGGAAGTGAGAGGTTGAAAATGTCCGTAAAAACTCCAGCCAGTTGGTCCACACAGGTTTTTAGAACACGACCGGGTATACCATCAGGACCAGGTGCTTTTCGGGGGTTCACCCCTCTGAAGGATTTCCTGACATCGGCCTCTGTGACTGAGACTGAAATACCATCACAGCGAATGGGGGATCGGGAAGGCACATCAGTATTTTCCCTGTCAAAGTGTGCGTAAAACGCATTGAGCTCGTCAGGGAGTGATGTTTCGCCGACATTCGAGCTGCCTCCTGGTTTCACCTTGTAGGAGGTGATTGCATTCAGGCCCCGCCACAGCTGCCGAACATCTGTCTCATCCTGCAGTTTGGAGCAGAAGTCCCTTTTGGCCCTTTTGATGGCCTTACCAAGGTCGTATCTGGACTTCTTGTAGACCACTGTATCATCAGACATGAATGCCAGGTGTCTGGTCTTCAGAAGAGTGCGGATCTCAAAGTTCATCCAAGGTTTCTGATTGGGAAACACTCGGAAGGGTTTTGTAGGGATGCAGTCCTCCACACATTTCTTTATGAAGTCTGTAACGACTGGCGTATTTGTTCAAGTCCGTTGCCGAGTACTTGAACATTGCCCAGTCTACAGTCTCCAAACAATCCTGGAGTTGTTCCTCTTCCCCCCCCCCCCCCCCCCCCACCGACCAGCTCTGTGCTGTCCTCACTTCTGGGGGTGCGCTCTTCAATTGCTGCCTGTAGGCAGGAAGAAGCAGCACCGCGGTATGGTCGGACTTACCGAAGTGAGGGTGAGGGATAGAGCAATAGGCATTCTTGATGGTGGTGTAGCAGTGGTTGAGGGTGTTAGGTCCTCTGGTGCAGCAGGAGACATGTTGGTGGAAGTTGGGGAGTGATTTCTTGAGGTTTGCCTTATTGAAGTCCCCAGCAATGGTGGTAAATGCCTCGGGGTAAGACGTCTGGTGTTTGTTGACCATGGCGTGCAGCTCCTCCAGTGCCAGACGGACGTCTGCCTGGGGTGGGATGTAGACCGCGGTCAGGGTAACGGAGGTGAATTCTCTCGGGAGGTAGAAGGGGCGGCACTTCACCGCCAGGTGTTCGAGGTGTGGAGAGCAGGAGTTGGACAGGACTGCCACGTCTGAGCACCACGCAGAGTTGACCATGAGGCAGACGCCCCCTCCTCTCCCTTTCCCAAACGCCAGGGTATGGTCCATGCGGTGGATGGAGAACCCTTCAGGCTGGACCGCTGAGTCTGGGGAGCTGGGGGTGAGCCATGTCTCTGTGAAACAGAACACAGAGCATTCCCTCAGCTCCCTTTGGTAAAGCAGCCTTGCCCTTAAGTCCTCCACTTTACTTTCAAGGGACTGTACATTAGCCAGTAGGATAGTAGGGAGAGGGGGCCGAAGTCCCCTGCTCATCATTCTGACCTGAAGTCCTGCCCGTCGGCCACGTTTCCAGACACAATGGAGGCTTCCCCTTTGTTTCCAGGTACTGTGCTGTTTCTGCGGACCTGCGCTGGAACGGGGATTCCCTCACAGACGGCAGGTCCAACTCCGTAACGAACGGGGGTTCCCTCAAAGTCGGCAGCTCCTGCTCCGTTGTTCCTGGAAGATCCAGCCCGTCGGCTCTGGAGGTCATCCCGGGGTTTCCAGGTACCGTACCTGGGTTCCTCAGTTGGGTCGGGAGTTTTACAGCCAGCGTGGGAAAGTTTAAAGTCCGGGGCTCCCGCAGCTGCGGGAGATCGCGAAATCGCAAGAGCCTTCAGGTGCCCAAGCAGCTTGTCCGAAACGGCACCGATTACTGCCGTTTCCCTGATGTGGGTGAGTTGTTGGAAGTTGTAGGTGAACCGTTTATGTTCTGGTGCTTCGCAAAAGTCGCCGCAGGCAGGCGCCATCTTGCAGGACAAGCCAAGACAATGGGTATTTTTAAGGCGGAGATTGGCAGATTCTCGATTAGTGCAGGTGTCAGGGGTTATGGGGAGAAGGCGAGATGGAGCTGGAGCAAAATAGGGTTGGGAAGGAAAGATAGATCAGCCATGATTGAATGGCAGATTAGATTTGATGGGCTGAATGGCCTATTTCAGCTAGTTCCTAGGCTTATGAATTTATGGAAATGGTTAGCAAAGATAGAGTTTGGTTTGATTGTATTTATATTATCTGATCTGTTAAGATAGCTTGCAAAACAAAGCTTTTCACTGTACCTGTGACAATAGTAAACTGAAACCTAAATATAACTCCTGTAAGAAGGAACTGCAGATGCTGGTTCTAAAGAAGGGTTCTGGCCCGAAACGTTACCCATTTCTTCTCACAAGAGATGCTGCCTGTCCCGCTGAGTTACTCCAGCTTTTTATGCCTATATCTAACTTGGTCTAGCAGACATATTTTAACTGAGCATCCTTAATTAGTCCACCCCTATATTTTCCATCCTTGTTACAGGGAGGGAGGGCGGGCAGAATCAAGTTAGTTCACCAAATAAAGAAAAATATCACTTCATTAAATGAAAGGGAGTGATGTTTACAGGTAGCTCTGCCCAGCCGACAAGTAAAGAGCTGATATTGTGTGACCAATTACATGGTTCTTTGCTTCCAATATAGTTCCCGTGTCAGTCATTTTGAGCATATTTGGCTAAAACGGCACCAATGCCGGGAAAGGTTGACAATGAATTACATTGCACATCAGGCTTTCTATGTGTAAGAAGGAACTGCAGATAGACACAAAATGCAGGAGTAACTCAGCGGGTGAGGCAGCATCTCTGGAGAGAAATAATGGGCGACGTTTCGGGTCAAGGCCCTATTTTAGACTGAACTGCAGATGCTGGTTTACCCCGAAGATTGACACTGGAGTAACTCAGCGGGACAGGCTTCAGTTCAATTTTAATTTTCAGTTTTAGTTTTCGAGATACAGCGCGGAAACAGGTCCTTCGGCCCACCGAGTCCGCGCTGACCAGCAATCCCCGCATATTAACACTATCCTACAAACACCAGGGACAATTTACATGTATACCAAGCCAATTAACCTACAAACCTGTACGCCCTTACAGTGTGGGAGGAAACCAGAGCTCCCGGAAAAAACCCAAGTAGGTCACAGGGAGAAGGTACAGATCTATGGTCTTCTATCTCTGGATAGAAGGAATGGGTGACGTTTAGGGTCGAGACCCTTCTTCAGACTATTTCTGTCATCTAAGAGTCATAGAGTTACACAGCACGGAAACAGGCCCTTCATCCCAACTTGTCCATGCCACATCTATGCTAGACCTACGTTCGACTGCATTTGGCCCATATCACTCTAAACCTCTTCTATGCATGTACCTGTCTAAATGTCTTCTAAATCCTGTTTTCCAACCTGTTTCAACTACCTCCTCCAGCAGCTCATTCTATAAACCCACCATCCTCTGCATGAAACAGTTACCCCTCATTAAATATTTCACCCTAAACCTCTGCCCTTTAGTGGATACATGGAACTACAGATGCTGGTTTATAAAAAAAGGCACAAAGTGCTGGAGTAACTCAGTGGGTGAGGCAGCATCTCTGGTGTATCTGTATCAGAGATGCTGCCTAATCCTCTGAGTCACTCAAGCACTTTCAGTCTATTTTCTGTTCCCTTTGGTTCTTAGACAATAGACAATAGACAATAGGTGCAGGAGTAGGCCATTTGGCTCTTCGAGCCAGCACCGCCATTCAATGTGATCATGTCTGATCATCTCCAATCAGTACCCCGTTCCTGCCTTCTCCCCATATCCCCTGATTAAGGAAGTAGCTCCAGAAATAGTGGATGCATTAGTAATAATCTTTCAAAACTCTTTAGATTCTGGAGTAGTTCCTGAGGATTGGCGGGTAGCAAACGTAACCCCACTTTTTAAGAAGGGAGGGAGAGAGAAAACAGGGAATTACAGACCAGTTAGTCTAACATCGGTAGTGGGGAAACTGCTAGAGTCAGTTATTAAAGATGGGATAGCAGCACATTTGGAAAGTGGTGAAATCATTGGACAAAGTCAGCATGGATTTACAAAAGGTAAATCATGTCTGACGAATCGTATAGAATTCTTCGAGGATGTAACTAGTAGTGTGGATAGGGGAGAACCAGTGGATGTGGTGTATCTGGACTTCCAGAAGGCTTTCGACAAGGTCCCACATAAGAGATTAGTTTACAAACTTAAAGCACACGGCATTGGGGGTTCAGTATTGATGTGGATAGAGAACTGGCTGGCAAACAGGAAGCAAAGAGTAGGAGTAAACGGGTCCTTTTCACAATGGCAGGCAGTGACTAGTGGGGTACCGCAAGGCTCAGTGCTGGGACCCCAGCTATTTACAATATATATTAATGATCTGGATGAATTGAAGGCAATATCTCCAAGTTTGCGGATGACACTAAGCTGGGGGGCAGTGTTAGCTGTGAGGAGGATGCTAGGAGACTGCAAGGTGACTTGGATAGGCTGGGTGAGTGGGCAAATGTTTGGCAGATGCAGTATAATGTGGATAAATGTGAGGTTATCCATTTTGGTGGCAAAAACAGGAAAGCAGACTATTATCTAAATGGTGGCCGACTAGGAAAAGGGGAGATGCAGCGAGACCTGGGTGTCATGGTACACCAGTCATTGAAAGTGGGCATGCAGGTGCAGCAGGCAGTGAAGAAAGCGAATGGTATGTTAGCTTTCATAGCAAAAGGATTTGAGTATAGGAGCAGGGAGGTTCTACTGCAGTTGTACAGGGTCTTGGTGAGACCACACCTGGAGTATTGCGTACAGTTTTGGTCTCCAAATCTGAGGAAGGACATTATTGCCATAGAGGGAGTGCAGAGAAGGTTCACCAGACTGATTCCTGGGATGTCAGGACTGTCTTATGAAGAAAGACTGGATAGACTTGGTTTATACTCTCTAGAATTTAGGAGATTGAGAGGGGATCTTATAGAAACTTACAAAATTCTTAAGGGGTTGGACAGGCTAGATGCAAGAAGATTGCTCCCGATGTTGGGGAAGTCCAGGACAAGGGGTCACAGCTTAAGGATAAGGGGGAAATCCTTTAAAACCGAGATGAGAAGAACTTTTTTCACACAGAGAGTGGTGAATCTCTGGAACTCCCTGCCACAGAGGGTAGTCGAGGCCAGTTCATTGGCTATATTTAAGAGGGAGTTAGATGTGGCCCTTGTGGCTAAGGGGATCAGAGGGTATGGAGAGAAAGCAGGTACGGGATACTGAGTTGGATGATCAGCCATGACCATATTGAATGGCGGTGCAGGCTCGAAGGGCCAAATGGCCTACTCCTGCACCTAATTTCTATGTTTCTATGTTTCTATGATTCCGCTATCTTTAACAGCCCTATCTAGCTCTCTCTTGAAAGTATCCAGAGAACCGGCCTCCACCAACCTCTGAGGCAGAGAATTCCACAGACACACAACTCTCTGTGTGGAAAAAGTGTTTCCTCATCTCTGTTCTAAATGGCTTACTCCTTATTCTTAAACTGTGGCCCCTGGTTCTGGACTCCCCTAACTTCAGGAACATGTTTCCTGCCTCTAGCGTGTCCAAACTCTTAATAATCTTATATGTTTCAATAAGATCACCTCTCATCCTTCTAAACTCCAGAGTATACAAGCCCAGACGCTCCATTCTCTCAGCATATGACAGTCCTGCCATCCCGGGAATTAACCTTGTAAACCTACGCTGCACTCCCTCAATAGCAATAATGTCCTTCCTCAAATTAGGGGACAAAAACTGCACACAATACTCCAGGTGTGGTCTCACTAAGGGTCTGTACAACTGCAGAAGGACCTCTTTGCTCCTATACTCAACTCCTATTGTTATGAAGGCCAACATGCCATTTGCTTTCTTCACTGCCTGCTGTTTCCAGAAGATTCAAGCTGGAAAGAGTGCAGAAATGATTTGCAAGGATATTGCCAAGACTCAAAGGTCTGAGCTATGGGGAGGGGTTGAGCAGGCTAGGTCTCTATTCTCAACAGGAGGTTGAGGGGTAATATAATATAGCGATGTACAAAGTCATGAGAGGAATAGATCGGGTAGACACACAGAGTTTCTTCCCCATAGTAGTAGAATCGAGAACCAGAGGACATAGGTTTAAGGTGAGGAGGGGAAGCTTTAATGGGAACCTGAGGGGTAACGGTTTCACACAAAGGGTGATGGTGTATGGAACGTGCTGCCGGAGGAGATAGTTGAGGCAGGTACTATCGCAACATTTAATAAAAACATTTAGACAGGTACATGGATAGATGGGCCAAACGCAGGCAGGTGGGATTAGTGTAGATGGGACATGTTGGTCGGTGTGGGCAAGTTGGGCTGAAGGGCCTGTTTCCACACTGTATCACTATAACTGTATCATTGCTCATCCTCCTGCACTCCAAGGAACGAAGTCCTAGTCTGCCCAACCTCTCCCTGTCGCTTAGGCTCTTGAGTCTAGGCAACATTTCATAAAATGTAACTTATCATTTTAAATTGCATTAGGCGGCTCACCTAAATTTGTCAGACAAGAAGTTTATTGCTCAACATCCAGACTTACTGTGTCTTACGTTACTGCCCTTACATAATTTTCTTTTCTCCCTGGTGACAAATGAATCCAGAGATCATACCAGCGTTATGTGTTCAGTTTTACAACACAATGAAATGTGGCCTCTTCTGTTGGTCATATTCGCGGACTTCGTTAAATTTCCTCACCTTGTACAAAATTATCAAGCAATAATTTAAATGTTTAAATGCTTTCATTTTTTTAAATATTTGGAACAAGCATGCTATAAAGTATTAAATACAGATGTCTAAATAATGTCAACCAAATTCAGGAGAGGGAAAACAAAACATCTTGGGTATTCTGCTGCTTTTACTGCGAGCATTCACTGAAGTCCCCTGAGCTGAAATAAAACAGGAATTTTGATATTTGATGTGAAACTAAATCTCAAGGCTATAAAACAGAACTTCATTTTAGCTGCTGAACATATGAAGCTTGCATCTTTCTAAGCAGTCCCCTAATCCTTGCTTAGTGAAAAATAGGCTCTAAAATCCTCCCCGTGTCTCTGCATTTCTGTATGATTTACCATATCAAACTTCTAGTGCTAGTGAACATACACTTTGATATATTCTGACAAAATTCTCTGGTCTATTTTAATTCACACTTCACCCTGTTGCAAGTCCATGTAAAGCCTCAGAATATGTAGAAATGAGGCAAGAGTGGACGTTGGACTGCTGGAGAATGATGCAGGATAAAGAAATAGCAGAGGAGTTGAATAACTTTTTTGCATCAGTCTTCACAGTAGAAGACACCAGCAACGTGCCTGAAATTCAGGAGAGTTAGGGGTGGAGGTTAGTGGAGTGGCTATTACTAGGGAGAAGATGCTTGGGAAGCTGAAAGGTCTGAAGGTGGATAAGTCACCTGGACCAGATAGACTGCACCCTAGGGTTCTAAAAGAGGTGGCTTTAGATATTGTGGAGGCATTGATAGTGATATTTCAGGAATCACGAGTCAGGAGTGATCCCAGATGTTTGAAAAATTGCCAATATTACCCCGCTGCACAAGACGGGAGCAAGGCAGAATAGTGGGAACTATAGGCCGGTTAGTCTGACTTCGGTGGTTGGTGATATTTTAGAGTCCATTATAAAGGATGAGGTTACGGAGTACTTAGAAGTTCACTATAAAATAGGCCAAAGTCAGCATGGCTCTGTGAAGGGGAGGTCTTGCCTGACAAATTTGCTGGAATTCTTTGAAGAAGCAGGACAGACAAAGGAGAGTTGGTAGACGTTGTTTCCTTGGATTTCCAGAAAGCCTTTGATAAGGTGCCACACGTGAGGCTGCTAAGGAAGACGAGAGACAATGGTATCAAAGGGCAGATACTAGCATGGAAAGCAGGTTGGCTGGATGGCAGAAGACAAAGAGTGGCAATAAAGGGGGCTTTTTCTGGTTGGCTGCCAGTGACTAGTGGAGTTCAGCAAGGGTCAGTGCAGGGGCCGCTGCTCTTCACATTGTATAGTAATGATTTGGACGAGGGGATTGAAGGCATTGTGGCAAAGTTTGCGGATGATACGAAAATAGGTAGAGGTGGTGTAGAGAAAGCAGGGACTCTGCAGTGGACTTGGACAGGTTGGGAGAGTGGGCAGAGAAGTGGCAGATGGAATATAGTGTAGCAAAGTGTGGAGTCATGCATTTTGGTAGTAGGAATAAAGGATGGAACTATTTTCTAAATGTGGTGAGAAGCTAGACATTGGTGCAAAGGGGGTGCTGGTGCAGGCTTCCCAAAAAGTTAGTCTGCAAGTCGAATTTATGTCAAGAGGGCTTGTATACAAAAACAGTGGTGTAATGTTGAGGCTCTATAAGGTGTGGTCAGGACGCATTTGGAATATTGTCAGCAATTTTGGACACCATATCTGAGGAAGGATGTGCTGGCTCTGGAGAGGGTCCAGAGGTGGTTTACAAGAATGATCCCAGGAATTAGTTGGTTAACCTATGATGAGAGTTTGTCGGCACTGGGCATGTACTCACTGGAGTTTAGAAGAATGAGGGGGGACCTAATTGCAACATACAGAGTAGTGAAAGGCTTGGATAGAGTGGATGTGGAGCGGATGTTTCCACTTGTGGGAAAGTCTAGGACTAGAGGTCATAGCCTCAGAATTAAAGGACATTCTTTTAGGAAGGAGATGAGAAGAAATGTATTTGGTCGTAGGGTGATGAATCTGTGGAATTCTTTGCCACAGAAGGCTGTAGAGGCTGTCAGTGGATGCTTTTCAAGGCAGAAATAGATTCTTGATTTGCACAGGTGTCAGAGATTACGGGGAGAAGGCAGGAGAATGAGGTCAGGAGCGAGAGATAGATCTGCCATGATTGAATGGCGGAGTAGACTTGATGGGCCGAATGACCATATTGTACTCCTATTCCTCATGACCGTAAGACGTTTCATGCAAGATAAAGTCCAGTGAAGTCTGATTAAAGATAGTCCGAGGATCTCCAGAGTGATAGATGGGAGGTCAGGACAGCTCCCTAGTTGTTGACAGGATGGTTCAGTTGCCTGATAACAGCTGGGAAGAAACTGTCCCTGAATGTGGAGGTGTGCATTTTCAAACTCAGCACCTGTTGCCTGATGGGAGAGGGGAGAAGAGGGAGTGACCGGGGTGCGACTGGTCCTTGATTATGGCAGAGATACAGCGTGGAAACTGGCCCTTTGTGCCCACCAGTGACCATCCCATACACTAGTTCAATCCGATACACTAGGGAGGGACAATTTTCAGAAGCCACTCAACCTACAAACCTGCACATCTCTGGAATATGGGAGGAAACCGGAGCACCCGGAGAAAACCCACGTGGTCACAGGGAGAACGTACAACTCCACGCAGACAGCACCCGTAGTCAGGATTGAACCCGGGTCTCTGGTGCTGTAAGGCAGCAATTCTACCACTGTGCCAACCTGCCACCCAGTGAACCCGTGGGAGATGTTGGTAGTTGTTTGTGATGAATGCTCTTTGGAGATTACTTCAGTAAAGATTACGTAGTAAGTCTGGACATGTTACTGCATCCCTGTCCATATATCTGCAGACTGAAGCACCATGTTTTGTAGTTGTATACAACAGTCACACACACAATCTGATGCAAGGGCAATTATTTACTTTATTGCATTTTGCATTCTCTTTAGAGTCATAGAGTGATACAGCGTGGATACAGGCCCTTCGGCCCACACCGACCAACATGTCCCATCTACACTAGTCCCACCTGCTTACATTTGACCCATATCCCTCTAAACGTGTCCTATCCATGTACCTAATTATTTCTTAAACGTTGCAATAGTACTTGCCTCAACTACTTCCTCTGGCAGCTCGTTCCATACACCCACCACCCTCTGTGTGAAAAAGTTACCTCACAGGTTCCTATTAAATCTTTTCCCCTTCACCTTAAAGCCATGTCCTCTGGTTCTCTCCTACTCTGGGCAAGAGACTGTGTGCATCTACCCGATCAATTTCTCTCATGATTTTGTACATGATTTTGTTAGCAACAATTGAACACCTTTTCAGCACTCATTATTGCAACTGAATGAATGATTAGTCAATGGCAACTTTGAGTTCATTCTTTGTGTAGACCCACTGCTCCAGAAAGATAGTAATGCTCCATATTTTATGGAAGGGATGGCAGAGGTTAAACAGCTGACTTCCATGGTGAATTGACATCAAGTTCAATGGGGAGAAAAAATCACCACACAACCCAAATAATCTGTCTGCAACAATTAACTCCCACTTAGATGCCTGATGCTGACAGCGTACAATGCAAGGAGTTGCCTACAGTCCTATATGGTGGCACAGAGGCGCAACGGTAGAGTTGCTGCCTTACAGCACCAGAGACCCGTGTTCAACCCTGACTACGGGTGATTGTCTGTACAGAGTTTGTACATTCTCCCCGTGACCTGCGTAGGTTTTCTTGAAGTTCTTCGGTTTAGATGGATGGATGGATTTAAGAGAGTTACTGGATGGATTTAAGAGAGAGTTAGATAGAGCTCTCGGGGCTAGTGGAGTCAATGGATATGGGGAGAAGGCAGGCACGGGTTATTGATAGGGGACGATCAGCCATGATCACAATGAATGGTGGTGCTGGCTCGAAGGGCCGAATGGCCTCCTCCTGCACCTATTTTCTATGTTTCTATGTTTCTGTTTCCTCCCACACTCCAAAGAAGTACAGGCTTGGTTACAGGTTAATTGGCTTGGTATAAATGTGAATAGTCTCTGGTGTGTGTAGAATAATGTTAATGTGCGGGGATCGCTGGCCGGTGCGGACTGGGTGGGCCAAAGGGCTGTATCTCTAAACAAAATTTAGCTGTTCCACTAGGGGAGGCGCCATCTTTTATTAATTTTAGTTTGTCTAAACAGTTTGTTTTGGGGATTCTTTAGTTTTTCTCTGTGGGGGAGGGGGGGAGGGTAAGGGGGGAAAACGTTCCCCAGTCGCTTCCTGGCGAGGATGCAACTATTTCTCCGTGTCGCGTCCTTGCCCCCCCTCCTCGCGGCCTACCATCAGAGCGGCCTTCCCTACCGGAGACCGGGGTCCGGACCAGAGCTTCGGCAGCGGCGGCGCGGTGCTGGATTCACCGCGGAGTGGGCGATACCTACCTGGATCGCCGCTTGAAGCGTTGGGCCTGCAGCATCGACATCGCGGGGCTGTGGTTCACGGAGCTCCCAGCGCGGGCGGCGCTGACTGACATCGCGGAGTCCTGGGCCCTTTGCTGAGGGCCGCCAGCGTTGAATCTCCGCCCGGCGCGGCCTGGGGACGGGGAGCCGCGGACTCCGGTGGGAAGCGGCCGATTTGGAGGTCCAAGCCGCTGAGGTTGTCCTCCCGCTCCGACGTCGGAGTTCCAACATCCTGGCGAGCGGGCATGCCTGTAGCGGCGATTGCGGAGGGCTCTGGAGGCCCCGACCATGGGTGAACATCGGGAACATTAGAGGAAGATGACTGACTTTGGTGCCTTCCCTCACAGTGGGAAACTTTTGATTCTGCTGTGTGGCGATGTTTTATGTTGAACTCTATCGTGTGTTGTGGTCTTAATTTTTATTGTATGGCTGTATGGTGAACACACATTTCACTGTGCCAACTGGCACATGTGACAAATAAACGCATCTTGTATCTTGTAACTATACCTGTGGTAACTGTACCTGAGGGATCTGGCGAGGGTGGGGGGAAGGGCCGCCGAGAACAAAGGAGAATCCTGCAGGGGTGTGGCCACTGAGAATAAAGGGGTCCTGGTGGTGGGGGAGTTGGGGGGTCGCTGAGTACAAAGATTCTAACTACTACTTTTATAACTTTATCTGTGCCAGAAACGAGGCGAGTTTTTGCGTGCTTTGTGCATTGTATGCAGAAACAAAGAATCTCACTCTACCTGGGTACATGTGAGGATAGGGTATAATTGACTCATTGACAATAGACAATAGGTGCAGGAGTAGGCCATTCGACCCTTCGAGCTGAATGGAATAGTACACTCGGTGCCACTCAGACAGCACAGCGACACAGCGGGTAGAGCTGCTGCCTCACAGCGCCAGAGACCCAGGTTCCATCCTGACCTCAGGTGCTGTGTCTGTGTGTGGAGTTTGCACGTTCTCCCTGTGACCTCGTGGGTTTCCTCCGGGTGCTCCGGGTTTCCTCCCACATCCCAAAGACGTGCGGCGTTTGTAGGTTAATCGGCCATGTGTAAATAGCCCCTCTTATACAGGGAGCAGATGAGAAAGTGGGATTAGGTAGAACTCGTGTGAACGGGTCGATGATTAAATGAAGCACCCAATCAGATTAAAAAATCCCCACAGTCAGCAAACTTGAGCACATTACAGAATTAGTTTTTTAATCAAGCTTTTTAATGTTATAGATTGAAATATATTTAATGTAGTAACTAGCTTATCATAAGATAATTAAAAATATAAGAAGCAATTACTTAAACACTCAAATTTTTGAAGGATCTACAGAAGGACCTGCAGCACACATGCCAAGCATCAGATTTTTGCAAAGACTGGACAGTTTGCTGGTCAGGAATGGTGTTTCATTAAAACCCCATGGAACAGGAGACTTTGAAGATATTTAAGAATTTAGACATTTATGTTAGTTCCGATGATTTCAGATTTGATAGAGTTGGAGAAGGCCCTTGATGCGCTCCTGAATATTATGAAGCTGTTTTGGATAATTGAAGGAACTGTAAAATGTCCTCAGAATAAGACACAAATTGCTGGAGCATCTCAACAGCTCAGGCAGCATCTCTGGAGAAGGCTTCCGACCTGAAACGTCACACTTTCTTTATCTCCAGAGATGCTTCCTGACCCGCTATGTTACTCCAGCACTTTGTGTCTATCTCTGGAGAACATGGATAGATGATGTTTTGGAACGGAACACTTCCTCAGACATCAGTCTGAAGAAGGGTCCTGACCCGAAATGTCATCAGTCTGAAGAATGGTCCCGACCCGATATGTCACCTATTCATGTTCTCCAAAGATGCTGCCTGATCTGCTAAGTTACTCCAGCACTTGGTGTCCTTTTTTGTAAACCAGTATCTGCAGTTCCTCACTTCACTGGAATTTCCTCAGTAAGTACAGATGCAGAAAACCCGTTGGCTTCAGTTTTGCAATTGTTAGCACAAATCAACTAAGCTACATTGAGCATCTCGATACGGAGCCACACATGTAATGTCCGATCTACATCCAATGTCTCACTCTCTGACACAAAAGAATATAAAGGGTCAAAATGTTTCCATGGTTGTCCTTATACTGATTACATACTGGCTGTACATTGCGTGCTTTGTAAATGTGCAGCGTTCCACTCCACTTATAGATTCATAGAGTGATACAGCGTGGAAACAGGGCCTTTAGCCCAACCTGCCCACACCGGCCAACATGTCCTCGCTATACTAGTCCCACCTGCCTGCATTTGGTCCATATCCCTCCAAACCTGTCCTAACCATGTACCTGTCTAATTGTTTCTTAAACATTGGGATAATCCAAGCCTCGACTACCTCCTCTGGCAGCTTGTTCCATACACCCACCACCCTTTGTGTGAAAAGGTTACCCCTCGGATTCCTATTAAGTCTTTTCCCCTTCACCTGAAACCTATGTCTTCTGCTCTTGGATTCACCTACTCAGGGCAAAAGACTCTGTGCATAGACACAATCTATTCCTCCCATGATTTGATACACCTCAATAAGATTACCCCTCATCCTCCTGCACTCCAAGGAATAGAGTCCCTGCCTACTCAAACTCCCCCTATAGCTCACACCCTCTAGCCTTGGCAAAGAGGATTTTGCGAAGAGGAGAAGAAATGCAGATCAATTGCAAATGGTTGCAAAAGCAGTGTATAAAGTCATGAGAGGTATAGATAGGATGAATGCACAGTCTTTCGCCCAGGCTAGTGAAATGAAGAAGAGGGAATTGGTTTAAGGTGAGAGGGGAAAGATTTAATAGGAACCCAAGGGACAACTTTTTCACTCAGAGGAATCAAGTATTTTCTGCCTATATTTCACGTGTTTATGAGGCATTATGGGAACAGTTACAATATTGCCTGACAACACTGGAATCTGGGGCGCAAGCAAACAAGATCTATTAAAAAATTCTACACATTTTCCTGTCAGAATTTATGACAAAAAAAATGATCTGAGCATCTTTTATACAAACACCTCATATTCAACCTCAGGCGCAAGGGACTGCAGATGCTGGAATCCTGAGCTGAACACAAAGTGCTGGAGGAACTCAGCGGGTCAGGCAGCGTCTGTGGAGTGACGATGTTTCAGATCGGGACCCTTCTTCAGCCTGATCGATGATTCGGTTCGGGACACTTCTTTAGACTGAGCAGTCTCAAAACGGATCCCATATATTCGATCTTCACAGTAAGCCTCTCTGAGGCAGCACATTAGAACTTAGTAAAAAACTAACAGGTACATGGATAGGACAGGTTTAGAGGGATGGGTTTGTGGTAAGGTGGGAGAGATAGATCAGCCATAATTTTACTTCGGAGTCACGTGAGTGACTACGTGAAGAAGGGCCGTCCGTCTGCGTAGCGCGTCATTACGTCTGAACGCAACACGCACGACGGACTGGCAGGCACTGAGTCCTCCCAGGCCGTCGGGATGAGCAGGTAAGGAAAGTTGAATCACTTACCTGCGTTCTTTCGGGCTTGAAGTTTTTTTCAGAGCCCAGATGTCGAGGAGACGGCCCGCGGGGATGTCGGCTGCCGAAGACCGCAGCTTTCCAAATAGCGGGCGACGGTCTTGTTCCCGACATTAGCGCCGACAGCAGAATCGGCAGGAGACTTTGCGCGGGAGCAGGAGCTCCATGGTTGTCCTGCGGGGCGTAATGCCACCCGCAAGTCTAAACGAACCCGTTGACTCAGATGAGTCCGGGGAAGAGGGATACCCTCCCTCAACAGAGAGCGTCTGAGGACGACTTCTCCCATATGGAGCAACTTATGGAGAAGTTGCTCCAACAATGATCTGCTCCAAAGGAGGGAGCAGTATCAGCATGGCCTACAGCAGTGCCGGTGCCATGAGCCTCGCACATGGGGCAGCCCAATGTCTTCCCCATTGGAGGGGGAACTACATGTGGAAGAAACCACTCTGAATCAGAGTACAAAGAAGAGGGGGGGGGAAACCTTCCCAGGGACAAGCAGAAGAAAGGAAGTAAGTAAGTAAGTTTTACTTATATTGCACTGTTTAAGTCAACACCAAAATGCTTTACATAAAAGAAATAATAAGCTTCCATACAAACAAACAGAAAATAAGTGCTTCTGCAATCATCCAGGTTCCACTGGGTGCTTCCCTGGATGGAATCCAGCTCTTGACAGCCCGGGTATTATGCAGAACCCGCAGGCAACAGCACCTGTTTTCAGGGCTGCACAAATGTCTCCTGCTCTGAGGAGAGGAGCATTCATGGTCCATTTCAGTCTGACCAAAGCTAGAATCTCATTTAGGTCCACTGGAAGGGCCATGTCAGCACAGGTATCCTCAGGGGCCTGCGGCAGCACCTGTTTTCAGGGCTGCCTATGAACCTCACTCTCAGTGGAGGGGAGTGTGAATGATCAGTAGGTAACTGATCTCGAATTTAAAGTATGAACATACTGAAGCATGCATATGGCCTCAAGAGCCAGCAGTTGGCAGAATATCCGCATAGGCGACAACACACCCCACACCTCCATAGGGGGTAAGCGGTTCACTGAATCCGGTGGTAGCGTGAAAGCTGGGCACGGAAATACGATCAGAGTCGTCTTTCACGGCAGACTCAAAATAATGGCCAGAATTGTCCTACAAGGCAGGCTCAGTATGATGAGGTTTTCAGACCAGACCCAAGCAGAGGTCGGGAGAAACATGGAATCCACACTCCTTACCAGTCCTACTCCCAATCAAGGAGAGAAAAGGAATCCGCATCAGGGGCCTTTGGGCTTACCACAAGACCACCGGTAGCCATGGAGGTAGGTGGGTCTGGGTTTACTGAAACAAGGGATTGTGGAGCAGTTACATGTTGGCAATTTACTCTTGTGTTCTTGTTCAAAATGACAATAACATGAAATTTCAGAACTGGTTTAAAAAAAAAAAAGAAAAAAAAAAAACAGATAATAACGTGATAATTTTACTGCACAACATACACAGGTTCCAAGCAGACTTGGAACTCGGACTGGAATTGTCTTCGAGGCAGGCCCAGTAATTTTGGGCAGGATTGCCATTCAGGACATGTGACATATGGAGGATGTCACTTCATCCAGGTTTAACTCATTTGTGCAGTATAAACTATTAGAAACAGTAATTTTGTTACGGTCTAACTACTGTTTTATAGGAGCTTCCTATAAAATGGTCACATGGCATGCATCGACCTCAAAGATGCATACTATTCGGTGTCTATTCACTAAGAACAGGAGATATTTGAAGTTTAACTGGATTGTATGGATCTGCCAAATGGGTTGATATCAGCTCCTAGACTATTGACAAAACTACGGAAACCAATTCTGGGTCTACAAAGGTCTCAGAACCACATAGTAATGGCATATTTGGACAATTTCATTTTGGAGGTACCAAGAATTGGCAGAAGCATCAGTCAAAGCAAACCAAAACCCTGTTTTGATAGAATTGGTTACCTCATCCATCCAGTTAAATCAAAATTGACACCTACAAGGGTAATTGATTACCTAGAATTTACTATCAAAAACAGTAAATATGTTGGTGACTTTGCCTAGGGGCAAACGACTATATTAATCAAGCCTGCTATGACCTGATAGTCAAATACTAGCGATCTATCAGGTAAACAGCGAGTGTAATTGGCAAATAGTAGCCGCATTTCCAGCAGTACGTACGGGCCTTTGCATTACCAGAATTACAGCGAGCAAAGGAACGAACACTCAGATTCCATGCAGGCAAAATTGGCAAAACTATGGATTGCCAGCAGAGGCCTTTGTTGAATAACTACGGTGGATAACGAACGAGAGAAAGCTCAAAGTAAATTTGCTTGAAAGCCATCAAGGGTTCTTCAGACCTATGCTAGCGGCTAAGGATGGGGAGCCACTAACACAGTCTAGAGCTGTGGGGGCAGATGGAATGAGCAGGAGTCTGTAATTCCCCAACACATGGAATCAATTACCCAGAATTGTTGGGGGCACAATTTGGACTCAAGGGGTTCTGTAGCAATATGCAACCGGTGCTTGTTCAAATTCAGATTGATAACACCACTGCGGTGGCACATATCCACTAACAAGGGTGGTGTAAAATCTGTATCTTACGATAGATTGTCAAACCTCATTTGGCACTGGTGTATCAAGAGGAATATTTGGGAAATCTACGAGGTAGATATAACACGTTGACAGATGCTGGATCACGGATGTTTAATAACAACACAGAATGGATGTTGAATCAGGCAGTATTTAACGAAATAACTACACGATTTGGCATACCAGATTTGATCTATTTGCATCTAGACTAAACCATCAGTTACCCAGATATGTGTCCTGCAAGCAGGATCCAGGAACAAAGGCAGTGGATGCTTTCTCCCTCAATTGGGGAGGATTGTTTATGCATGCTTTCCGCAAAATTGTCTCACAAACCAATGCTTGACCAAAATCAAGCAAGACTAAGCCATAGGCATATTGGTAGTGCCAGATTGGCCTACTCAAGCCTGGTCCCCAAAAATTTTGGGAACTATAGTCCAGCCAGTTATGGCTGTACCCAAGAGCAGGGACCTCCTAGTGAACCCAGTTACAGGGAGTAATCATCCACTACACGAACGTATTAACTTGTTGGTCTGCAGATTCTGAGGAGGCCATTTCAAGGCATAGGACTGTCCGAACAAATACAACACAGTTCGGATAACAGATGTCTTGGAGTTTCCTATCAACTCTGTACTATAACTATAAACAAAGTTATAGTGCAATCAATAGTGCCAGAGGTGCACTTTCCTCCTATCTGATGCTGCAAGCAGGGCACAGGTCGATAGGAACGCACCCCTTTACAACAAAATTCATGAAGAGAATTTACAATCTAATACCTCTAAGACCAAGGTACACGGACATGGGATGTGAGCGTGGTACTAACCCTACTTTAACAGTGGGGACCGCCTATAACTAACCCTGAAGGTGGTATGCTGACAAAGAGTCCAGACACTGCAAAAGCTACGGTTGGACCACATGACCACCAATATGAACAACATAACATTCGTAATCAGGAACCTGATATAAACATAGCAGGCCAGGAATGCCAGGGATGGAGATCCAGTTCTTGGCATATCCAGAGGACCTACGGTTGTGTGTGTGGTAACATACTAACACCACTATCTGAGAGTTACAGAGAACCACAGAGGCTCAGAAGAGACCAGAAGGTCTCAACACAAACCATCTCCAGATGGTCAAAGGGGGTAATGGCGGTAACAGCGTGAACGTTCATATGGTTAAATCTCACTCCACCAGGGCTACATCTACGTCGGCAGCAAGAGCAATGGACGTGCCTCTTGACAACATCCTAGTGGCTGCAGGATGGACGAATGAAATAACGGTCCACCGGTTTTATAACAAACCTATTACCGGACTGGGGGTGTTTGCACGTACCATTTTAAGTTCTGTCCCATAGTTTACCCCCAAGGTTGGGAGGGGAAACTAGTTTTTAAAAACTTTTCTTTCATTTAAAGCATCAGTGTCCTTACTTAACTACGTAATGTCTGAATGCTTTAATGATTACACGCATCCATGGTCAATTCATTCAGTGTGTGACGCCTGGATTCGTAACCGGCGTAAAATCACAAAGCTTTGAAATCTTCACGTAGTCACTCACGTGACTCCCAAGTAAAATAGTAAGATTAAACGAGAACTTACCAGTTTGAAGTTTGATCTTGATTTTATGAGGAGTTACGATGAGCGATTACGTGCCCACCGCTCCCACCCTCATACTATCAAGGTCACATGGAAGTTCTAGTTTCTTCAATCTTACTATTCTCAGGTCTTCTTTTTATTTGTGATTTAACACCGCTGCTTTGAAGATTGACGCGCACGCAGACGGACGGCCCTTCTTCACGTAATCGCTCATCGTAACTCCTCATAAAATCAAGATCAAACTTCAAACTGGTAAGTTCTCGTTTAATCTTACTATTAAATGGAGGAGTAGACTTAATGGACCAAATGGCCGAATCATACTCCTATTCCTTATGACCTTATGACCTTACATGGGCCAAACGCAGGCAGGTGGGACTAGTGTAGATGGGGTATGTTGTTCCTCGTCGGCATGTTGGACAGGAGGGACTGTTTCTATGCTGTGCGACTTTATGACTAACAATCGATTAGTATTATGTAATTCACACATAACACCTTGTATTGTGTAAGAAGGAACTGCAGATGCTGATTTAAACTAAAGATAGACACAAACCTGGAGTAACTCAGCAGGACAGGCAGCATCTCTGGAGGGAAGGAATGGGTGAAGTTTTGGGTCGAGACCCTTCTTCAGACTTGTATTTCTACTTTGTATGTTTTTAATGTACGTTTTGTAGAAGTCTTCAGCAAATTCAGGCCCATAGCTAGTTTCATTTCATGCCGGCGTCTGCTTTGGGATATCTAGGACTGAGTGCTTTAAATAATCCTCACAAGTATCACGTTATATAAACACTGGTTTAGCTGCTCTTTGAAGCAACAGGAAAAGCAGTATCTTCAATTACAATGGCCAGTCTTGAGGAAATACCAATCAAAGCAATCAGTGGGAACGTACGCACGGAGCCAAACTTTATAAATTAACAAAAAATACCAGTCTGGGAATTTTTTGCCTTCTTGGGTGCAAGGGGCGACACAGTGGCGCAGCGGGTAGAACCGCTGCCTCACACCACCAGAGACCCGCGTTTGACGCTAACCTCGGGTGCTGTCTGTGTGGAGTTTGCAGGTTCTCCCCGTGACTGCGTGGGTTTCCTCTGGGTGCTCCGGTTTCCTCCCACATCCAAAAGACGTGCGGGTTTGTGGGTTAATTGGCTTCAGTAAATTGCCCCCAGTGTGTAGGGAGTAGATGAGAAAGTGGGATAATGTAGAAATAATGTGAACGGGTGATCGATGTGTGGGCACAGTGGGCCAACAATGGAACAATGAAACTCTTACTTGCTGTTGTTTAACAGGCCCTTTAATGTAATAAAACACAGAGAGATATATAATAATCATTCATTAATACAATAACCAATAACCATAATGCTAGGTAACCAAAGTCGGTAGTGCAACCAAAGGCGCAGTCCATGGAAGATCACAGTTGCTGGGGTTAGTGTTGTACAGTGCTCTGGATTGTTGGGAAGTAGCTGTTCTTGAACCTGGTGGTCATGGTTTTCAGACTCCTGTACCTTCTTCCCAATGGCAGGAGTGAAATGTGAGCGTGGTCAGGGTGGTGTGGGTCTTCGATGATGCTGGCTGCCTTTTTGAGGCAGCGACTCCTGTACCCGTGCTGGAGCGGGAAGTGTGTGGTGGGGAGGTCAGCATCTCTGGAGAAAAGGGATAGGTGACATTTCGGGTCGAGACCCTTCTTCTGAAGAAGGGTCTCAACCCGAAATGTCACCTATTCCCTTTCTTTTCCCCAGAGATGCTGTCTGACCTGCTGAGTAACTTTTTGTGTCTATCTTCAGTTCAGAACAAGTCGGATTCAGACTGAAATCTTCAGTTCTGCCTCAGAAGTGTGTCTCTCCTGAGAATGACTTCCATTTCCCAAGTTTGCCGTGATTGTAACCTTTAAGAACGACTGGGATTTCGATTTGATGTCCTCGCGAAAAAATATTCAGAGTAAGTGGAAAATGCGATTGCCAAATCACTCCATGTGTGACCTTCATCTCCCTGGTGCAGCCTTGGATTAACCATTAAACAAAATAAGCACATGTTTGGGGCACCAAGGGAAGGGGGCACCACAGAGTTTTTTCCAGTGTGGATTTAACATGGACCGTGGTGCAAATGGTGCAGCTGAACCATTAGTTATAAGTAGGTAACAATAAACATTATTTTGCATCTTGGATTTGTGTATGTTAAAATGCTATGTACCTTCAAGGCGAGAAAGCAATGGAATAAAAGGTGTTTTTTTTCTAGAAACAATTATATTTCTTCGTTGGAGTATATATTTTTTAAATGGACCAATATCGATTTCTGTTAAAAAAAACCTATGGTCTTAATCCGGCCCTGCCCTGGTGTCTTTAGAAAGGCTTATGGTAAATTGATAATTCCTCTTCTTTTTAATCACCCATTAAAGAAATACTCATCTCAGCATTGTCATTGCTAACCCCAATCTTCAATACTATCCATAGCTTTACCGTACAAACTATTTGGGAACTAGGGATGGGCCCACAAAAGCAGAATGAGAAAAGAGACAATGTTTGTTGGATTGATGATGTAGTTATGGATTGTTTTAAGAATTACAACCGATACAGTCACGCATCAAGACTGATAGATTCATTCAATTCTGTAATTAGTTTAGTTTAGTTTAGAGATACAGCGCGGGAACAGGTCCTTGGGCCCACCGAGTCCGCACCGACCAGCGATCCCCGCACACTAACACTATCCTACGCAGTGAGGACAATTTATAATCATACCAAGCCAATGATCCTGCATGTCTTTGGAGTGTGGGAGGAAACCTGAGATCCCGGAGAAAACCCACGCAGGTCACGGGGAGAGCGTGCAAACTCCATACAGACAGCACCCGTACTCAGGATCGAATCCGAATCTCTGACGCTGTGAGGCAGCAACTCTACCGCTGCGCCACCATGCTGATATGTAATGTGAAATGCAGCATCCAAGAATTAAATGGCACATAATACATTTGGTGTGAGGAACATGGAAAGTCTTGCTTCACAACCGGAGTTGTGCAATCTCTGATTGCAGACATGATTAATCCTACGTAGGAGAAAGGGATGGAAATATTTGGCAGGTAAGCAGAAAATATGCAGAGAAAAAATAGTTGACCTTTCAGGTCAGTGGCCTATCATGGGAACGTCTGTTGTTTCTAAGCAACCAAAGTATTTCCTTTCTGTGCAAAAATGCTGTCATTGGTCTCCTCCATTGTCAAAGTGAGGCTAAACGCAAATTGGAGGAACAGCATCTCATATTTTGCTTGGGCAGCTTACAGCCCAGTGGTATGAACATTGATTTCTCTCACTTCAGGTAGCCCCGGCATTCCCTCTCTCTCTGTTCTTCCCCCACCCGTCGCACCAGCTTCTTATTTTCACCCAACACACAGCTAACAATGGACGGTTTCCGCATCACCATCTATATCTCTCGTTTCCCTTATCCCTAACCAGTCTGAAGAAGGGTCTCGACCCGAAACGTCACCCATTCCTTCTCTCCAGAGATGCTGCCTGTCCCGCTGAGTTACTCCAGCTTTTTGTGTTTATTGTCACATGTATTTGGCACAGTGAAAGTCTTTGTTTTGCATACAATACACAAGTATGCAAAGAGTCACCACATAAAGGGAAAAAGTATTCAATATAGAGCCGATGGTCCCACTTCCTTCTCCCCCCACCCTGTCCCCCCACCCTGTCCCCCCACCCTGTTTAGCAGGCCCTTAAATGTAATAAAACACAAAGCCCCCCTGCCCCCTCCACCCCTCGGTGACCCTTCCCCCACACCAGGTCCCCCGTTGTTCTTGTGTGTTTTGTTCAAGTTTCGACCATCTGCAATTCCTTGTGACTTCTATATCTTTTCTGCCCTATTTTGATGTATCTTTCAATCTGTGATTAATGCCTAATTAACCCAATATTCTGTGTCAGAAGGAACTGCAGATGCTGGTTTACACCAAAGATGGACACAAAATGCTGGAGTAACTCAGCGGGACAGGCACCATCTCTGTAGAGAAGGAATTGATGACGTTTCGGGTCGAGACCCTTCTTCAGACTGTCAGTGGAGTCTAGAGATATGGAAGGGTAAGGTGTGAAAACGAAAGATCAAGTTTCACTTGATTAATTTCACTGATTGTATGCTTCATTGTCACCTTTCATTCAACTTACAATGAACCATTCCACATTTCCTCATCATCATCTGCTTTGATCTGTCCTTTTCAATAACCAAATATTCTTATTTAAATTGTGCGGTTTATGAGGATGCTCCTTAGTTTGGAGAAAGGAAAGCGATTCAACTAAACCACCATTCAACTTGAACAGAATGGATTCATAAATACAATATTAGGCTTTTTTTTCAAATGTTGAAGATTATTTTTCCCTTGTAAACTGAAATCAACTGCATCACTTTACACTGCTCGACTTTCATTGAATGAACGAAGATGCCTTCATGTTACTGATTAAAGAAATACAAAGATGATTTAATGAACAAACTTCTATCTACTTTTTCAGCCATACCTCTCCAAATTAATTTCACGATCCTAGTTTATATTTGCCTGGTGTCCTGTGCCGTCAACAATTTTTACCAAAACCGAAGCACTCTGAACACAGCGCCCGTAGTCAGGATCAAACCCGGGTCTCTGGCGCTGTAAGACAGCAACTCTACCGCTGCACCACTGTACCACCGAGGATATCCTGTGATGCACAATATCATTCATCTCTATACTTATTTAGGTAGGGCTTGCAGAACATGCTGTAATATGAAGATAGACACAAAATGCTGGAGTAACTCAGTGGGACAGGCCGCATCTCTGGAGAGAAGGAATGGGTGAAGTTTCAAGTCGAGACCTTTCTTCAGACTTCAGTCTCGACCCGAATCGTCACCCATTCCTTCTCTTCGGAGATGCTTCCTGTCCTGCTGAGTTACTCCAGCAGTTTGTGTTTATCTTCGGTTTAAACCAGCATCTGCAGTTCCTTCCTACACATGCTGTAATATGAGTTGCAAGTAGACAATGTAAAATACATGCCCAATCCAGTGTATTGGTTGCACTCTGCATTAAATGTTTGGTAACACATCTGTTGGCACTTACTCCTGTCTGTCAGCTCATGGCAGAGGTGAAGGAGAGTGGGGTAGGGTCCCGGAATGTGGAGGAGGTTGACACCAGAAAATGAGTTAATCTCTGCAGGATAAGTCATGTATCTTTTAACGTCAAAGTCTGTTCTCCTCCACATTCCAGGGGTTACCTTTCATTAACCATTATCAGAAGGAGACAGCCAGAACCTTTTTTCCAGGATGAAAAAAAAACGAAGGCATAGCTTTAAGGTGAGTGGGGCAAAGTTTAAAGGAGATGTGCGGACACGTTTTTTTACACAGAGGGTGGTGGGTGCCAGCAACATGTTACTAGGGGTGGTGGTGGTGGAGGTAGATACAATGGTGGTTTTTAAGACTTTTAGCTAAGCACATGGTTACGCAGGGAATGGATGGATAGGCTCAATGTGCAGGCAGTTAAGAGTTGCTTTTGGCATCATGTTCAGCACAATGTGGGCTGAGGGGCCGGTTCTTGTGATGTAATTTACTCGTCAAATTTATTTTTAGACTTTCAGACCTTAGAGATTGCAATGTATTCATACATATTCATGTATATGTTAACGAGTTGGTGTTTAATATAAGCAAGGAATGTTGGGTAATAAACCTCTCTCTCATGATCCAGGCAACCTGCGTGTAAGTTGTTATTCATTCTGCCGTCCGGAATATAACAAAATTGGCGACGAGGATGGGATAGAGTTTGTGAACTTATCCTTTAAATACAGTGCAGGACTGTTTTGCAAAACGCAGTATTGTTTAACATTTTAAACAGTAAATATGGAGTTGTGTTGCAGTTGTTTGTGAGCTGGACACGATAGGCCGCAGATCCTTCTATGTAGGGGACTGTAGTTTAAAACAGCAGCTGGACAAATCGTCGAGAGTTTGTCAGGCTATCTCTATGTTGGGTCTACATGGCAAGATGCTGTCCTTGGGAGTGTATAAGATAGCTTTTGTACAGCTAAGTTTTAGGTGAATTGTTACACCAGAACAGACAGGAAATCGGGGTTTTTGAACCGGCTTTTGAAAAAAAAGAGAATGACACGATGGCTACATCCAGGGGCTACAATGGAAACCGTGGCACTTGGCAAGAGTAGAGAGCCGTTCACCTCCTATATGGAGAGAGCGAACATGTTTTTCACGGCAAACAACATAATGGAGATTAGTGGTGAAAGAGAGATAGTGACTGAAACAAATAAGGCCGTTTGCGAATGCATGAAAGTGATTCTGCTCATGGAGATCGGTCCTGAAGTGTACGGCACACTCGTGAATCTCCTTGCACCCATAAAAGCAAAAGACGTGCCATTCAATGACATTATGAAGAAGTTGGAGGAGCACTTCAACCCAAAGCCTCTGGAAATTGCAGAAAGCTATAAATTCGGCACTAGAATCCAGAAGCAGAATGAGACAATCAATGAGTACATTGTTGCCTTGAAAAACTTAACTTTGCATTGTAACTTTGGAACCTTTCTCAGGCGCGCACTACGCAACAGATTTGTTTGTGGTCTAGTGGATGAACAAATTCAGTCTAAACTCATAAACACTCCAGATCTTACATTCGAGAAAGCATGCAAGCTTTCTACCACAATGGAGATGTCATCAAAGAATGCTCGCGAGTTTCGCCCACCACAGACTGCAGTGGCCGTTTACAGTCACAAGGCAGTGCCTATGGCCAAACCAAGAGGCCCTAAACCAAAACCAAAGTATGGCGGGGAGCCGTGTTCAGCCAGTTGTTATCGTTGCAACGGTAATCACTCACCCTAATTTTGTCAGTTCAAAATGGCCAAGTGCTATAACTGCCAGAAGAAAGGCCACATCGCCTCAGCATGTCGGGCCAAGCTTAAAACAGGAAACCAACAATCTGCCTGAATCAAGCAACAAGAAAGGAGTTCATAACTTGGAGGTGAACCCAGATGGAAATGAACTTGGGTTGTACACCATTTATGCAACCAACATCGATAAGCCTACAACCAGCCAAGGCAAGGACTTTCGAACTAAACTATTGATTAATGAACAACTAATCGATATGTTTATTGACACGGCAGCAGATTGTTTGGTAATGAGCAAAGACCTGTACGAAACAAAGTTCCCACAAATACCATTGTTTGAGAGTAAGGTCAAGCTGAGAACCTACTTGGGCGAAGTTTTGGAGACATGTGGACAAATGAACTGTAAAGTTCAGCATAATGGTCAGTCAGTAACACTGCCCATCATAGTGGCCTGCTACAGAAAGGATTGGCTGAGAAGAATCGAGTTAGACTGGAAGAACATTTTCAGCGTCGATTTGTCCAAATCACGTCTTGAAAACGTCATTAGCAAACATGCAAATATTTTTGCTGATGGTTACATGGGAATAACAGGGTACTCTGCACACATTGGACTCAAGCAAGATGTGAGACCTGTGTATTGTCACCAAGACCTGTACCACATGCGCTAAAGCAACAAGTGGAGGAAGCAGCTGACAGGTTAGAGCGGAATGGAGTACTCGTGAAGACAGAGCAGAGTAACTGGGCAACGCCAATTATGGCCGTACCCAAGGCCGACAAAACTGTCCCACTATGTGGTGATTATAAAGTCACAATCAACCAAGCCGTTGATGACGAACAATATCCGTTACCAACCTCGCTAGATCTGTACGCAAAACTTAAGGGAGCAAGAGTCTTCACTAAACTGGATTTGTCTCACCCTTACGCCCAACTCAATGTCGATAAGGAAAATCAGCGGTACTTGACTGTCAACACACATAAGGGCTTGTATTCATATACAAAGCTGCCCTATGGTGTGAGATCCTCCCCGAAAATGTTTAGGTCTGTCATGGACAAAATTTTGCAAGGCATTCTGCACTGTGTGTGCAACCAGGATGACCTACTGATATTCACAGAGGGCATGGTAAAACATCTGGAAATCCTCGAGCAAGTTCTCACACGACTGAACTGCCACAATGTCAAACTGCGACAAAGTAAATGTGCATTTGCGCAGTCAGTGGTGGTCTACCTTGGACTCAAAGTAGACGCCAATGGACTTCGCCCAGTGAAGGCGAAGGTTGAAGGAATAGTGAATGCTCCAAAACCCAACAATGTGTCAGAGCCACGATCATTCCTTGGGATGGTGCAGTTCTATGCACGATTCCTTCCAGATTTAGCAAATGTGCTAAAGCCACTACATCATCTGCTATAAAAATATGTGAAATGGACATGGGGAAAGGAACAGCAACGTGCATTTGACATCTGCAAGGAAAACTTGACAAGTGACAAACTCCTTGTTCACTATGACACGACACGCGAGATGAAACTTGCTTGTGATGCTTCAAGTTATGGTGTAGGTGCAATGATCTCCCACGTAATGAATGACGGACAGGAAAAGCCGATTGCTTTTGCATCCAACACCCTATCATCGAGTGAACGCAACTATGCACAGATAGAAAAGGAAGCACTCAGCATCGTGTTCGGAATCAAGAAATTCCATCAGTTTCTTCTCGGCAAACCATTCACCCTAGTGACTGATCACAAGCCACTACTAGTGATACTTGGTCCCAAGTCAGCTATACCTTCCATGGCGGCTCAAGGATGCAGCGCTGGGCCATTCTTCTGTCCCAGTATGTCTACAAGGTTGAGTACAGAAGCTCCAAGTGCAACGCAGTTGCAGATGCGTTGTCCTGGTTACCCCATGAGAACTCTGACGTGGGAAGTGAGAACTCAATCTACACACTGCAAGTTGTAGATGAAGACTTTCCAGTGACTGCAATAGAAATTGCAGCAGAAACAGAGAAAGACAATGTGCTGAAGTGGGTCTATGAACACACATTGAACTGTTGGCCTGAAATCGATAGTGGATTGAACTCAGTTCTGAACTCAGAGCTGAAGCCTTTCCATAATCGACACCATGAATTACCATGTGAGTAGGGATGCATTAAATGGGGTTAGAGTGGTTGTACCAGAGTCTTTGAGAAACAAAATTATGAATGGACTTCATGCCGAACATCCTAGCATAGTAAGCATGAAGTCAATTGCCAGAAGTTTTGTGTAGTTTTGCTCACTGGTGAGCAAATGTAGCGTCTGCCAAAATTGCTGGAGTAAACCACCAAAAACACCACTGCAACCCTGGTCATGGCCAAGTAGACCGTTTCAGAGAGTTCCTGTAGCTTTTTGTGAAAAGGGTAATGATCACTTTCTGGTATCAGTAGATAGTCATTCCAAATGGATTGAGGTTTAAGGGCCTGTCCCACGAGCATGCGACTCCATGCGGCAAGCACGACCTAAGCGACTCCATGCGGCAAGCGCAACCTAACGTGGTCGCTTGAGCCGTACAGCCTCGCGGGGCCGGTCCCACCGATCGCCAGAGCCATATGGAGTTGCGCGGAGCTGGTCCCGACATCGCGCGGAGCTCCAAAAAACTGACCATGTTTAAAAATTCCGCCTGGCAACGGCCTACCGGCCCGCAGCCGCCTCAACGCCGTACGTCACGCACGAACTTCCTGCGGACTTCGCTCGAACTTCATTTCACTCACTCGACCTCCGCGCGGCCCCCGCTTCTGGTTTGGTCACGCTTGCCGCATGCAGGCGCATGCTGGTGGGACCGGCCCTTTAGGTCGCGCTTGCCGCATGCAGGTCGCATGCTCGTGGGACAGGCCCTTAAACATATGGGTTCAAGAATTATTACTGAGTGTACCATAGATGAGTTGAGATCCATTTTTGCATGCCATAGTTTACTGGAAGAACTTGTTTCTGATAACGGGCCTCAGTTTCGTTCAGAACGGTTCAAAGAGTTCATGCAGCGGAATGGTGTAAAACACACATTTGTTCCCCCATACCATCCAGTCTCCAACGGGGCGGCGGAAAGGTCTGTTAGAGTGGTCAAAGATGCTCTCAAGAAACAGGTTTTGCAGGGTAGTTCAAAGCTCAGCATGAAACATCGTTTGGCTAGTTTCTTGCTGAAGTACAGAACCACACAACGCACAACAACAGGTTACTCACCTGCAGAACTGTTGATGAAGAGAAGAGGATACGTAAACCAGTAGTCAGGTTAGGTTTATAAGTTAAATAAATCACTGCATGTAAAACAAAAAAGTGTAGATATGTAAAATATATATATTATGTTTTCATTTAGAATTTCATGAAAACTGGTTTAAATCGAGTATCACAACAACAAAATTGTAACTGGGTACTTAGAATTAATACTTAAAAAAAAGGAGAGTAGTGTAATGTATTCATACATATTCATGTATATGTTAATGAGTTGGTGTTCAATATAAGCAGGGAATGTTGGGTAATAAACCTCTCTCTCGTGATCCAGGCAACCAGCGTGTAACAACAAATGAATAACATTCTGCCATCCGGAATATAACAGAGATGCAGCCTGGAAACAGGCCCTTCGGCCCACTGAGTCCATGCCAACCAGCGAGCACCATCCTACAAATAGAGACAATTTATAATTTTTGTCTGAAGCCAATTAAACTACAAACATGTACGTCTTTGGAGTTTGGGAGTAAACTGGAGCATCCGGAGAAAACCCACGTGGTCTCAGGTAAAATTTGCAAACTTCATACAGACAGCACCCGTAGTCAGGATTGAACCCATGTCTCTGGTGCTGTAAGAGAGCAGCTCTGCTGCTGCGCCACCGTGCCGACCATGTTCTATGTTAAGTGCTGAGTTTGAGGCCATCGTAGACATCAGGTCCATTTGAGCTCTGTCATGTCACCAGAGGCAGATGGATTGAGGCCATAATACTGCAAGACAGGTCGGATCGGGACCCTTCTTCACACTGATTGTAGTAGAGGGACAAAAGTTGGAAGAAAGAGGTGGAGGAGCGACAAAGTCTGGAAAGTAATAGGTGTATACGAATAATTGGCAGATGGGTGGAGTGTGACCAAGGTCAGAGATGAAAAGGATACAAATGGGTGTGTGATAAGAAGAAGAGAGCCGTGAGAGATATGAGTGGAATGTAAAGCTAGACAGAGAGATACTGGGAGAAGGGGACAGTGGGGAGGGGATAGATCGGGGATAAAAGGGAGATGGTGTCTTGGTAATGGGAGATGGACTTATGGAGGAGGTGGAGGGAGGGGTGGGGGGTTACTGGGTTGGTGGGAGATGGCGGGAAAGGTATATGCACATCGGAAATAAGTTGGGTGGCAGGAAGATATTACTTGAAATTGGAAATAATAAAAACTCCAACTAATCAAATCCTATTTTGATTTTGAAAATCAATGTATCTCTTCCAAAAGTGTGAATGCATCAAATTGTCCTTAAAATTGCTGTTCTATCACAAGGCAGCACGTGGCGCAGCGTTAGAATTGCTGCCTTACAGCGCTTACGGCGCCAGAGACCCAGGTTCGATCCCGACTACGGGTGCTGTCTGTACAGAGTTTTACGTTCTCACCGTGACCTGCATGCATTTTCTCTGAGATCTTCGGTTTCCTCCCACATTCCACAGATAAAGAAGTTTGTAAGTTAACTGGCTTGGTATAAATGTCCCAGAGTGTGTAGGATAGTGTTAATATGCGGGGATCGCTGTTCGGTGTGGACTCGGTGGGCCGAAGGGCCCGTTTCCACGCTGTATCTCTAAACTGGACTAAACTAAATCACAAGCAAGAAGGAGATTTTTAGCGACCCCCAAGTTTGGTACACTGGTTTCTTTTATGTTCTCTATAATAATTTCCGCGATGCCTGGTAACTTGGTCAGCCCTGGAGAAATGGAGCCGCACACAATGAGCGGTCTCCTGGCATAACTAAACCCTTGTCCTGGAAAAAAACAAAAGCTTCATTTTCTTGAGTTGCCCATAGTTACCGCAGTATAAACAAAACACAAAAGAACAGAAATTTTTCCAAGTCAAACAAAATGCTGGGTTGCTGACGGACTGGGCGAGATCTTTGTTCAGCAGTTAATAATGGGTGTGTTTGTCAGCAAAACCATTCTAATTTGGGATTAATAAAGTCAGTGATTTTCAGGCTGAATCACATTTTGCACACCTAGTTAATTTAATGGAAATATCTTAAAAAAACCCAAAACATTTCGACTAATCAGATTAGAAATCCTAGATGAAAAATAATATCTGGAAATGTGAATGGAGAAACTCAACGGGTGCAACAGCATCTGTGGAGCGAAGGAAATAGGCAACGTTTCGGGCTGAAACCCTTCTTCGTAAATATAAAATCTGCTCATAATCAGAATACAAAGCTGAGAAATTATAATGAACAATAACACTCAGATACACACCCAGATCAACTTTTTTGATACACTAGCAAAGGTTAGTGTGTTTCATTATAATAATCCTCTAAAATCGGGCACATACAGTATTAACATCATAGCCTATTTTAATGAATGTGGCCAAAGGTTTAAACTTGTGACAGGTTCTTTCATCCATTTTTAATCATGACTTAAAATGCTCGTTGATTCCAGTATCTGCAATTCCTTGCGTCTCTCTTTAATTTGGAATTTATAACTACCCTGGTTTGCAACATGTTGTAAAGGATAATCAGCGACAAGTTGCAGGGCACCCAGTTTGGAGACACGAGGAACTGCAGATGCTGAAATCTTGAGCAAAACGCAAAGTGCTGGAGGATCTTAGTGGGTCAGAGGGGAAACAAGTGATCCCGTGGACAGGTGACATTTCTGGTCCAAACCCTTCTTCAGACTCAAGGTAGACATAAAATGCTGGAGTAACTCAGCAGGACAGGCAGCATCTCTGGAGAGAAGGAGTGGGTGACGTTTCGGGTTGGGACCCCTCTTCAGAAGAAGATCTGAAGAAGAGTCTCGACCCGAAACATCATCCATTCCTTCTCTCCAGAGATGCTGCCCAAAGAAGGGTCTCGACCCGAAACGTCGCTGATTCCTTCTCTCCACAGATACTGCCTCACCCGCCGAGTTTCGCCAGCATTTTTTGTCTACCTCCAGAGATGCTGCCTCCAGACCCGCTGAGTTACTCCAGCATTTTGGGTCTATCTTCGGTGTAAATCAGCATCTGCCGTTCCTTCCTTCATCTTCTTCAGACTGAGTTTTACTAAAGATTCCACCATTCACATTTCTTTCTGTCTGCACAACCCTCTTGATCTGATGACATGCAGTCCCAATAAAATATCTTGACTACAATGCCATCAAATGGTGACCATTAGTATTCCTTTTTCCCTTCTCCATAAAGAGCAGACAACCAATATCAACAATACACTTCATGTTGTGGTTTGATTTATTTCTCCGGCTTATATAAACCCAGAGAAACTATAATTGAGTCAAGTACTAACTCACCATATAGACAGCAAATGTTTTCGAAACAATGATTTATGCAGTTAATAGCCACGTTGACAACTTTGTCAAATTCACTGAACTAACTTCAATTTATACTCTTCAATCCATCTGAATGAAAGTGAACAGAGAACACAGCCTTAAATAAAAGATTAGGCATTCAGCAAAATAATCTCAATCATCGCGCTTGATGTTTGAAACCTTTGCAAAATGGTCTCTCAAACAAAAATCCTCCTCTGGCTTTTTTCCTTGCATTACAAGAGTCCTCAGGGATTGCCAATGGCAGCCTTACATGCAGCTTTTCTGCAAAGATTTGGATGCTCAGCATCTTTCAAGACCCTGAAGCAAAGTGATTGAAATAAACACAAAATCTTACACCGTGTTTTTGTCCACTTTCTCCCCAACATAGGACGATTACTTGCTAATTCGCACCCTTCATCCATTTCAAACTCCTTTGCAAACAGTTTTCACAGGGATCAGGAGCAAATGAGTGTGGAGGCAGGAAAATGGTCTTCATATTACCCCAGTACAGTAGGTTTAAATATGGAACATAGATACGTACAGAAACAAATGCTGGAGTAACTCAGTGGGTCAGGCAGCATCTCTGGAGAGAAGGAATGGGTGGTGTTTTGGTTCGAGACCCTTCTTCAGACTGAGAGTCAGGGGAGAGGGAGTCTAGAGCCATGGAAGGGTTCAGTGTAAAAATGGTAGACCATAGCAGATGGTGATGAAGGAAATGTGGAATGAGCATTGTCTGCTTTGATCTGTCATTTTCACACCTTACCCTTCCATTTCTTCAGTTTCAGCCTGAAGAAGGGTCTCAATCTGAAGGGTGTCATCTGGCTCTGCGGAGATGCTGCCTGTCCCGCTGTGTTACTGCAGCATTTTGTGTCTATCTTCAGTACCAGTACCTTCCTACATCGAACAGTACAGCACTTGAACAGGCCATTCGGCCCGCAATTTCCGTGCCGAACATGATGCCAAGTTAAAGACATCTAAGAAGCACATGAGGCATTAAACCATAGAGCAAAGAACACAACATCAAAGGAACAGGCCCTTCAGCCCACAATGTCTATCCCACAATTAAGCTAAAATAATTCCCTCCAGCTGCAAGTGATGCACCCCCTCCCCCCCCCATTCCCTGCATATCCATATGCTGACCCAAAAGCTTCTTAAACGCCACTATCATATCTGCCTCCACCACCATCCTTGACAGTGCATCGCAGGCACCCACCACCCTCTTTGTAAAAAGCATGCCTGCACAAGGCAGCGTGGAAACGGGCCCTTCAGCCCGCGCTGACCAGCGATCACCCCATGCATGAGGACTATCCTACACACTAGGGACAATTTACATTTTTTACCGAAGCCAATGAACCTCCAAACGATGTCTTTGGAGTGTGGGAGAAAACCGGAGCCCCCGGGGAAAACTTAATCGGTCACATGGAGAATGCACAAACTTCTTACAGACAGGTCACGTAGTCAGGATCGAACCTGGGTCTCTGGCGCTGTAAGGCAGCAACTCTACCACTGTGCCACCCTAAACTTTCCTTCTGTTGCGGGTCTTGCCATGAGCTGTATACCTTCACCTCCCATCTGACCTCCCAAAGTGCAACGCCTCACACTTGCTCGGGTTTTCAATACCCATCTCTCTGCCACGGCCGGTAACTTGTGAACTTGTGAACATGGCTGCCTCCTATTGTCTTTCACCATTCAACTTTCCCCCCCCTTGCTCTCCGTTTTCCTTTGCCCTCCCATCTCCCCGCATCTCAAAATTGGTTGCATCTTCCAGATTTTCCAGGTTCGACCGGAAGCTCTGCTTTTGTTTATCTCTCCGCGGATGATGTTGGTCTACCGGGCATTCTCTGCGTTTTCTGACTCTATTCAATTAAGTTGACAGGGCAGGCAGCATCTGTTGAGAAAGGACAATGGGGAGTCTGCTTGCATCTGAGGTAGAAGAACAGGTTTGGATTCATGGAGATAAAACCTTCCCCTTGCTGCTCACTGGTGTAACACCATCACTTGGAGTTGAGAACGTTTTGTTATTTAATCCCACATTACCTTCAGAGATTCTTTAAGTAGTGGCCAATTATGTTAGGAGAGGGGCTGGAAAGAAACCTAATGAGCATTACCATTTATACTCTCTGAACCTCTTAGGTACGTACACACTTAAAAAGAAATACTCCTTAAAATACACTTATCCCAAAGTAAAATAAACTGTAGAAAAATAGTGTGCACATTTTCAGCACTGCTTCAGTTTCAGTAATTCATTCACAGTGTAAAGATAAAACAATGCTTGAAATCAGCTATTTATGAAGGAGCTATGCTTAAAATTAATTGATGTCCTAATGTCCACATAAATATTATGGGCATCGATATTCTTGTTAAAATCTTATGTTTGGTTTAGGTTTATTATTGTCACGGGTACGTTGAAAGGCATTGTTTTGCGTGCTATCCAAATAGATCAGATATACCAGACATAAATACAATCAAGGCAAACTCATGTACAGAGATAAGCATGAAGTGCTGGGGTAACAGCAGCTCAGGCAGCATCTCTGGTGATGTTTTAGGTCGGGACTCTGCTTCGGACTGAAAGGAGGGGGTGGAAGATGGGGTGAAGAGCTGGAGGTGAGAAAAAAGAACCAATGCAGCCCACAAATTACCTCAGGCAGGGTCATGGACCATTACAAGAATGATCCCAGGAATGAGTGGGTTCGCATATGATGAGCGTTTGACAGCACTGGGCTTCAACTCGCTGGAGTTTAGAAGGTTGAGGGGGGACCTTATTGATAAATAGAACTTACAGAATAATGAAAGGCGTAGATAGAGTGGATGTGGAAAGGATGTTCCCACTGGTGGGAGAGTCTAGGACCAGAGGTCACAGCCTCAGAATTAAAGGGCACTCTTTTAATAAGGGGGTGATGAGGAACTTCTTTAGTCAGAGGGTAGTTAATTTGTGGAACTCACTTGTGGTACAGTGGAGGCCAAGTCAGTGGATATTTTTAAGGCAGAGATAGACAAATTCTTGATTAGAATGGGTGTCAAGGGTTATGGGGAGAAGGCAGGAAAATGGGATTAGGAGGCAGAGATCAGCCATGATTGAATGGCGGAGTGGACTCGATGGGCCGAATGGCCTAATTCTATTCCCATAACGTGAACTTGTGAATTGTTGGCTAGGGAAGATGTGATCTCATGAGTGAAAATGTGGAGAACTGTGGAACGACTAAGGTGCAGGAGGCGGGCAAGGGGTGAGAGGATACGGGAGGGAAAGGTAAGTTACTTAAAATCTGAGATTTCTATATTCATACAGTAGGCTGCCCAAGCAAAATATGAGGTGCCGTTCCTCCGAATTGCATCTGGCCTCGCTCTGGCAATGAAGTACAATAGGTAGAGCAAAGGGGAAGATACAGAGTGTAGAATATAGTTCTCAGCATTGTAGCGCATTGCAGCATGGTGAATCTCCGCAGTGGCCTCGTTGATGTGCCATCAATAATTCACAGGAGCATAGTTAGGCCATTCGGCCTACTGAGTCTGCTCCGCCATTCGATCCTGGTTAGTTTTGCATCGGTATATTCCATAGTCCAATTCCTAAAAATAGTGTCACCAAATACACATTTACATTCTAACACTGCTCATAATGTCTGATTGTAATATATTTTAACCTGAAGCCACAAGGTAGAATAAAATCCTCACCCTAGCACTCTGTGATGTCCAGCAACAATACCTGACAATTCTAACTTATACAGGTCTTTTCAGCTCTGCATGATTTTAGACCATAAAACCATATGACATAGAGTAGAATTAGGTCATTTCACCCATCTACTGCTCCACTTTTTGATCATGGCTGACCTATCTTCCCCCTTACCACCATTCTCCTGCCTTCTCTCCGTAACCTTTGACACCCTTAAAAACCTGCCGGTCCCCACTTTAATGTAAAAATTGTCCCTAGTGGGTGTAGGATTGTGTTAATGTGCGGGCTATCGCTGGTCGGCGCGGACCCGGTGGGCCGAAAGGCCTGTTTCCGTGCTGTATCTCGAAACTAAGCTAAAACTAAGCAAATACTGAGCGTGAATAGTAAGATTAAACGAGAACTTACCAGTTTGAAGTTTGATCGTTATTTTATGAGGAGTAACGTTGAGGGATTACGTGAAGAACCCCTACAGGACGCATGCGTGTCATTCTTCAAAGCAGCGGTGTGAAATCACAGATAACTGTAATGACTAAACATAGTAAGATTAGAGAAGAGATACCAGTTGAGTATATGATCAAGGGTGGGAGCGGAGGGCACGTAATTCCTCAACGTTACTCCTCATAAATTAACGATCAAACTTCAAACTGGTAAGTTCTCGTTTAATCTTATTATTTTACTTCGGAGTCACGTGAGTGACTACGTGAAGATTTTAAAGCTCTGTGATTTCATGCCGTGGAAACGAGTCCATGCATCACATCTGCCTTGATTATGGGGAGAATAGTGTTAACATCATTAGACATCAATACGATATTGAAAAACAACGATAAATATATTAACACCAAATTATAGCCCCTATTTATGGGGTAAATTATATTACAGAACTTAAAATTGTTTCTGCAAATGTTCCAGGTTCAATGACTGGTTTCTTATAAAATCGTTGGAAAGTTTTCTCCGTTGACCATCCTGCTGTCTTGAGGATTTGGTCCATAGGAACATCCAACTTCATAGCTGCCGATGTAGCTGCAGCCCTGGTGGAGTGAGATTTAAAATGCTAGTGTCTACTCCAGCCTTATTAGGACCTGTTTGAGCCATCTAGAGATGGTCTGGACTGTCACTGTTTTGAGTGGCTGTTTGTAGCTGATTAAAAGTGACATTTCTTTCCCTCTGATGATCTTAGTATACTCCATATATAATAGTAAGTGTGTTACAATACAGAGACGATCATCTGTCGGGTAGGCCCTGAATTCTGTTTTTAGGCCTGCTGACCCCTGTCTGTTCTGTTTGACTAATTCATTGATGTGAAAAGTTAAATTTCCAGATGAAATTGTCATGTTGTCCAGCCTTAGTTTCTGTAGTGACTGGACCCTTTGTGCCGTGACCAAGGCCATCAGCATGACTGTTTTCATAGTCAGTTTCTGTAGGGACAGAGCTGTAGCTGGAGACCAGTTTCTTAACATGGTCAGTACAATGCTCACATCCCATATTTGGGAGTACCTGGTTCTTGGGGGATTAACATTAAAATGCCCCTCATGAGTTTGGTTACCAGGGTGTGTCCCAACAGAATGCCGCTCTGTTCCTTGCCACAGGTATGCTGACAGAGCACTTCTGGCGCAGTTGATGGCACTATGACTGAGCCTCTCATCGTAATGGAGGCTTGCCAGGAATTCCAGAACAGACGGGATGTTCATAGATCTGTGGGTGATGTTTATTGTTGTGACAGTACTTCCCATTTCTTGATGACACCAAGTACTGTTTTTTGGTGGACTGTCTGTGGGCCGCTGAAATAATATCCACTGTTCAGTCCGTCAGTCCCAGGTGTAGTAGAGGTGCTTTCAAACTCTACAAATTAATAGGTTTATATAATTATGACATGGGTAACTTCCCCTTGTTGCGGGATGAACCAGTAAATTAGGTCTATGATGGATGGTGATGCATGGTTCTAATACCATGTCGAGTATCACCGGGACCCATGGTTGAGTAGGCCAATTGGGTACTATCAAAATGTATATTCCTAAATACCCGACTGATGAGGCAGAAAGGAGGGAATGCATAAATAAACAATCCCCCAATGCAGCGAAAATGCATCTGTTCCCACTGCCCCAGGTTCTGGTTCCCATGAACATAATTCGATAGCTGGTGTGAGCCTGGATGCGAATAGGTCGATATCTGGTGTTCCATACCATGCTGTAATTTCAGCAAATACATTTTTATCCAACATCCATTCAGTGTTTTCATTGAATTTGCGTGACCTGTTGTCTGCCACTAAATTTAGTTTACTTGGTAAGGAGGTAGCTATATCCAAATATCTCTCTCTGGATACACTATTGCCAAATTGTGTTGGCCAGATTGTCACATAGTGTCGATTTGTTTCCACCCATATGGTTGATATATGCTACCACGGTGGTGTTGTCAATTTGTAGTCTAACATGCTGGTGATATAACCCAGAACAATATGACTTAAGGCCATGGAATGCACTTAACATTCCCAGGTAGTTTATGCCCAGTGTTTGTAATAATGATGCCTCCTGTGCATTCCATCTCCCTCCACAGCTGGAGATGGAAATGGTAGCACTCCATCCAAGTGCACCGGCATCAGTTTGTAGTTCCATAGACGGGTAGCTGATAATGTTTGGATAGGAACAATGCGTAATGTTATCTTTCCACCATTTTAGTTCCATTATGGCCTCTGTTGGTAGCTTCATTGGTCTGTCAAAATGAGCACCATAATTTTTGAGTGCTCGTATTTTAGCCCTCTGTAATTTTTGATAATGTAAAGGTCCGATTTGTGTGGCTGGAAACGCAGCCACTATTATGCCAATTATTCTTGCTACCAGTTTGATGGATGGTTTTGTGATGTCAATGATTTTGCTGCAAGCCTCCATTAAGGCTGTAACCTTTTCTTTCGGCAAAGTCACTGACATGTGAACTGAGTTAAGGGTGAACCCCAGATGATCCATTGTGTTAAATAACATCTGTGGTCACCTCTAATGGGTACTGTATAGTAAGCATCTTTTAAAACGATGCTTGCCATGTAGTAACCTAGGAAATCAATTGCTTAGCAGTAACAAAGGTTTCCATCTAGTAATGAATATATAGTACGAAAGTATTCAAAGTAGTCAAATCTATGATGATGCGGCAACCACCATCTTGTTTACGATAAAGATTTTGGACACGAATTCCTGTGATACGTGTTGGGTTTCCTCCATTACTCCTTTTTTATATGGCCACTGTAGTTCAGCATGCGCTTTTGATTTTCACGAACATTCGGTTCGGTACATGCTGAACTGGAGGGTTATGTTTTTGTATAAATTCTATGGTATAACCCTATACTTCTGAAAATATAAGTGTCGGTAGTTAATTTATTCCATGCATCCAGATAGAATTGTAATCTCCCACCAACCTCGTAAGGAACCAGACCCACCTATCTCCATGGTTACTATTGGTAGGTTTGTTACTTTTTCGGCATCCTCCGTGGACGTTGAGGCGCCGGTGTCTGGATCTGTAGTTGGGTTGGTGTTGAGGGTTAGCGCATTCCCCAGGAAGGCCGGTCTGGGCCATGGCCTAAAAAGACCGATGTTGAGTGTTCCTGGCCTTTGAGCTTTCACCAGTTTGTCTTGGCCGACTGGTGGTGCGTAGGGGTGCTTTTTCTGGCCGAAGTAATTTTTAGACGTTGCTTTAATGAGCCCCAGGGTTTTACCCTCTTCGTCAAGTTCTTTTATCTGTTTTGATAAGTTGCCTCCAAATAGTAATATTGGTGGTTTGGAGGTTCCAGGTTTGCATAGGCCTGCAAATTAGGGTCTAAAGCCGGTTGGATGGCACTTCTTCCTAATGCTGTTTACTCGTATTGGTAGTTGCAAAATAAAGCCAGTGCATCCTGGTGATCTTGTGTCATTTTTTTTTGTTTATTGTGCGGGCGAAACCGTAATACCCGCTGTTAGGACTTTCAGAACTTTCTGTAGTTTCAAGTCCCTGGCTCTGATTGAGGCTCCGACATGTTTTCAAATACACTGGTTGACACTGGGAACATTCAGTGTTTTGCAGTTCCCTGGTGGTAAGTGTCTTGCTGTGGTGTCCAATAATGCCTGTCCTTACAGCTGGTTGAATGACAAGTAGTTGATACTTGCAGCTATTTTAGGTTCCAGGTTTTGGCCAGTTTGGTCGGGTTGAATAAACTGGGACACCATATCCAATAGGTTTTCTTGCACCCCATGTGCACTAGGGGTATGGTCTGCACACCCCTCTTCAGGGTCAGCCCAGAATTGACCCCCTGTACTCCCCTCTGATGAGGGAGAAACACTGTGCAGCCCTACAAGAGGTACTGCTGTAGGACTTACTAGCTGCCCACTGTGACTAGGCTCCCTCTCCCGCAGCCTGTCACTTTGGAGTACTTGCTCCAACAGCCGCTCCAACTGGCTCCAATGCTCTCGGGCACAGGCCACTCGCGGCTGCTCCAGTTCCTGCAGCCGCTCCAACCGGCTCCAATGCTCACGGGCACTGGCCGTCGCGGCTGCTCTTGTTCCCCGCTCCCAGCCGCTCCAACCGGCTCCAATGCTCATGGGCACTGGCCGCTTGCGGCTGCTCCTGAAGCCGCTCCAACCGGCCCCAATGCTCACGGGCACTGGCCGATCGCGGCTATTCAGAGTCGGACTCATCGGAGTCAACGACTCTGTTAGTTTTTTGCTTCGCTCTACCGCCCGGCCGTGGCCGGTGCGGAAGCGAAGTCAGGCACAGCTGTTCCCACTACGGGAGATTGGCGTGCCGTTGGCTGCTGCTGCTGGCTGCCCGCAACTCCGCGGTTCTCTCCCGCCAGCTTTTTCACAGCCTTCGTGGATCTGGTCCATGTCTCCACCTGTAAGGTAAGTGGAAGGTACGCAGAGTCTCCTTACCTGCTGTTCCCGGCTTTCAAATTCTGCCGCTAAGGGGAACGTCATTCCCCCTGCTGTGACTCGTTGCAATGCGTGTAGCGATATGACACGCTTGCGTCCTGGCGGGGTTCTTCACGTAGTCACTCACGTGACTCCGAAGTAAAATTTACTGTCCTGACACTCCTTCCTGGAACACTGTCCAAGACCACGTCCACACTCAGTTGGTCTGAATGTTGATGGATAATCTTCTCACTCATAGCATGTCAAAGGTTGAGCATGATTAGGAGCTGCAACGTACAGTAAAGCCCCAGTCCCACTTACATGTCCTTGGCACGCAAATAACGCGAACTCGTGGTCACGTTGAGCCGAGACGGTCCCGCGAAGGTCGCTCGCGATTACACACGTACGCACAGCCGTCTGGAGCGCGTGACATCATTTGAAGATGGACACAAAGCTGGAGTATCTCAGCGTGACTGGCAGCATCTCTGGAGAGAAGCAATGGGTGATGTTTCGTGTCGGGACCCTTCTTCAGTCTGAAAAGGAGGGTTTTGACCCGAAACATCATCCATTGCTTCTCTCCAGAGATGCTGCCGGCCCCGCTGAGTTACTCCTGCATTTTGTGTCTATCTTCAATTTTCTTGGCCCTGCTCTGGGAGTAGAAGTGGGGGCGGATCCGGACCGCAACGGCCGTGAGCCCCAGGCCGAGTTCGGCGATCGTTTGCCTGCTTCTGCTGCTGTTGGAGGTGAGACGTTGCGTCGCGCCAGGGTCTTGGACCTGTCCCACTTTGGCCGTCAGTTCCGCAACAGGCCGTTGGCGCGAAAAGATTTTGTTCACTACAAAAATTTCGGAGCCCCGCGCAATGTCGTGCACAACTACATACCCCTCCGCGCTTCTAAGTGGGACCGGCCCCGCACAGCCATACGATGCCCATGTGCCTCAACACAACCACGAGGTTGCGTAATTTGCGTGCCAAGGACACGTAAGTGGGACAGGCCCTTAACACTGCGGCAACACTTTACCAGCCAGCACAGCACTGCAGCCAGCTTAACTAAGTACAAACACTGCACGTTCTGTCTTTATATACTTTGGAAGCCTCCTTCAACTATTAATGCAAAATATTTATCCAAGTTGAAGAATATACTATTTTAGCTTAGTTTACTTTAGAGATACAGGTCAGAAACTGGCCCTTTGGCCCACCGAGTCCACACCGACCTGCGGTTACCACGTACATTAGCACGATCCTACACATTAGGGCCAATTTACAGTTTTTACCTAAGCCAATTAACCTACAACCTGGAGTATGGGAAGAAACCGGAGCACCCGGAGAAAACTCACAGTGTCACAGGGAGAACGTACAAACTCCGTATAGACAGCACTCATAGTCAGGATCGAGCCCTGGTCTCCGGCGCTGCAAGGTAGCAATGCTACTGCTCCGCAACCCTGCCGCCCTTTAACAAATCAGCACTGTAAAATTAAAATGAATTAATCGATAATAAAGAACATTAAATGAAAGGCTGAAGCATCGCGGGGCCTCACAGTGGTGCAACGCTGCTTCCCAAAGCTGGAGTCCCGTGTTCGAGCCTGACCATGGGTGCAGTCTGTGTATGTGGAGTTTGCACGTTCTCCCTGTGACCACGTCGCGTGGGTTTCATCCGGGTGCTCCAGATTAATTGGTCGTAGGTTAATTGGCCTCTGAAAATTGCTGCTAATGTGTAGGGAGTGAATGAGAAAGTGGGATAACATAGACTTAGTGTGAACGGGCGATCGATGGTTGGTGTGGACTCAGTTGGGCCACAGGGGCTGTTTCCATGCTGTCTTTAAAACGAAAAATAAAAAAATAAAATGAACTCAAACACATCAATAAACAAAATCTTAAACTAAAGTGATATAATGAATAGCCCTGATGAAGGGTCTTTTGACCTGAAACACTAACTCTTGCTCTTTCCACAACTACAGCCTGACCTGCTGAGTGTTTCCAACATTTACTATTTCTATTTCAGATTTCCAGAAAGTGGAGCTTTTTCGTTTGATTTTTATTAACCTCCCCTCCCTTCTGCTTCCTCCTCTGTAGCCATCAATTCCCACGTGGAATCTGGAGGTGACCTGACCTGCTGAGGCAGCCGTGCGTATCTGTCGGAGAGGCCTTGACATCTGTGTTTGGAAGTGCGTTCTTGGAAATACAGGACTAATTGCTGATTAAATAGCTGAGTCCCATTGGAAGTGCCAGCATTGGCCAACAGAATCATTTCCCAAGTGCTTTAGTTTAGTGATACAGCACAGAAACAGGCCCTTCAGCCCATCCAGTCCATGCCGACCAACGTTTCAATTCAATGATTCAATGATATTTCATTGTCACATGTACCTAGACATAGTGAAATTCTTTGTTTTGCATACAACCCAGTAAAATCGTACAGCAGACCTCACCTAGTACCCACGTTTCTGACGCGGACAGTTATAAAAAGTTAATCGAACAGTCTTATCTTCTAATCTTCTCATTCACCTGTTCACACTAGTTCTATGATATCACATTTTCTCATCCACTCGTTACACACTAGGGGCAATTTACAAAGAGTCCATTAGCCCACAAACCCACACATCTTTGAGATCAGAGAGACCATGCAAACATTGTACACACAGTACACGTAGTTAGGATAGCACCGGGATCACTGTGCCACCTCCATTTGTTTACTGCCCCTCCAGGCAACTTTAGAGTGGAGAGAGATATGGGCAAAATACAGGCTAAATGAGACAGGAATAGATGGGGCATCTTGGTTGGCATGACCAAGTTGGGCCGAAGGGCCTGTTTCATGCTATGTGACTATGTGACTTAAGCTATGCTATTTTGACTGTGATAGCAAACTGGCAGATCGGTTTACACACGTTACAGCCTTCACAAGCTTCTATTTGTTAGTTAAAAGGAATCTGTTAAACAAGTGCTACAATTGTGCAGACAGCAAGTATATTAATGAGTGCATTAAAAATAGCAGAGGAAGGAAATGACAAACACAACATGCTAACCAGCAGAGAATAATAGACATTTATACAGTGCCTGCTTCATTCTTTGGTTGTGTGAACCGAGAAAATACAAATAAATTGAGAACTGTCATTTCCTTTAGAAACTCTTCCCTCCAAATCAGTCTGTACAGTGACCTGATTTAATCAAGTGAAAACTTCCCACGTGCTAGAAAAACGCCCTCAATTCTTAAAGGATATAAATGAAAGGAAAAGCACCCAACTATTGCTGGGCGTGAAGCCTTCACGGGGCACGATGCATATCTGTATCTCACACATGGAACATAGAACAGTACAGAATAGGAGCATGGATCTGTGCTGAATGTCATTGTTCCGTTTTGGACATATGACAATGAAACACTCTTGGCTCGTGAACATCAATGTACGTTAACGTATGATGATAACGTAAAACTACAACCACATTTTAACCCAGAATTATTTTTTTAAACGGTTGCCCAACATGTTGACTCCCCCTCCCATTCCCACACTGATCTTTCTGTCCGGGGCCTCCTCCATTGTCAGACTGAAGCTCAGTGCAAATTGGAGGAACAACACCTCATATTTCGCTTGGGTAGTTTACAACCCAGTGGTATGAACATTGACTTCTCCAATCTCAAATAGCCCTTGCTTTCCCTCTCTCTCCATCCCCTTCACCTTCCCAGTTCTCCCACCAGTCTCCGACTACATTTTATGTCTGTCCCGCTCACTCCCCTGACATCAGTCTGAAGAAGGGTGTCGACCTGAAACGTCACCCATTCCTTCTCTCCAGAGATGCTGCCTGTCCTGCTGAGTTACTCCAGCATTTTTTGGCTATCTTCGATTTAAACCAGCATCTGCAGTTCTTCCCTACACAACGTATGATAAGCTTTTGACGACACTGGGCCTGTACTCACTGGAGTTTAGAAGGATGAGGGGGTACCTCATTGAAAATTACCGAATAGTGGAAGGCTTGAATGGAGTGGATGTGGAGAGGATGTTTCCACGGGTGGGAGAGTCTAGGACCAGAGGGCATAGCCTTAGAATAAAAGGACGTACCTTCAGAAAGTAGACGAGAAGAATTCCTTTAGTCGGGGGTGGTGAATCTGGAATTCATTGCCACTGAAGGCTGTGGAGGCCGTCGTTAGGTAATTTTAAGGCAGAGATTGACAGATTCTTGATTAGTACGGGTGTCAAGACTGATGGGGAGAAGACAGGAGAATGGAGTTGAGAGGAAAAGATAGATCAGCCATAATTGTATGGCGAAGTAGACATGATGGGCCGAATGGCCTAATTCTGCACCTTTGACGTATGAACATATGATCATGACGTCAAGTTAAACTATATTTCAGTCTGCACATGATCCATATCCATCCATTCCCTGCATGTCCACGTGCCCATCTCATAATCTCTTAAACACGACTGTCGTATCTGCCTCCACCGCCACCCCTGGCAACACGTATCAGGCACCCACCACCCTCTGTGTAAAATAACTTATCCCGTTCAACTTCTTGACACTTTTCCCCTCTCACCTTATAGCTATGCTCTGACCCTTGACATAGAAACATAGAAACATAGAAACATAGAAAATAGGTGCAAGAGGAGACCATTCGCCCCTTCGAGCCAGCACCGTCATTCATTGTGATCATGGCTCTTCGTCCCCTATCGATAACCCGTGCCTGCCCTCTCCCCATATCCTTTGACTCCACTAGCCCGTAGAGCTCTATCTAACTCTCTCTTAAATCCATCCAGTGATTTGGCCTCCACTGCCATCTGTGGCAGGGAATTCCATAAATTCACAACTTTCTGGGAGAAAAAGTTTTTTCTCACCTCAGTCTTAAATAACCTCCCCTTTATTCTAAGACTGTGGAACCTGGTTCTGGACTCACCCAACATTGGGAACATTTTTCCTGCATCTAGCTTGTCCAGTCCATTTATAATTTTATACGTTTCTATAAGATATCCCCTCATCCTTCCAAACGTCAGTGAATACAAGCCTAGTCTTTTCAATCTTTCCTCATATGACAGTCCCGCCATCCCAGGGATCAATCTTGTGAACCTACGCTGCACTGCTTCAATCACAAGGATGTCCTTCTTCAAATTAGGAGACCAAAACTGTACACAATACTCCAGATGTGGTCTCACCAGAGCCCTATACAACGTTACCACCCTGGGAAAAAGGTTCTGACTGTCTACTCTAGTTATGACTGATAATTCTATAAACGTCGATCAGGTCTACTCTTAACCTCTGATGCTCCACTTGAAGCAATCCTAGTTTTTAGATCTTTATATTAAAACAAGATTCTCTATGCCTTCTCTACGTGATTGGAATTGCACCAATCAAAAGGTATTCTAGGTGACAGTCAGAACCTTTTTTCCCCGAAGATGAAAACATCAAATACTAGATTTAGTACTTTATTACCTTAGATTGAGAACTTTAGATCTAGCATAGTTTTAAGGTGAGAGGGGCAACGTTTAAAGGAGATATGTGGGCCAACTTTTTTAACAGAGGGTGGTGAGTGCATGGAATGTGTTGCCTGGGATGGTGGGGGAGGCAGATACGGTCGTGGCATTCAAGAGTATTTTACTTGGGCACATGGACATGTGGGGAATGGATGGGTATGGATTATGTGCAGGTAGATAAAGGATGGTCTTGGCATCTCACGGCGTGGCGGCGGTGGTCATGAAGCCTCGTGCGTCGGTGGGAACCTCGCGGGTCGACCCGCGGTCGGCGATTGATGATGGTGCGCGGGAACCACTGTGAGGGTGAGAGGGGGAAGAACAATGGAGGACCTGGCATGGGGGGATTGCTGTGGGGAGGGGGAGGGAGACAGTTTTGGTCTCCAAATCTGAGGAAGGACATTATTGCCATAGAGGGAGTGCAGAGAAGGTTCACCAGACTGATTCCTGGGATGTCAGGACTGTCTTATGAAGAAAGACTGGATAGACTTGGTTTATACTCTCTAGAATTTAGGAGATTGAGAGGGGATCTTATAGAAACTTACAAAATTCTTAAGGGGTTGGACAGGCTAGATGCAGGAAGATTGCTCCCGATGTTGGGGAAGTCCAGGACAAGGGGTCACAGCTTAAGGATAAGGGGGAAATCCTTTAAAACCGAGATGAGAAGAACTTTTTTCACACAGAGAGTGGTGAATCTCTGGAACTCCCTGCCACAGAGGGTAGTCGAGGCCAGTTCATTGGCTATATTTAAGAGGGAGTTAGATGTGGCCCTTGTGGCTAAGGGGATCAGAGGGTATGGAGAGAAGGCAGGTACGGGATACTGAGTTGGATGATCAGCCATGATCATATTGAATGGCGGTGCAGGCTCGAAGGGCCGAATGGCCTACTCCTGCACCTAATTTCTATGTTTCTATGTTTCTATGAAAGACAAAGGAAGAGCCGGTGTGGGGTACTTTGTAACTTTGTCTGTGCCCTTTATGTGGTGACTATTTGCATACCTTGGCTATGCAAGCAAAGAATTTCTCTGTGACTTGCCACAGGTGACAATAAAGTTTTCCATCCATTCCATCACGCTCGGTATAGACATTGTGGGCCAAAGGGCCTGTGTTTGTGCTGCACTTTCATCTATGTTTTATTCTATTTGGTATTTTCCTTCACAAAGTAATTTCATAACAAATGTTCGATATGGAAGTCTGTAGGATACATGTAATCCAGCGTCAGGGAGAAAGGGGACAATAAAGTACTCTTGTAATACAAACATTGCACATTTTATCACCCTCCCCATGAGTTTGTGCAGAGTCCCTATTTGTAAGCCCAAATTTAGCACCACATTGTCTGTCCCTAGGTGTAAGTTGTGCCCTGCTCCTGTGGCTGATTGCTTTAAAAATAAAGCCTGGTGTTCTGCTTGCCTTTTCAATACTATCTCCGTGGAACAGAACGCTATGGCCACACGCTACTCCCACATCCACTAGCGCTGCGCTGAGGATAAGCACAGCACAATGATAGCAAGTTTATTCTTTCCCATTGGTTCCCACCAGCATGTATTGTAGCTGGCAATTTCCTGGGTTTTATCTGTGAACAATAAGCAGAAAACAAGACTTCTAGTGACATTGTTATATCGAGTAGATTAGCATCGAGGTGCATTGTTATATTCACTGAACTAATCTATGTTCTGCATCACTTCAGCCTTCACTTAACGGGATTGGAACAAAAATCTAGATCACACGATGCACAAGTGTATCCATAAATGTATTTAAATCCTATTTTATGATATATAATTACATCATTTTTTAAATATTATTGAATTGTGCGGTGCTAGAAATGGCCTGGCTATAACTAAGGCTTGTATTCACTGGAGTTTAGAAGGATGAGGGGGATCTTATAGAAACGTATAATATTATAAAAGGACAGGACAAGTTAGATGCAGGAAAAATGTTCCCAATGTTGGCGGAGTCCAGAACCAGGGGCTACAGTCTAAGAATAAAAGGGAGGCCATTTATAACTGAGATTAGAAACAACATTTTCACCCAGAGAGTTGTGAATTTGTGGAATTATCTGCCACAGAAGGCAGTAGAGGCCAATTCACTGGGTGAATTTAAAAGAGAGTTAGATAGAGCTCTAGGGGCTAGCGGAATCAAGGGGTATGGGGAGAAGGCAGGCACGGGTTACTGATTGTGGATGATCAGGCATAATCACAATGGCGATGCTGGCTCGAAGGGCCAAATGTCCTCCTCCTGCACCTAGTTTCTATGTTTCTATGTTTCTAATGTAGAGTCCTAGGGGTTAGATATCTTTAGTATAGTTTAGTTTAGAGATACAGCGTGAAAACAGGCCTCTCAGCCCACCGAGTTCACGGCGATCAGCGATCACCTGCACACTAGTCCCATCCTACACACCAGGGACAATTTACAGAAGCCAATTGAGCTACAAACCTGTACATCTTTGGAAAATCGGAGGAAACTGGAGCACCCAGAGAAAAACCATGCGGTCACTGGGCCAACGTAGAAACTCCATACAGACAACACCCGTCTAGTCAGAATAGAACCCGGGTCTTTGGTGCCGCTGCGCCACCTTGGCCGCCCTTTACTTCACCAGACTTTTGTAGACATTTGTCCCAACCCGAAACGTCACCTATCCACATTCTCCAGTGATGCTGCCTCACCCGTTGAGTTACTTCGGCAGCTTTTGAACCTAGTTAAGCTGGTAGGAACATTCAGACTGATTGTAGGAGGGGGGTGAGAAAGCTGGAAGAGAGATGGGGGTGGGGCAAAGCCTGGCAAGTGATAGGTGGATTCAGTTGAGGTGTTTTGATTGGTAGATGCTTAGACAAAGTCCAGTGATGGAAAGAATGACTAAAGGAGAAATGAGGCGTGAAATGTGAAGCCAGAGGAAGGATTGTATGTGCTACACACTATGTTGATAGTGGGGAACTAGAAAGCCTTTATTTAGCTGGATGCAGGGGCGGAAATCCCGGGGGGGGCCAGAGGGGACACGTCCCCCCCATGCTTTGAGAGGTAGGGGACATTCCCCCCCAAGTTTTTGTGATCCCGATTTTAAAATCTCCGCGTTTAGTGCTGGATTGAGCCTCCGAAGTCTCGCGCATGGCCGCCAAAAAATTGTGTCCCCCGTCCCCTCCATGTTTTGATAGTGAGTTCCGCTCTTGGCTGGATGGAGTTAAGAGTGTGCCTTTAAACTACTGCTCTAGATATGATTGAAAGGTAGTAATTAGGCACTCAAGTTCCCCAAAGCTCAGATTTGATGCTAAAAGTAAAAATGTAAAATGCACAACAAGGGTATTGTTTCAAACTTGAGAGTGCCACAAAGTGCTGGAGTAACTCAGCGGGTCAGGCAGCATCTCTAGAGAACGTGGATAGGTGACGTTTCGGGTTGGGACTGATGGATTCTGTATTTCGAGACATTGCACAATTCCTTTTGGTTGCAAAGCATCAGACTGGTGCGGGTAGGGGGGAAGAAGTCTGGAAGGAGAGGGGCAAAGCAAAGCCTGGCGAGTGATTGGTGGATAAGGGTCGGAGATGAAAAGCCTGAAGGTGTCAGAGAAAATGGGAGTTGCGAATTGTGACTATTGTTAAATAGAGGACGGAATGTAGGTTTCATGGGAGGTGCAGGGGAGAAATAGGTGATCCAGGTGGGGCACAAGAGAGGGGCGGGGGGGGCTAACAATGGCGGGGGAAAGGGCAAAGAAGGCATGCTTGTAGTTACCTAAGCATCTGCCAGTCCAAACGCCCCTCACCTGTATCCACCTATTACCTGCCAGGCTTTGTCCCGCCCGCCTCTCGTCCAGATTTCCTTCCCCCCCCCCACAATCAGTCTGAATAAGGTCCCTGATCAAAAACATCAACTATCCAGGTTCTCTAGAGATGCTGCCTGACCCACTGAGATACTCCAGTACATTGTGTTTGCTCAAGATTCCAACATCTGCAGTTCCTTGTGTTACCAAGCTCTTGAAATACAGAACGATATTAATGTTTGATGTGTTGCATTATAAATAGTAGTTCAGGAATGTACAATGCCCAGCTTACAGTAACAGAATGGACTGCTGCTTTACACAGCCAGAGACCCGGATTCAATCCTGACTAGGAGTGTTTACTTTACGGAGTTTGTACGTTCTCCCTGTGACCATTTGTGTTTTCCCCGGGTGCTCCGGTTTCCTCTCACACTCCACAGTTTGTAGGTTAATTGGCTTTGGTAAATTGGAGTCTCTAGTGTAAATGGTGCTGCCAGTGCACGGGATGGTCGCTGGTCGGCATGGACTCCGCGGACTGAGGTGCCTGTTTCCGTGCTGTATCTCAAAAGTCTAAAGTCTAAAGAACTCTCCGTGGATTCAGTATTTGACAACATTGACCGATTCTTCTCAGCACAAAGCACCAGTGAAATTTCAAATTTTTGCAAAATAAATGACATCACATGATTGAGCTTACAAAGGGCTCTTAGTCACTGCCATGCAAATCTGTCCTCCCCCTCTCAGACATGATGTCAGTCACATCATAACAATGTTCTTGTCATAATATTTTAACAAGCCTGTGATCACACACTGTAAAACTCTAGAAGAGAGTCACATGCATCTGATACTTGAGAGTAATTTTGAAAGCAGAAATCAAAGTGGTTTGGTCTTGGCACCAATGAACCTGCAAGCTCACAAACGAGGAACAATATTTCAGGATTTGTTTGCACCCATTGGGTTCATCACCGTGCTTGCAATCTCCCGCTCATATCCCAGTAAAGATCGCTTTCTATTCCCCCCATCCGTCCTTTACTGGGCCATATAACCTCGGTTTATTTTTGGAAGGCCAGGGGTCTTCAAAAGATGCCCGGAGACTCTTGGCTGCTCCGGCGCGCTTGGCAACATAAACTCAGCAAGATGAATAATTTCCGATGACGTGGGGTCTCCAAAATAGCAAAGATGAATTGCTTTGTAGGAGCGACTCTCAAGCTAAACCTGACACGTAGCTACTTAAAAGTCAAAGCCATGGTCACATTTGTGGAACCGGGACCATGGCACTTTGCCGAGGAGGGAACTGCAGATGCTGGTTTAAACCGAGGATAGAAATAAAAAGCTGGAGTAACTCAGCGGGACAGGCAGCATCTCTGGAGAGAAGGAATGGGTGACGTTTAAGTTCAATCTGAATAAGGGTCTCGACCCAAAACATCACCCATTACATCTCTTTAGAGATGCTGCCTGTCCCGCTGAGTTACTCCAGCTTTTTTTGACTATCCATGGCACTTTGCCTAACTGTATGGGGGTCGATGTGTCTGGGTCGAGGTGATGGTGGAATGCGCCGCTGGAGGCCCAGCAGTAGCCTGGGGCTCGATTAGAATGGGTGCCGCTCCAAGAGGCCTGCAGCGGCACGGAGTGGCGGAACAACACTGGAGGACACCGACAATATCGCCATGCCAGTCCGGCCCTTCAACTCTGACCCAGTGCCGTCGTCAGGACAACTTGCCCTCTATGGACAAGTTAAGAATCTACATTTTTTTAACAACTTTGGACTTGAATGCAGGTATGGCAGGCAGTGAAGAAAGCAAATGGCATGTTGGCCTTCATAGCGAGAGGATTTGAGTATAGGAGCAAGGAGGTCCTACTGTAGTTGTACAGGGCCCTGGTGAGACCACACCTGGAGTATTGTGTGCAGCTTTGGTCTCCTAATTTGAGGAAGGACATTCTTGCTATTGAAGGAGTGCAGCCTGGGTTCACCAGGTTTATTCCCGGGATGGCGGGACAAACATATGATGAAAGAATGGATCGACCGGGTTTATAACAACTCCGATGTTGGGGGAGTCCAGAACCAGGGGTCACAGTTTTAGAATAAGGGGTAGGCCATTTAGGACTGAGATGAGGAAAACCAGGGAGTTGTGAATCTGTGGAATTCTCTGCCACAGAAGGCAGTGGAGGCCAATTCACTGGATGTTTTCAAGAGAGTTAAATTTAGCTCTTCGGGCTAACGGAATCAAGGGATATGGGGAGAAAGTAGGAACGGGGTACTGATGTTGGATGATAAGCATGATCATATTGAATGGTGATGCTGGCTCGAAGGGGCTGAATGGCCTACTCCTGCACCTATGTTTCTATGAATCATACAAAATGGTGCCAGAAACATGGCAGCTCGTATGTGCTGCCTACTATTGTTACACTCGACTCCTTAAGTAAGATTGTGCACATGTATTGTAAGATTTTTACTGCAAATATGAATATTACTGCACCTAGATATATTTGACAATAAAGCAACCATTCAACCAATGAACTCTCCAAACAGCAAATGTACAAGTTGTAAAGTGGTTAAAGAGATTGTAAATACCACAGTTAGGCTGCTCTGGCCTTGGCATTAATGTTTAAGTGGGATTTGTACTCCCAGACAGAGAGCCGTAGGCTTCATTCAAGTCTTGTGTCATTCTGTCCCCACTAATTGATTGAAAGATACAGCACGGCCTTGGGGCCACTGACTCCACATCGCCCATCAATCACCCGTTAATACTAGTTCAACGTTTACACATTAAACCTATGTCCTCTGGAACTTAGAACGGCACAGCATAGGAGTTGGCCCTTCGGCCCACAATGTCTGTGCCGAGATCAACTCGCAGCTGCCCGCATATAATCCATATCCTCCCATTCCCAGCATATTCATGTGCTTTTCCAAAAGTCGTTTAAACACCACTAACATAACTGCTTCAACCACCGACCGGCACGGTGGTGCGGTGGTAGAGTTGATGCCTTACTGCGAATGCAGCGCCGGTGACCCTGGTTCGATCCCGACCACGGGTGCTGTTGTATGGAGTTTGTACGTTCTCCTCGTGACCTACGTGAGTTTTCTGTGAGATCTTCGGTTTCCTCCCACACTCCAAAGACGTACAGGTTTGTAGGTAAATTGGCTTGGTATAATTGTAAATTGTCCCTCGTGTGTATAGGATAGGGTTAATGTGCGGGGATCGCTGGTCGGCACGGACCCGGTGGGCCTATTTCTGCGCTGTATCTCTAAACTAAACTAAACTAAACCACCCCTTGGTTCCAGGTACCCACCACCCTCTGGGTAAAAAAAAAAACCCCGCACATCTCCTTTAAACTTTTCCCCTCTCACCTTAAAATTATATTCTCCAGTAATTGATTGTATTCCTTCCTGGAAAGAGGTTCTGACCGTCTCCTCAATCTATGCCTCTCAACATTTTCTACATCTCTTTCTGGATGTTAGTCTAGATTACTAAAAGTCTGATCTTGACAACTTCCTGTTGTTTTGTATATTGATTTTAGAAAAAACACTGCCACTTACGGCTGTGATATTTGGCCATCTTACTCAGAGTCCCCCTCCGCTGCGGAGGACAAGAGGATTTTTCCCATCGATTAAAAATAAAAGAGTTATTAGTATTTTTAAAATGTTGAGATTCTCTCTCCTGAAGGCCACGCCCCTTCCAGAGGGACTATAAAACCCGGAAGTGTTGAGTGCCTCAGTCAGTCTCTGCAAGATGGGGGAGCGAGAGGGTCACGTCTCTCAGTCTGAGCTGTGAATAACACTGAACACATGTCTGCTAAACTGTGAGTGGTTTTACTGACCTGTCAGTGCCCTTAATGTGGTTTGAAAATATAGTTTGGAAATGCTAAAGCTGTGTTGCCTTTGGTTTGGAAATGCTAAAGCTGTGTTGTCTTTGGTTTGGAAATGCTAAAGCTGTGTTGCCTTTGTTTTGGAAATGCTAAAGCTGGGTTACCTTTGGTTTGGAAATGCTAAAGCTGGGTTACCTTTGGTTTGGAAATGCTAAAGTTGCCTTGACTAATTAAAGTTGCCTTGCCTAATTAAAGTTGCCTTGCCTAATTAAAGTTGCCTTGCCTAATTAAAGTTGCCTTGCCTAATTAAAGTTGCCTTGCCTTCTATATAATTAAAAGTCTAATCTTGACCACTTCCTGTTTGCACTTTATATTGATTTTAGAAAAAGATGCTACCACGTACGGCTGTGATTTTTGGCCATCTTACGCAGAGTCCCCCTCCGCTCATCAGGTGCCGAAGATTTTTCCCATCGATGAAAAATAAAAGAGTTATTAGTGTTAAAAAATGTTGAGATTCTCTCTCCTGTCAATCACGCCCCTTCTGGTGGGATGGGGGAGGGACTATAAAACCCACAAGTGTGGGCATGGCCCAGTCTCTGCAAGATGGAGGAGGGATAGGTCACGACTCGCTGACTTTAGTGGCCTTGCACCCTGCTTGAAATGGTATGGAACTGCACTTGAATTTGGTGGCCTTGCACCCTGCTTGAAGTGGTAAGAAACTGTACTTGAATTTGGTGGCCTTGCACCTGCTTGAAATGGAATTTCAAGGAATAGGCGTGAGTCAACTGCCAGCCCACAAGCCGTGAGTGAGTGAGCTGCCAGCACAACACGCTTGAGTGACGGAGCCACCAGCCCAAGAAATCATTCGCCCACAATGTCCATACTAGCCCTCTGGAAACCAGTCGCTTCAGCCCACAACACCCATATTAGCGCTCCAGAAAGCACCCCCCCTCCCCCCCCACTGGCCACCAATATTGGAATTGGTGGAGAGGTGGAATATTGCATAGTGGGAACAGCCCTCCCATGTGAACGGGTCCCACTTAGTCTAGTTTATTCTTTAAATTTCCAGTTGTATTCCTTTACACAGTACCCTAGTTCTAATAAAACCACAATTCATTGTAAATAATTTTTGTGGAGTTAAATAAATGAAATAATGGGCATTTACCCATTTCAATGCAAGTTGTTGGAGGTGTAGAGTTTCAAGTGTAGAGCTGATGTGTAGGAAAATGCTGGTTTAGATCAAAGATAGACACGATAAGCTGGAGTAACTCAGCGGGTCACAGCATCTCTGGAGAAAAGCAATAGGTGACGTTTTGGGTCAAGACTTTTCTTCAGACATTTGCGGTCTGGCATTTGAGACATCAAGGGCTGAGATGAGGAAAAACCATCTTCGGCCAGAGAGTTGTGAATCTGTGGAATTCTCTGCCACAGAAGGAAGTGGAGGCCAATTCACTGGATGTTTTCAAGAGAGGGTTAGATATTGCTCTTAGAGCTAACAGCATCAAAGGATATGGGGAGAAAGCAAGAATAGATGATCAGCCATGATCATATTGAATGGCGGTGCTGGCTCGAAGGGTCGAATGGCCTACTGCTGCACCTATTTTCTATGTATCTATGTTTCTGTTTGTGCTTGAAAAAGGGTCTCGACCCAGAATGTTCCCTATTCCTTTCCACCAGAGATGCTGTAGTATGACCTTCTGAGTTACTCCAGCAATTTGTGTCTATCTAGGCATTGCTGATGGTCTCAGGGTGCCTCAGCATTGGGTTTGTTCTGCTGCTGGACTCTTTATGGAGTCTAGTTCCAGGGTTTGACCTGGCACAGATTGTCCAACCTGTCTGCTGGAGATGGACCTCATGATTCCACATCAGGCTGGACCCAACGTCAATGGATGTGAATATTAAAATATTAAATTATCTTTAAAATCTTATTTTATCTCACAGACCAGTCTCCTCACCATCAACATCTACACTTCACACTGCCTTGGAAAAGCAGCCAACATAATCAAAGACTTGTCCCACCCCGGTCATTTCTCATTCTCCCCGCTCCCGTCCAGCAGAAGGTACAGAAGCTTGAACGAGCGCACCACCAGACTCAGGAACAGCTTCTTCCCCTCTGTTATCAGGCTTCTGAACGGTCCTTCCATAAACTAGGGTACTGTCCGATTCACCTCTACCCCATTGCGGACATTGGACTTTGTCTCTGGAACTGATGCGCTACATTGCGCTACAGAGAACTGCATTCTGCACTGTATAATTTGCATCCTTTGATCTACCTATTTAGAGTTTAATTTGATTGCATTTATGTATGGTGTGATCTGATTTGATTGGAGAGCATGCAAAATAAAGCTTTTCATTGTACTTCAGTACACATGACAATAATACATTTTAACCTCATTTTAGAAATAAAGGTCTTCACTCACTGGAAGGTTATGCAGTGAGTTCCATTCCTTTAGATTGTTGAATATTGTTGAGGCAATACATCTTTCAGTACCACATTGGCAATGATGTCTTTTGAAGTACTCTTGCTAGAACTCATTTGCTCAACATTTCCTGAAATTGAGGTTAGTCATTTTAGCAGTCTTTCCCCTGGAACAAGTATTGTCATTTATTTTTCTAAAAGGTTAAATGTTCCTTGCTGGTGCCATTATATTGCAGGTACCAGTGTGAAATTGCTGCTTGTTTAGGGACATGCACTTCTGATTTGTACTGTTGAAGCTCTCACCATTTAATACATTACATGTTGATATCAGTGGCCATCCTGTCAACTGTGGCAATGTTAAAAACACTGCTGGACTGTCACATAATGGGAACTGTTTAAACTCTTTGCACAGTGATGATCGCCAGGGTGAGGCAAGTAAACAGACAAATTTCTTGCGATGATTCAGTAACATCCCAATTTGGATCAGATAACTCGAGAGATAATTAATGCCAAATAAATTGTGTTGATGTAAAGGTGAAAGCAGTCTAACATGGAAACAATGCCACGTAACTCCCCAGCATGAAGTTCATGGCTGCCATTTTCTGTATCACCGTCAAATACGATTTAGTTCATTTTAATTTATTGATACGTGTACCGAGGTACAGTGAAAAGCATGTTTTGTTGCGTTCTAGTTTAGTTTAGTTTAGCTAACGATATTTCAAAGACGTTTCCTTAACTATGACCTAATAACGATGAAAAAATTAATACTTGAATTTTGGAAACAGACAACAGTCCCTACAGTGAAGATGTGGATCACAGATATGTCCGAGACACTACATTTGGAAAACATTAGGCTTGTCTTGGCGGAAAAACAAGATCAATTTCTTAAGACATGGACACCCCTTACTGAATTCTTACAATAGTATGGTGAAACACAAATTTAAATTTAAATCCGATGCTAGGTTGGGAGAGGCGGTGGGGGGGAACGAGGAGCAAGGTATATCTCCATTTATTTATTTTTTCCCCTCTATCTTTCTGCTACACTGCTTTGATAGTTTAGGGGACTTTTTCTTGTTCTCCTTTACTCTATCTTTTCACTTTTTACTCCTTTCTTTTCTTGCTTTCTCTTTCTTTCCTTTTTTTCATTTTTATAATTTAGGTTATAAGGTTAAAAACGAAGCTGTGCAATAATTGTATAATTCTAGATGCCGAATGTTTTATCTTTGTACAATTGCTTCTAATAAAATTTAAAAAAATTAAAAATAGTTTTGTTTAGTTTAGACACGTCACAGTGAAGTTCTTTGCTTGTATACCAAAGGTATGTAAATAGTCGCCACATAGAGGGCACTGACAAAGTTACAAAGTATCTGCCCCAGGTCTACCTTTGTTCTTCCCCCCCCCCCCACCCCCCCATCCCCTCTCACGTCAGTCCCCCGACGCTTGGTCCTCCATTGTCCATTGCTCATCCCCCTTCCCCACGCCGGATTCTCCTTTGTTCCTTCCCTCGGCAGTGGCGTCCTCACTTTCACATATCCGTTCTCGTCCGTCGGTAGGCGCCATCATCGATCGCTGCACCGACATCTTCACTATCGCTGCTGGGACCTCTCCTGAGACCTCTGTGGCGTTGACCCTCGGCCCCAGCCTCAGGCTCCGTCGAGCCAGGCACCATCGGCCGCGGGCTTCATCGACCCACGAGGCATCGGCCCAAGAACTGCAGAAGTTCTTCTGCAGCCTACAATAACAGTGGGCTGTCATGTTGGCACAGTCAAGATGCCGCAAAAATTTCTCATAACTGTTTCCAACTCGATGACATTTCAATTCCAATTATGGAGAAACTGAGAAGTTCAACAAAAGCCTTCTCTTCCCTCTTTTTTTGCCACCACCAAAGCTGGCAGAGTCTCACACGATCCCAAGGCTGTCAAGAAAGGGATCAGATGTTGCTTCCCTGGGTGATCACAAATGTACATTTTTAGTGTTGTCAATCACGGGTGTTCAATTTGGAAAAAGTGAAATTAGCTCATTTAACCTTTATATGCTATAATATCATTCTCTCAGCTTGCAAATGTTCCCAGAAACATTGGCAGGATTGTATTAGGCTGGTTCAAGGGAACTAGAAAAGAGAAAAAATATATGCAGTAGCAAATCGTTAATTGCATTGGCAAGGCCGAATATAGCACATGTTCACCAGAGTCTAAATGAGGCTTAGCAGCAGAGTTATTTATGTTTATACAATGCAAATATTGCTCTTTGGGTGTTCAGAAATAGGTATGTGGCTGTACAAATCCTTGGGTTCTTTGTACCCAATATTCATCTAATGTTTCCTTCCTTATGCAAGGTGTAGAAGAAAGAACTTGCTGAATTATTTCAAATGAGAGGGACAAAGCCTAAAGGAGATGTGCATGGCAAGTTTTTTCATGCAGAGAGTGGTGAGTGCCTGGAACGTGCTGCCAGGGGCGGTGGTGCAGGCAGATACGATAGTGGTTTTTAAGGGACTTTTGGATAGGCACATGGATAGGCACATGGCAGTCATGGTGGCGCAGCAGTAGAGTTGCTGCCTTACAGCAAAAATGCAGCGCCGGAGACCCGGGTTCAATCCCGACTATGGACGCTGTCTGTACGGAGTTTGTACGTTCTCCCCGTGACCTGCGTGGGTTTTCTCTGAGATCTTCGGTTTCCTCCCACATTCCAAAGACGTACAGGTTTATAAGTTAATTGCCTTGATTAATTGGCTTGATAAAAATGTAAAAATTGTCTGGTATAAAATTGTCCAACTTCCTGTATAATCCCTGGTGGTCTTCGGAAGGTACAAGGTACAAGGGTATGCACAGAATGGAGAGATATAGATTACGTGTAGACAGATAACAATTAGTCTTGGCATCATGTCGGCACAGACATTATGGGCCGAAGGGCCTGTTCGTGTTCTGTACTGTTCTATGTTGTATGTTAAGACAGTGGGCGGCATGGTGGCGCAGCGGTAGAGTTGCTACCTTACAGCGCTTTCAGCACGAGAGTCCGGGGTTCGATCCCAACCATGGGTGCTGTCGGTACAGAGTTTGTACGTTCTACCCGTGACCGCGGGGATTTCACTGAGATCTTTGGTTTCCTCCCACACTTCAAAGACACACAGGTATGTATGTTAATTGGCTTGGTATAATGTGAAATTTGTCCCTATGCATTGTGTGTGCGGGGATCGCTGATCGGTGTGGACTCGGTGGGCCGAAGAGCCTGTTTCTGTGCTGTATCTTTAAACTAAATAACTAAAACACTAAACAAGGAAAGCAAAATGACAAAAGAGGCGAAAAAATAATTTGCAAAGGAAACGAAGGTTAAACAAAATAGATGAAGAACATAGAAAGAACATAGAAAATTAGGTGCAGGAGTAGGCTATTCAGCCCTTGTCTGCACCGCCATTCAATATGATCATGGCTGATCATCCAACTCAGTATCCCATACCTGCCTTCTCTCCATACCCCCTGATCCCTTTATCCACAAGGGCCACATTTAACTCCCTCTTAAATATAGCCAATGAACTGGCCTCAACTACCTTCTGTGGCAGAGAATTCACCACTTTCTGTGTGAAAAATGTTTTTCTCATCTCAGTCCTAAAAGACTTCCTCCTTATCCTTAAACTGTGACCCCTTGTTCTGGACTTCCCCAACATCGGGAACAACTTCCTGCATCTAGCCTGTCCAACCTCTTAAGAATTTTGTAAGTTTCTATAAGATCCCCCCTCAATCTTCTAAATTCTAGCGAGTATAAGCCGAGTCTATCCAGTCTTTCTTCATTTGAAAGTCCTGCCATCCCAGGAATCAGTCTGGTGAACCTTCTCTGTTCTCTATGGCAAGATCTCAGAATCTCAGACAAGATCTATGAAACTCAGGCAAGTCAGAAGATCCCCCATTCTTCCACACATCCTCTCTTTCTCTCTCGGTAGCAGCAAAACACAATTAACCACAGCTCCAAGAAGATTTGAAGTGCGATTTATTGCACAATGTAGTAAGTACGCATTTAAAATATTGTCACAATCTTGGTTTCCACTGGACTTTATATTAAAGACTTCAGGCTCAAGAAGATTTAAGGATTTTTTTCCCCCACATAAATTTGTATGACATACAAGGGAAAAGATTGGGCTGGATATTAACAGAAGGGACAAGGGGTGGGTGGGGGAAGTGTGGGGTTAGGAGGAGTTGAGATTTAGAAGGGAAACTTAGAAGTGAATGAAATCAAGAGAGGAATAGATTTGATAGACGCGCAGAGTCTCTTGCCCAGAGTAGCGGAATCGAGGACCAAATGATATGGGCTTAAGGTGAAGGGGGAAAGATTTAATAGGAATCTGAGGGGTGATGTTTTCACGCAAAGGGTGGTGGGTGTACGAGACGTGCTGCTAGAGGAGGTAGTTGAGGCAGGGACTATCCCAACATTTAAGAAACAGTTAGACAGGTACATGGATAGGGCAGGTTTAGGGATAAAGACCAAACACAGGCAGGTAGATGGGACATTTTGGTCAGTGTAGACAAGTTGGGCTGAAGGGCCTGCTTCCACGCTGTATGACTCTGTCGGGATTTCCCTATATGTAGACGCTTGAAACTGCAGATGCTGCCATTTTCACCCAAACACAAAGTGCTGGAGTAACTCAGCTGGTCAGGCAGCATCTCTACCTACATGTGTAGACAAACACCAAGCACCGTACATCGTTTCCAATTGTCAGTTTTGTCATCTGGGTGTGAATATTTATAAATACGCAGATGACACAACCATCATAGGTCTCATCTCGAACAATAATGAAACAGAATACCGCACTCAAACACACAAAGCAGTCACTTGGTGCACAGATAATAACCTCTCACTCAACACATCAAAAACACACGAACTCATCATTGATTTCAGACGTAAGGCACAACCCAAGACACCCCTACTCATCTCAGGCGAACCCATATCCACCACTGACTCATACAAATTTCTAGGCACTCACATAAGCAATAACCTCAAATGGAAAATCAATTCAAATCACATCTACAAGAAAGCCAACCAGAGACTCTTCTTCCTCCGCCAGCTCAAGAAGTTTAGAGTAAGGAAACACCTCCTAATCAAATTCTACACAGCCATCATCCAAAGCATGCTCACTTCATCAATTACAGTCTGGTTCAGCAGTTTAGACACTCACTCCCGTAATAAATTATAACGCATAGTTAACAAAGCATCCAAAATCATCAGCACTCCCCTTCCATCAATAGAATCACTCCATCACAATCGGTCTGTGTCAAGGGTGAAGAAAATCATCTCTGATCCCTCCCACCCAGCTCACCACATCTTCCACCTGCTGCCATCAGGAAGGCGCTACAGCTCACTGTCCGCCAAGACATCTCGATTTAAAAACAGTTTTTACCCACACGCAATCCGAATTCTGAACACACTATGACAACAGCACATATCCTCCCCATGCATGTACTGTATATTGTATAATGTTGTGTTTTATGTTATGTTTGACGGGAATCAGCCTACCTTGTAACATCCTGTACTGAACCTGAATTCCACCAGCTTGACTGTGTGGTCATTAAATAATCTAATCTAATCTAATCTAACCATAGCCACTGGCCTTTCTTCCGGTCTGTCAGGGTCCTTGATGGGTCCCATGCTGATGTTGGATAATTCTGCAGAGAGAAGATGTTGACTCCCCATCCAGGGAACCGGACTTCAGTCACGGCTGCTTACAAGGTTAACAAGGGATATGGGAAGAAAGCAGGAACGGGGTACTGATTTTGGGTGATCAGCCACGATCATATTGTAGGGCTGAATGACTTACTCCTGCACCTATTTTCTATGTCTCTATGTTTCCATGTTTTAACTCCTGCTAAGCATGCAACACAAGAAAATTATATAGCCACGGTATTTTTGCCCGGGTTTGGGGAGTCTAAACATAGAGGGCATAGGTTTAAGGTGAGAGGGGCAAGATTTAATAGGGACCTGAGGGACAACTTTTTCACTCAGAGAATGGTGGTATATATGAAATCTGCTGGAGGAGGTCTTTGAGGCAGGTACTGTGACAACATTTAACAGGGAGTTGGGCAGGTACATGGATATGAAAGGTTCAGAGGAAGATGGACCAAATGGGCTTCACTCAGAAAGAGCACTTGGGTCAGCCAGAATGAGTTAGGCCGAAGGACCTGACACTGTGCTGTGTGACTCTATGTGCAGTTTAGTAGGTTTATTGCCCTCTGTAAATTGTCCTTACTGGTAGGGAATGGCATTATACAATGAGCTGACATAAGTTTAATGGGCTGAAATGACCTCTCTCTATGTTGCAAGGAAATATGCAGTGCCGGATTTAGATGAAGCTGAAGGCTTTTCCACATGTGAGGCCCCTCCCAATCCCCCACCCCCACAACGAGAGGAAGATGGAAGAGTCCACCAGATTGACACCGATTTACAGCCGAGCGTGGCCAATGAGATAAGGGGCTGGAAAGCTTAGCTTTTAATTTATTTATTTATTGCCAGTGCTAGTGTCGAGTTATCGGCTTAAAACATTATTATTCTGAAATGGAGGGAAAGGAAATTACTGAAGGGTTGTTTAGACACTACAGTGCGTTGTTACAGCATATGTAAGAAAGGCCTATGACAGTGTCAAAAATATTATACACCTTGCAGGGCTCTCACTTAACTTTTTTTCTCTGTTGTCAGCCGGGCAACCTAGGCAGCTCTTTAGGTTGCCAAATGACAGTTTAGGTGGTCATTTAAGACGGCTTGCATGACGCGGGCGATAATGTGCTCGGACGAAGTGCGTAGTTACCAGTCGGAATTATGCTCAATGAAGCATTCACATATTATTTCTGCTTCAAATAAAGTCACAAACTAAACATATTCACCAATCAAGACATGATATATACCACAATGACATGCAGCAAAATTATAATACAGTATCTCAACTCTTTTTACACGTTGCAATGAATGCAATTTCTATTATTTCTTTCCACTTCCAAACAAAACTGTGGTTGGATTATTCAGCATATGATCAACCTCGGAGAGACCTGATCTCCCGGTGGCTCAGCACTTCAACTCCCCCTCCTATTCCGAATCTAAACTTTCTGTCCTGGGCCTCTTCCATGGCCAGAGTGAGGCCCACCGTAATTTGGAGGAGCAGCACCTCATATTTTGCTTGGACAGTTTACACCCCAGCGGTATGAACATTGACTTCTCCAATTTCAGGTAGTCCCTGCTTTCTCCTCCCCTTTCCAGCTCTCCCTCAGCCCACTGTCTCCGCCTCTTCCTTTCTTCTTCCCGTCCCCCCCCCCACCCTCACATCAGTCAGAAGAAGGGTCTCGACCTGAAACTTCGCCTATTTCCTTCCCTCCATAGATGCTGCCTAACCCGCTGAGTTTCTCCAGCATTTTGGTCTACCCATTCACACAAGTTCTATTATCCCACTTTCCTCACCCACTCCCTACACATTAGGGGCAATTTTACAGAGACAAGTTAACCTACAAAGCCAATGCGTCTTTGGGATGTTGGAGGAAACCCACACGCTTGCAGGGAGAATGTGCAAATTCAACACAGACAGTGCCCGAGGACAGGATCGAACACAGATCTCTGGCGTGTGAGGCAGCAAGTCCACCAGCTGTGCCACTATAATTTGTTTCCCAACACACACAAAATTATACGTTGATAACGTTGATAACTTTACTAATGTACTAAAAAAATAACGTTACTAAAAAAAAAATATCAATGTATTTCAGTCTTATGTCTCCAAGTAATGCTTTGTCCCCCTTTACAGCTACTGGATGTTTTAATTCAGTTCAAGACTATGGGGCAATACATTGGCCATAAAGTTGTTGCATAAAAGTGCCAGAGACCCGAATTGATCCTGAATATGGGTGCTGTCTGTATGGAGTTTGATCGTTTTCCCTTTGATTACATGGCTTTTCTCTGGGTGCTCTTGTTTCCTTCCACATTCCAGAGGTGTGCAGGAAACTATTTCAGACTCAACCCAAAACGTAATATTTTCCTTTTGTCCAGAGATTCTGTCTGACCTGTTGAGTTACTCCAGCTTTTTGTGTCTTTCTTCAGTTTAAACCAGCATCTGCAGTTTCTTCCTACATACACAATACTATACAACAGAACTTTATTAACCTCAGGAGGGATTTTGTGTGTGTGTGTGGGTATAAATATTATATATACACACACACACACACTTATATATATATATTCATATAGTTATTATAGATATATATTCATATATAAATATATACCTTTTTGTTTTCTCGTTTATAACATTGTTTGCAGAGTACTATGTTTACATATTCTGTTGTGCTGCTGCAAGTAAGGATTCCATTGTTCTAACTGGGACGTGAGAATAAAACATTCTTGACTTGACTTACGTTGCTAATGTGTGGGATAGAACTAGTGTACGGGTGATCGGTGTGGACTCGGTGGGCCGAAGGGCCTGTTTCCACGCTGTATCTTTAAATTAAACTAAAAACACTAAAACCAGAGGGAGTCTAAAGAAGGGTCTCTACCCGAAACGTCACCCAATTTCTTCTATCCAGAGATGCTGGCTGCTCCATGGAGTTCCCCGCACAATTAAAGCATGGAATAGTCTTCACCCTACCATAGTTACCCAACCAGACACAACTAAATTTAAGGTACCTCTTTTTTCCGCAAGAACCCTTTTTTGCTGAAGTCCAAGTCAAGAGTCAAGAGAGTTTTATTGTCATGTGTCCCAGATAGGACAATGACATTCTTGCTTGCCGCAGCACAACAGAGTATTGTAAACATAATACAGAACAGGAGATTAAAGATTCAGTGTGTCTATATACCATAGACCATATATATACACAATAAATACACGGATAAAATGCAATAAACTGTTATTGTTTGGACTTTTTGGAGGACAAGGAAACCAGAAGCAAGAGTTACTCCAGGGAGTTAATCCAGCTCCAGGGAGTGATTCTACGTTGGTTTTCAGCAGACACGGCGAGGCAGCGACCGGACAGCAATGGCGGCCAGATCTCCCATAATTCAAAGCGAGGGAGAAAGTGCCCAGTGGCGACCTGTTGCCGTGGCAGTGTGCATGTGCAGGGCGGCTGATGGTGTGCTCGCCGTGGTTGTGCAGGGGGAGGATGTGCTGGCCGTAGCAGTGCGCATGTGCAAGGCGGCTGATGGTGTGCTCGCCGTGGTTGTGCAGGGGGAGGATGTGCTGGCCGTAGCAGTGCGCATGTGCAAGGCGGCTGATGGTGTGCTCGCCGTGGTTGTGCAGGGGGAAGATGCGCTGGCCGTAGCAGTGCGCATGTGCAGGGCGGCTGATGGTGTGCTCGCCGTGGTTGTGCAGGGGGAGGATGTGCTGGCCGTAGCAGTGCGCATGTGCAAGGCGGCCGGCCGTGCCGGCGGATGAGGAGCGAGCGGAGAGCGGAGACCCGGCGATCCGGACACGGATGGCGGGCGGTGAGTGACAGAGAGAGGGAGATAGAGGGGGGCCCGCTCAGAGTTGAATGGCAGGTATCCAGGGTGCTTGCCAAGCCTGGCAAAATGACACAACGTTTAGGTTGCCCGGCGGAACAATAGGTGGCCATTGGCACCCAGGCAACCATTAATTTTGAGTCCTGCCTTGGCCCTCTAGATTTCGAGGCCCTAGGTAAATCCGGCTCTGGAAAGATGCCAACGATGGTTACATCCTCAACATTTTAGAAGCGATCAAGTAACTCACCAACCATTTACAGAGTTAGTTATTTTGGCAAATTTACTTCAAAGCTTATTGAAAGTTCCAGTACAGACTCCAGACTTCAATCACAGCTTCCTACAGAAGGTTAATTGCTGCTAAACCTGCCACACAAGAACATAATGCAGTATTTCTGCTTGCTTTTGGGGAGTCTATCAATAGAACAAGGTTTAGGCATAGTTTTTGTTTCACTCAGAGGGTGGTGGATACACGGAACAAGCTGCCAGAGGAGGTAGTGGAGGCAGGTATTCTTGTACACTTGCATGCCAGTGCTAATTCCAGAACTAATGGAACGGCACGGTGGTGCAGCGGTAGAGTTGCTGCCTTACAGCACCAGAGACCCGGGTTCGATCCTGACTACGGGTGCTGTCTGCATGGAGTTTGTACGTTCTCCCTGTGACTGCGTGGGTTTTCTCCGGGTGCTCCGGTTTCCTCCCACACTCCAAAGATGTGCAAGCCTGTAGGTTAATTAGCTTCAGTAAAAATTGAAAATTGCCCCTATTGTGTAGGATAGTGCTAGTGTACGGGGTGATTGCTGGTTGGCGTGGACTCAGTGGGCCGAAGGGCCTGTTTCCGTGCTGTATTTTGTAACTAAACTAATCATTTCACTTTGGGAAACAGTATTGTTATAATTGCAGTAAGAACAGCCAGGTGATGTGACAATTTACAATTAGGATCTCACAGGTCAGAGGCTGCACAAATTTCATTGCCCCTTGCTTTCTTTTGCATCTCACTGAATTATTTGTTAAATAAACGGAGGGAATTTCAAGCATATCTGTACCACAGAATTCTCTTCCGCAGACCTTTGAACAATTTTGTAAAATAATGATCCAATTACGTGGGATAATCTGAAAGTGATCTAATAGATGAAAGCAGCACTAGTGCAACTACTAATTTACCTATATTTACTTTATTAATGCAACAACCATCTGAGGGAAAAGAAAATAATGTAATATTATCAAAAAGATAACAGTGGTATTACAGCTATGTACAAGAGTACAACATCGCTAATTGCAGCATAGGTGATACTTATTACAATAGGTCATGGATAGTTATGCTGTCAAAATATAAAATACTGCTGAATGGCATGTAGTAAATTTGAAATTAAAGGGCTGATTACTCAGGAGTTCTCTGAGGTAAAGGGCTTCTCCACATTTCGCGGGTCATCGAACCCTGACGTGGTCATCACGTGAGAAGTTGCATGCTTGCACTTTCATATTCGAACAGACCCAAATACTCGCAGGAGAACGCACTCACCCATTCACGGGCAAATGGATATAAATGCACATTCTCCATGTTCACTTCAACTCAGCCAATTTGGGCAAGTTCATGAGGTAAACTGAAGGATTTTCAGTTTAGTTTGGATTAGTTTAGTTTGGTTGTGAAATACAGTGTGGAAACAGGCCATTCAGCCCACCCAGTCCGCGCCGACCCAGCGATCCCCCCCCCCCCCCCCCCCCCCCCCCCCCCGTGCATTAACACTGTCCTACACTCTCGGGACAATTTACCAAAGCAAATTAACCTACAAACGTGCATGTCTTTGGAGTTTGGGAGGAAACCGGAGCACCCGGAGGGAACCCACGGCGTCACAGATAGAGGATGCAAAGGCAGCTCCCATAGTCAGGATCGAACCCGGATCTCTGGCGCTGTAAAGCCGCAACTCTCCCGCTGCGCCACCGATGGGCAGCCTGGACTCTACAGGGATCTTTTTTCACTGAGTTTCTTCATTTATTTTTAAAACGTTGTTAACCTACACATTGGTCTCACTATTAACCCCTCTCACGCACGCAGAAGTGGAAGAAGTGAGGCAAAATTAATCAACAGAACATTCAGTAAGTCAGGCTGACTTAAAGGTTGAGGTTAATGTTTATCATTGTCATGTGTACCGAGGGAGAGTGAAACACTTTGTTTTGCATGCTGTCCAACAAGTATGTTGTACATAGATTCAATCAAGTGAAACTCCAGTACAATAGGTAGAGCAAAGGGAAGGATACAGAGTTCAGAATGTACTTCTCAGCATTGTAGTTCCAGAGAAAGTCTAATGTCCGCAATGGGGTAGAGGTGAATCGAACAGTACTCTAGATTATGGAAGGGCCATTCAGAAGCCTGATAACAGAGGGGAATCAGCTGTTCCTGAGTCTGGTGGTGCACATGTGCAGGCTAGGATTTTATTCCAGTGAGGCACTATATAAGAATGTCTGGAGTAAGATGTTCTACTAATCAATGGTAGTCAATGCCAGCTTCTTCGCTGCCGTATACTGGGGCAGCAGGGCAAAGGCTGCAGATGCCAACAGGATTAACAAGCTCATCAGGAAGGCTGGCTCCGTCCTGGGGATGGAGTTGGATTCACTGGAGATGGGCCTCAAACTGCGGAGCATCTTGGACAATACAGCTCACCCCCTCCATGACACACTGGTCAACCTGAGGAGCACCTTCAGCAACAGACTGGTTCCACCAAGCTGCAGCACAGAACGCCACAGGAGATCCTTTTTGCCCGTGGTTATCAAACTGTACAACTCCTCCCCCTTCTGTCGTGGGATAGACTGACTCCCCTCCCACGCCGCCCCCTCTGATCTTTGTACATCCCACATCCTGGACTTTCCACTCGTCACTTTGTTTTCATGTTTCATGTATCTTGTGGTGTTTAATGACTGTTAGCGAACCAATGTCCCTCATAGAAACATAGAAACATAGAAAGTAGGTGCGAGAGTAGACCACCAGGTCCGTCGAGCCCGCACCGCCATTCGCTCATGGCTGAACACTAAACAGACACACTTACCCACAAACAGTAGACACAAGACACAGAACACAAGACACTACCCTCCCCTTTATACCGCTATCACCCCTCTCCACCCCAAGAACCTCGCGATCTCCTGGGGGAGGCAAAAAACCGGATAAAAACCCAGGTCCAATTCGGGAAAAAAATCCGGGAAATTCCTCTCCGACCCCAATCCAGGCGATCGACACTTGTCCAGGAGATCACTCAGGTCTTACTATACTAACCATACCTAGGTCCATATCCCTGCCCTCTCCCCGTAGCCCCTTATCCCCTTGGCAGCTAAAAAACCATCTATTTTAGTCTTAAATATATTTAAAGTTTCTGCTTCCACTGCTCCCTGGGGCAGTGAATTCCATAAATTAACCACCCTCTGGGTGAAGAAGTTCTTCCTCATCTCAGTTTTAAAAGAGCCCCCCCTTATTCTGCAACTATGTCCCCTAGTTCTAGTTTCCCCGATCATTGGGAACATCCTCGGTGCATCCACCCGATCAAGGCCCCTCACGATCTTATATGTTTCAATGAGATCGCCTCTCATTCTTCTAAACTCCAAAGAGTAGAGTTCCAGCCTACTTAACCTTTCCTCATATGTCAATCCCCTCATTGCAGGAATTAATCTTGTAAACCTTCGCTGCACTGCCTCCAGGGCTAGTACATCCTTTCTTAAGTATGGACCCCAGAACTGTACACAGTATTCCAAATGTGGTCTCACTAATACTGTGTACAGCTGCAGCAAGACCTCCGTGTTTTTATACTCAATCCCCCTAGCAATAAAGGCCAAAACTCCATTGGCCTTCCTGATTGCTTGCTGCACCTGCATACTAACTTTTAGTGATTCATGTACTAATACCCCTAGATCCCTTTGCGTTGCATTACAACGCAGCTCCTCCTCATTTAGAAAATAACTTGCCCTATCATTTTTTTTCCCAAAGTGAATGACTTCACATTTATTAGTATTAAATTTCATCTGCCAAGTTGTTGCCCACTCACCTAGCTTATCTATATCCTTTTGCAGACTCTTCCTATCCTCCTCATCCCCTACTTTTCCTCCCATTTTTGTATCGTCCGCAAATTTTGATATATTACACTTGGTTCCCTCCTCCAAATCATTTATATAAATTGTGAACAACTGGGGTCCCAGCACCGACCCTTGCGGAACCCCGCTAGTTACCGGTTGCCATCCCGAGTATGAACCATTTATCCCCACTCTCTGCTTCCTATTTGTTAGCCAATCCTCTACCCATGCTAATATATTACCCCCAATCCCATAATTTTTTATTTTTAGCAATAGTCTCTTATGTGGCACCTTGTCAAAAGCCTTTTGGAAGTCCAAGTATACCACATCCACCGGTTCCCCTTTATCCACCCGGGTTGTTACTTCCTCAAAGAATTCGAGCAGATTCGTTAAACAGGACTTCCCCTTCACAAAACCATGCTGGTTCTGTCCGATGAAGTCATGTTTATCCAAGTGCCCCGTTAGTGTTTCTTTAATAATTGTCTCTAACATTTTACCCACCACCGATGTTAGACTAACCGGTCTATAGTTACCCGCCTTCTGTTTACTTCCTTTTTTAAATATAGGTGATACATTGGCCATTTTCCAATCCACTGGGACCGT